>NW_024881568.1:930000-1235309 GCF_019059575.1 Amphibalanus amphitrite
CCGCCGACCGTGGAGCGGCGTGCCGAGGTGGTGCAGCTGCACCAGCAGCTCCAGGGACACTGCTACGACGCCGAGTACGCCATCAAGTGAGAGCTCCCACACCGGTGCGCGCCGGCGGCTGGCTACGGCCCGACGGGGGTCAACTCATAATCAACTGCGTACCTACCTTTGTTAGTGGCATTGTTTGGTACGGTACTGTATTACGTTCGTCATAAATTGGGAAGTTTTTAGTTTTACTGTTGTGAACTGCGTCTCTCAGGGATTTGTTCTCACTTTACCTCACTATTCTCTAATATCTATCGAAAAGTTGTCAGTGAGCTTTGACCACTCGTTCTTCTTATACGTGCTTATACCGTGCACCACTCTAAAGCCTGATCTTAATTTCTCATTTTGTTCTCAGTGCTGTGAAGGCGATGCAGAAGGCAGAGCCGATTTTCTCGAACATCCAAGAACTCCTGAGGAACTCTCTGTTCTTCCGACAGCAGCTTCTGTATGAAGAGAAGCGGAAAAGGTTACTGGAACATAAGAAACACTGATTGAACCCTTACATGTATCAAATGCACGATATTTTATCACTAGCGTCTAGCATTGTTCGATAAACAGTCAGCCTGCACTGTATTGATATTATTGTATTTATTATGTATTGCTTGATGACATATTCATACTATATTTCACAAATACAGATGAACGTGTAAACCTCCGTCTGTTAGCAGTTCTCTAAAGACTATTTGTCGTATTTAACATTCTTAGCACGTTTTCAACCTCCGTTGAATGTGTCTTGTTCTTCGTTCAACATCTCAATATGCCTCCTATATTTTGCTTTTATGCATTTTCCATTTATTTTTTAAATTGGTTGCAGTATTACAGTTTCCACTTCTTATTCCACGCATAGTAAGGTATTGTTTTGTTCCCTCCATGCGCTTTTGCCATTTTGGTTTTAACGGTCTATGTCTGTGTTGTTTTTGTTGCTCGTTGGATTGATCCTTTTACGTAAATCTCTGCTCACTGGTCTGTATTATTTCCCTCATTTGTTCAGTGACGAAGCACAGAGCATTGACATAAAGACAGACCCGACCCATCGCGGTAGTAGCTGAGCTGAACGGGTGAGTTTCGCTACCGTATTCGGCATCGCATTGCTAGTGTACGTACAGTCTGTCTGAAAAGTACCGCGCAAAGTGACGGTGGATCCATCAAGCCTGACCGAGGAAGGGCCTGCTATAATTTGAAAGTCACCGAACCAATGGAGCTGGGGAATGGACGAGGATGTCCATTGCTTCGGTGACTCAAATTTGGCAGTCCTTCATCGGTCAGGCTTGATGGATCCACCGTCACTTTGCGCGGTACTTTTAAGACAGACTGTACGCTGTTTATTGATTTCAAAGCCAACATCAACGGGACAGTTCACCTAGTTATAGATTATAGCTTAATCGTCTGAGTTCGTAACAACATTTGCATGTTTCAATGCATGTTTCAACTTTCAACCGCCGTTAGCAACATCATTCACTTGTTTTACGTTTATGGTTGTTGTTGCATGCTAATTGCAAGCAGCTATGAGCTTAACGGGCGATCTTCAAAGTCGAATGATAATTGATCGTTTTCAGGACATTGTTATCGTCGAATATGATATGATATTTGAGGAATTTATAAGTGATCTATGTAAAGCTTTCTTAGGGTGCTCACCGCTGCATTACTTTTCCTGTCAATCAATGATTTATACTGTAGTTTCTCAACATTTTAAGGTCTTTACTGTATAACTTTAAAGGCAGTTCACATCAGGGGTGGACAATTGTGCCGAGTTGGGGTAGCACGAGCTTTCCCAATTCCATGCGGGCTTGGCTTGGAGCCGCAATAGACGGCGGAGGTCAAGGTCGCTGCGGATTTGCTGCGCTTGTGAAACCCCAGCTCAGCAGAAGTATCCACCCCTGGTTCACATTGACTTGTAGGTCGTAATGTACCAGTTGGATGCTCTTCGCCAACGCAATGAAAGCTGGTCAAAGAAACGAATCACGCTTCAATTTTTTTGCCAATGGCAAGCTATGTGCTGACAACCATAGTAAACTGGATAACTTTTTCGCGGCTGGCTTTTGTTGTTTATAGTTATCTTGCTTGATTTGCTTTGTTCAGCCCATCATGTTTTTGATATCAGTGTAGTTATTTTTATGACTTTCATGCTTGACTTTTCTCTTAGTAAGTTTAATTTTCAAAGATCAGTTTTGCCAACGCAATTTCGCAACAGGCAAATTAGGAAAAACAACGCGACATGTACTGACTCAAGTAAATAGGTGAATGCAATGACGTCATTGTGACGGCCCATCTGTGCCCGTCTCTCCGGCAGTGAGAAGCGCGAGACCAGCATGTACAAGCGGCTGTCATCGCACATCTCGCTGGACCTGACCGACCTGCCCGACCTCGGAGACGCCTGGCGCGAGACGGCCTCCCGCGTGGAGTCGGCGTTTGCGCATGCGCGCAGCTCCATGGTGGACCGTGAGGAGAAGGCCGAACACCGCCGGAGCGCGGCTAACTGAGCGGCTGTGAAGCGAGATCTGCGGGCTGCGGCTACCTCCATTCGGAAGATAAGGGAAGGTGGTAGTCGGTGCTCGAAAGTGTACATATGGTTTCGCGGTTACACGTGTCTTTATCATCGAGATTCGTGAACTGCTGTCGTTACAGTAAATGCAATGCGGTATGCGGATCGGTTTAGGCTGGTGAAGTAATTTCTGTTGTTTTGTAGATAATTTAAAAAAGATTTTATTTTAGTTAGTTTTTATCAAGTGTGTGCCTTCATAGAGACACGATATATCGCCGGCGGCAACCTTTTTGTGTTAGCTGGAGACCGCATAGCATTTTAGTCACCACGCCATGTTACAGTCGGTCGATGGGCAACATATCCTTTATATCATTTATCATTACCCGTCTCCTTTCATCGCACCAAAGAAAAGTAACGCAGTATCAAACTGTAATTGTGTCAGATGCTTGTGACTTTTCAATCGCATTGTCATTGTTCTGCGACGGAATGAAGTAGATGAGCTGTGTTGCGTCGTGTTCACCAAAATGCACATCAGTGTGCAAATGTTGGATGTGTAAAATAATGCAGCAAATAAATCCGATGTCCAATTATGCGCTGTCACAGACGTAATATTTTGGAAAACATGGCTGAATAGCCCTATGTTCCTGATTTGTAGCAGCAGGCGTAGCTCTTGGGCAGATTACACTGGGCGCTAGTACCGGCAGCTCAGCCTTGAGTGTCGGCCGATTCATTCACCGGTAGCGGACGGGTGGTTGGTGCCGGCAGCTTATCGAGCGAGGCCAGCAATATGTGGTGATAACAGGACTGGTGGACTGGACTGGACTGGCGGCCGTATCGGTTTTGGGGCATCGTGACTCATGGGGAACGTAGCCCAGACCTGATACCCGACTTTGCGGCACGCCTGTCGCCTGATGCAGTGCCTACATAAAATGAAGCAGTCTTGACTCTTGCTGTAGTTACCCCCTCCCCCTCGCCAGTCAAAGCGGATGCTCCCTTGGGAGTCTAAAACCATCACACCTTTGTAATCTACATCTGAGGACAGGGGTGCGGGAACTACTTTCAGAGTGGGGCACACCATAATAAGAGATCAACCTAGGGTAGGTATCCCCAAATCCATGTTCACGCCGGTTTTAAGCCACTTATTTTTCATCCCTTGGCTTTTTTCAACAAAAAAGAAAACATTTGCAAAAAAGTGCGGTATTCCGTCTCAAAGTTGTGGGGACACCGCCCCCATGGCCCTAGAGTTGGAGGGGGGGGGGGGCAAGCTGCCCCCGCTGCCCCCCGGTTTCCGCGCCTGTGTCCAAGATGGTAGTTAGTTTTGGGGGACGTGACCTCAAATAATCCCTTTCCAGACTTATTTTATGCTCTCGAGCCGTACTGATAGGCATGTTTTAGGGCTCGGGCTTGACCCTGACCAAGGCTCTAGCCCCTAACCCGCCCTAACCCTGGTCAGCAACCCTGACGGGAGAATAAAAGTAGTGGGTTTATGACGTCAGCATTTGCTAGCAAGTAGACTGAATCAATAACTGGAGCTGAAATTTTATAGATGAATACTGTCGACCTTGGTGAGTTAGCGGCGGCTGCGCCGCGTTTGACATACCGTGATTTTGGCTCTCTCTATCGTCTGGAGGTTTCGAAAGATGCTCTCCAGAGATGGCGCTAGTAAATTTGGCTGACATGACGTCATGCTAAGAAGTGATGGGTTTTGTGAGAGCAAATGTAATAATAGTTAAAATTTTGTACTTTTGCTTAATTAAGAAGAAATAAATATACAATTGTTCAAAACAGCGTTTTCCTCATTCATCCTTCATTGTTTTGAGAGGAATATAGACAGTTAAAATCTTTTTTCTTGACCGCAATTCGCACACGCACTAAATTAAAAGCTGGAGTTTTGTGCGTTCGTAAATCGTGATTTGAGAAAATAAGTTGACAATAATCTTTTGCATTTTTGCTTTACAATCATTTTTCGATGCAGATAAATGCATAAATTATTCGAAAATAGGCATATCTTTGAAATATTATAATTTTCCACAAGCAAATTTTCCCAAAAACTTGAACTACTTACAACTGACGAACGCATCCAATAATCTGGATGTCTTAGGATGAGTTCGTCATTTTTTCCCAAGGAAATACGATACAGTTCAAGCTACTTTACCGATTTATTAGGGTACTTTTGCCAATGAATAAATAAATAAATGACAACAATGAATCTAATTATCAACCATACTCGGAAGAATTTTCTTCGCATAAGCGCGAACACATCCGCGCTTTCATGAAAAGTCACGCCTGTAGATGTCAGGACTGCTGCTTTATGTTTCGCAAGGTGGCGCAGCGCGCAGGGTACCGACTACCGAGGCTGAGGTCTCCAGACTCTCCACCACGATTTAACTAGGAAATGGCCGATGGGGAAGGTCTCACCCAAAAAACGGACGCCCTTTCACACAGCTGTATAAAGAGAATGAATTATTGGCATAGCTGACCACACGTCCCCTCCCCCTCTCCGCCCCAGCTCAATTGGAAATATCGCCTATTTTCCTTAGTCAGTTATATTCTGACTAATTTCTCACTCTTCCCAGTAAACCTTAACATGCATGATGCAGATGTCCACTGCGTAAGTCGTGTGCTTCCGTAAGTGTGCCAACTATATAGTGTTGCCTACACTCTACAGTGCCTACTGCTTCCCCATTGTCGTTATAATTGGTGATTCTCAGGTCAAAAGTTACACAGTGGTCTCAGAGAACAATCGTTTCAACAAATTAACGATTCAAACCGTTGCATTCTACTTATATTCCGGTCAGTTCTGCTACTAAACGATTCCGGCAAAACACTCTTTAGGTTATGTATTAGCGAACCACCACACAAAATTCGCCCAATCAATGGTCAGTTATTACTGCTGGGCTGAACCGTCATACGCTATATAGCCTATTGCAGTCAATATTTTCAGAACGATACTGACTGACGAAACACAACGTATTCGCGGATTCGCACATACGTTGGCACCCAGGTGGCCTGTCAGCAGCCGCACAAATCCGCACAGCGCAGCCGGGATTTGACATTGAGATGGTACACCGTAAAGCATGCCTTTCCACACAGGCACAAGCACAGGGACACAAATTCTCAAAATCCAAACTTATTCCAATACTGGTCAAATACGAATAGGCATAAAGTTTTGAGGTTTTCTCATGTTCATTCTTCTTTCAACACACGCGGCAGACTGCAGCAGAACATCTCACAGAGCTGCGCTGGATGCAGTCATGAGCTGGGACACGGTTTGTGACCAATGACCGATCGGGGGTGCCAGCCTCCTCCCGGCACGCGATGCACTGGCCGCCGCGCAGTCGATGTCGGGGCACCGCCGGCATTCGCCGACAGGGTTCCATCCGATTCGGTGTATTGGTGGCAGCCCGAACAGTGACCCACGCGAAGCTGGTGGACGTCGATGGCCGATGAGCGATGCCCTTCCGCGACCGGCGGTGGCAGTCGGTCCCACATCAAGAACAGATACCAGTCATGCGGTCAGTCGGCGACGGCGCTGTCGCGAGCCGATCTGATGGTCGCGCGGTGGGCGTTGCCGACGTCCACCGGGACCGTCGACTGGGGGAGCGCGGCCGCCTCTTGGCCGCCGCCTCTGGTCGGCGCGCTCGTTGCGCTGTGGGACGGCATCCACTGCAAGTCGTTCACTGTGAAGCGGTCTTTTGACCGGACCTGGCAGGCGGGGAAAGGGGGCCTCAGATGAAGTAAAACCATCCCTCAGGCCAGCTTGAACTGGCATCTCCACCTCACCATGTTAGATAAGCAGACACCCTCGTGATCATCGCAGCGATGATTGCCAATTGGTGTGTCATTATGGGAGAGGATGCCAGCCTCCTTTGCAAGATAGTCTGCCTTTAATATAGTGCAGCCCGACCCATTGCCTGTGGCGCAGACTGGGCTTGATAATGCAGTGCAGGACACACCAAACGTAAGCGGCCATCTGTACCCCCTGTGCAGTAGGGCTGACTCAAGAGCCCAGAGTTGCCCTCCCCCCACCATTCTGTGCATGTGATAACTGGATGGGACATGCCATGGTCAGCATCTGTTCAAAAGCTGCCCTAAGCATGTAAAGCTCCACTGGCATGCTCAAGCATGGTCACAGTCAGTTCTCACTTCTCAGTTGAACCTCCAATGGAAACCCATCACAAAGTAGAGATCAGGGCGCCTCTCACACTGCAGCACACTCAACGACTGAGGCACCATCTCATCACTTGCAGGTGGTTCTTGCCAAATGCCAGGAGCAATGCCAGCCACGCACATCAGGTGATAACAGCAGTGTACAACTGCAATCTACAAGCATCCATGTTCTTTCTGGTTTTCTCCTGTTGAGATCCACTGCCATGCATGAACTTGATGGGCTTTTGTTGCGCTCCTCCCATGTGCAGACAGGTTTCTGCTGAAACAAAGCAAAGCAAATGTGATTAATAATGGCCCTGTTTCACCATCCAGACACTGTGTGCACTGGTAGCTACGGCATACCATAGCATCACTCAAATGACGTTGCATGTGATCTCTTAGTTTATGATGAATCGCGTTTGGAACAGAGTGAGAGGTTCTGAAAAACTGTACCAAGAACAGAGGTTTGAGTTCAAATACTGCTAGCATGCTGCTGGTGCTGGTACCGCAGCATGCTAGCGTTCTGGGATGCTGTCATAGCTTAGCGTCACAGTGAAGTTTGTTGACACTGCCATGGAAACCCAATGCTCTGACACACGCAGCGCACTGCAGTGCTCTGCCGTGAAACACCACCCATGAACGTTGATTGCATGACCAGGATCGGAGCAGTGTGGCAGACAGTGATTTTAATTTTAATTGCACTTCCTAGAGATTAAAATGTTGTTGGTGAAATTGCTATTCATTATTCCTATTACCATTGTATAAATTTCACATTTCAAGACAGCATCAGCATTGACATGTTATATAAAATAAGGTTTAGACTTCAGGTGGTCCCGGGTTCAGTTATTAAGTAAAACAAGGGCAAAAAATTGTCAAAAAAAAATATTTTAAAAAATACCTGCCTTCATCAACACCTCATCTAATCTAACCTCATCCTCATCTAACAAGCCCTAAAAGCTGTTGTGTTGTTATGGCCCTAAAAGCAAAAACCGTAACAATGTAATATTTTGCAACCGCTGCACCATTACTGTCACGTACGCTATCCCTAGATTGGTTGCTGGTAAGTAGTGGTTGTCGTCATCAACTCGTCATGCAGCAGCTGATTGGGATGGGCGGGGCCTATTTTTATCCAGACGATAGAGAGAGCCGTGATTTTTCATGTTTTTATTGGTTTGTGACTCGTATTTTTCTCGGCTGTGATTATAATTTTGCTCAAAACCTGATAAGCTGGTTTTTTTAACACTCACTTACTTTTAATGCATTGTTTTTGGCTTAATTCGAGTGCAAAATTTCACTATTCTTCGTTAGGTAAACAAACTGGTTTGGGTTGTTTTTTTATGTTTTTTTCCTGAATTTCCTTATTTAGGCCTTGGGTACGGCCATCCAGCTAAAGAGTGGCTGTTCAGCTATTTTGTTCTTAGTACAATAACTTTGAATGAGAGACACATTCCACTTCCGGCTTAAAAATGGCAACAGAAATGAGAAGTGGGTTTGTGTGGACACCGCAGCAACGGTTTTCAGCAACCCTAATACAAATTCAATATTAATCATTTATCAATGCAGATCAATTATTGTGATGCTGGCAACGAACTGCATAATACCTGGAGGGCCTTACTTAATGGCATCAGGTCAAGTTGAAATGTCTGCTGAATGAGTGTACAAGTGTCAACTCTCAAGATATTATTTTTTTTGGAACATAGTTTATTACTGCAAAAGCATTGTCCATTGACAATGACATGCTCATTTTGCACTTTGCCTAGTAACTGTGATTAATTGTTTAAAATTAATGTAAGCTAAATGTCTTGCTTGTAAACCTCAAACCAGTAATAAAACAATGGCATTGACATTGGGTTTCTTTCTGTTACTGCTCCCAAGAAATCTGAGAGGGGCTTTGGCTTCAATAGGATTGGAGGAGACCTGCTTTTGGGTCATTACTAGAATATTTCTGAGGGGAATCTCTATATGCTGGCTCTACACTCTACAGTTGACAAAATAGATAGGTATCAGTGCACTGATATTGATTTCTCATTCTTGAAGAAAAGGTGCTGGCTTAGCATGAATACAGATGGTGACAAGTGTTTATGGTACCAATGGTGTTTCATGTAATAATTTTTATCTTCATTGCTTATTTCATACCTTTCTATGTTCAAAAAGGTAATCCATTCAGCAGGAAAGATTCAGCATGGGTTCTGCAGTGGCTCTGCAAATTCTGTTTGACCTGAGTGTTGTGTTTTCAGCTGCTGGCCAGCATGGACCTCTCGGTGGCTCCGGAGCAGACTGGTCAGCAGGCGGCTACTGACAGCAGCGGCCCAGAGTCGCCGGCCGAGCCGAGCCCGCCGCCGGCCGGCGACACGACGCCGCCCGCGGGCTCACCCCACAACGACGGCGACACCCACAAGCTGTCGCCGAGCTCGCCGGCCGCGCAGACGGCAGCGCTGCCGCCCAAGTCGGCCGCCACCGGCGCGGTGCCGCGACACCCGCTCTCCGTGACGCGCGAGCCGGGCCCCGACGACGTCATCTTCGTGACGGGGTTCGGCCCGTTCGGCCACCACGAGGTAAACGCCAGCTGGCAGGCCGTGAGCCGACTGCACTCCATGGGCGTGGGCGAACAGCTCGGCGCCAAACTCATCATCGAAGAGGTGAGAGGGGTAGATACGACAGCCCAGAATGTCTCGTGGGTTGTGGTAGAGCGATCATTGTTTTTGTTAATTTGCTGCTTTTTGTATTCATAATTGCATTCGCGTTTTAAAAGGCAGCATTTAAATCAAGTTTCAGACTCTCTCTGTTTATTTTGATTGGCCTTTGGCACAAATTGTATTTGAGCCTCGAGTGTTTCCCACGGCTGTAGCATTTCATTATTTAACCAGTCGGCAGTCACTGCTCGTACCAAAATATCGCCGTCTTCCTTATTCAGGTGCCGGTCAAATACGAGTACGTGATGCGCGAGATCCCTCGGCGCTGGAAGCAGCTGCGGCCGCGGCTGGTGGTGCACGTGGGCGTGTCTTCGTACACGATGACGCTGCAGCTGGAGCGCGTGGCGCACAACGGTCCGTACTGTCGCGGCGACGTGCTGCAGCAGACACCGCCCGAGCAGCGCTGCCTGTCCGGTCAGCCGAGCACGCTCTGCTGCCGGCTCGACCTGGCGCGCACCTGCCGCGCTATCGGCGGCAGCGCGTCCGCCATCGACGCCACCGTCTCCGACGACCCGGGACACTACCTGTGCGGCTTCATCTACTTTATGTCTCTGGCGCAGGACCCGGCGCGCACTGTGTTCGTGCACGTGCCGCCGCTGGGCATGCCGTACACCGCCAACCAGATGGCCACCGGTCTGGCTGAGGTGGTGCGGGACCTGTGGCACCAGGTGCTGCAGCTGGACCAGCCGCCGCCGCGGCCGCTCGACCTCTCCTGCTCGGACCAGCAGCGCCCGTGAGCGGCCGGTCGCTCGGCGCGCCGCCAGTCTGCCGCCGGAGACCGGGCGGACCGCGGACCGGGGCGGCTGCTCCCGGCTGCGGCCGACAACATACTGCACTGGGTCCAGGGACGCTGTGTGTAGACTAGTAGGGGAGGAGACGCGGCCAGTGCTGTGGGGGACAGCTGACCACTAGGCCACCAAACCGGCACAATACCCTCACAGGGACGGGAATTTTGGCGCCGGGAAGTGTCACAAAATTGTTCCTGGCAGCAGCTAAGAGGACGAAATGTGAGTGCGAGTGTCAATGAGTGAGTGAGGATAGGGCCGACTTATTTGCGAACCGCCCCGCTAGAGTGCCTCGAAAGGTGAACCGTTGACGACAGAGATCTGAGTGAAGGGGTCTGGAATACCCAGAGAGCCATTGTACTGCGTGGGGGAGTGAGCGATGTCGTCTGTGTGCGTGCTCCTATGACTGAGCTGGCTGTGGGAGTGACTGGGGTGTCTGCTGGCCGCCTGATCTGGGGCTGACCGTCTGACGGGAGGGCCTCCGCTGCCCGCCCGGACCTGGCCCGGCGCGCCCGCCTGGGCGGCAGCTGGTTTTAGCTCTGTGCCTCAGCTGGGCCTCAGCTGCCCGCGCCGACCTGGCCCGGCGCGCCCGCCTGGGCGGCAGCTGGTTTTAGCTCTGTGCCTCAGCTGGGCCTCCGCTGCCCGCGCCGACCTGGCCCGGCGCGCCCGCCTGGGCGGCAGCTGGTTTTAGCTCTGTGCTTTCGACGCCGGTCTACTGTGTTGTAACGAGTGTGCCGTGACCGTGCCTGATATTGCCAACAGCTGCCGTAAGCCGGGCGTTAACGGCGGCTGTCCAGTGCGACGTAGCACCACTGTAGGGCCAATCTGACTGGTGACCAGCAGCTTTACTGAACTGGAGGAGAACATAATCGTTTATCTCTCTTTAGGAGAATGTGCTCATCCAAAAGTGGGACGCGATTTTCAACCGTCTCTGACCAGCTGTGTGAAGACGTGGCAAGTTTATGCGCCTGGCAGCGAGAAACAAATCCACCATTGCCGCGATGAAACCAAAACCGATTGTTCTCATAATATTGTTACTCTGCTTTGTCTTTCCCCACCCGTTGCAGCCTTCCAAGGGTCGTATGTCGCCCAAACATTGCATCTATTTTTTATAGCGGTGCAATATGCGCATGACAATGTAGCCATAATAGTAACTTGCCTGTGCGGTGTTATCGTAGTGCCCTGAAGGCCATTCCAGTGCCGTCTGTGCCCGCTGGTCGCTCGGGACAGGACCCTCGCGGGCCTGGGGTGCGGCGATGAGACGCGCTGTGCCGGCCCGCGGAGCGATTATTCCGCGGCATCAGCCGTGCAGCCGACTGTGATGTGGCAGGAACCAATAAACGGTCTTTTAAACCCCGAGTTTCTGCCGCCGGCGATTTTCATGATTGGCAGCGGTCCTTCAGATATGGCGCCGCTCGCTCGGGGTCGGCGCTGATCGCTCCTCTCTGGGAGTGAAAAAAACGCCGCTTATTGGGCAGTCAAAGCAGTCACAAACACAAAGCATGATTGGGTTGATACTGTGACGCAAATGTTCTGTGACCCGACTTGTATTCGTTCAATGTAGTCACGGCAAAGTTCACGACAAAATCTGTCCCGGCCTAGCGTCGGCTCAAGCACTGAGTGCCCTGCGGTACAGCGTGGATTGTAACTAACCATCTGACCGTGAAGGATGAAAACGGGAACGATCCCGTTACTGTCGCCTTGGCTGGCATCTAAACCCCGATGCAAGAGTGCCGACTAAACGGGTTCCCGATTTATAGCGCTTTTTCCTTCCGGGTGCTGGCCAATCGTCTTGACAATCTGCATGGATACAAGCGCATGATTTCCGTGAAAATCTCAGCAGCAGTAGTGGCCGTGCCAGCTCAGGCGGATGCAGGAAGGGGTCCCGAGTCGTCTGTAAACGAATCGGAACGGGATGCCGTCGACCGTCTGTAATGATCCGGACCGCACCTAGTCGCAGACCCTTGATGACGGACGAGTCTGCTTGGAGACTGCCTGTTCATAAATGTAACTAGGGCCTCGTTTCATAAAGCGAGTCCGTAACTTACGCCGGTTTTTGGGCTTGTATTGCAAGCGCATGTGAAGCGATAAATTTATTTCCCCCCTCTCTCCTGTTCTTGCTTGCAAGATAAATAAATTCAACGTTTCAAACTATCATCGCTTCACATGCACTTACAATACAAGACCAAAAACCGGCGTAAGTTACGGACTCGCTTTATGAAACGATGCCCAGATTTCTGATTCATTTCGGAGTTCGGACCCGCCTGCAAAACGAGAACCGGATTGGTGATGAATGTGCCATTGTGCCAGTGGCTGCCTCTGCACTTCTCTACACAGGACTCCAGCCGTCGCTTCAACCGGCGATGGTTCAGAAACGACACTATCGCCGTCATGTGGTCATTATGAAACGAATCACTAATCAGCTAACGACTCAGCAAAACAGGCGGTCTTTTCCCGGCTGACTGTATTTGTAGCATGACGTACCGGCGAATTTCAGTTCAGAAAAGTTATCACAATGGAATGCATTATCACCTCTAACCGTTAACAAGCCGTCCACAGCTCCGCGCCATGTCAGTTAATGGCCATGGTTTAGTTGAAAACTAATTCAACACACAACTAAACAAAATGCACAGCACAAAAAGAGACAATGTTTTTGTGAGTCGCTCGTGCGCGCCGCGTGTCGTTCTCGATGGGAAGAGCCCACTGGGAAGGAGTCGGATGCAGGGGGCGCTCCGCCCTTGAGCATCAGTCTGTCAACAGCTCGCGCCCTTAGTTTGTACCCCTGCGCGTCCCCGCTCAGAACCCGCCACGCGACTATCGCGAGGCGTCTGAGATTGTCTGTCCGTTTCGTGCCCCCACTCGTCCCCGCGCAGTGCGTATCCCCGGCGCCCAAGCGTCTGTCCGGGCGCTCACGCCCTCGCCTGCCGCCTAGAGCTCGTCCTTCTTCTCGGGCAGGTCGTCGAGCTCGACGTCGCTGAGGTCAATGTCCTCCTCCTCCGGCAGCTCGCCATCCTTGCCGTCCCAGGCGGGCACGTCGGCGGCGGCCGGCAGCGTGGCGCCGCGGATGGCGCTCGTCGAGCCGCGGCCGTACGACAGCTCCCGCAGGAACTCGTTGATGCCGTCAAAGTTGAACGGTCCGCGCAGCGTGGCGAACGAGCCCTTCTTCTTGTTCACCACCACCATGGCCGGGTAGCCGAAGCCGCCGATATCGACGGCCGTCTCGAGCTCGGGCTGAGCGACCGCCTCCGACCACAGCCAGCCCCACTGCTTCTGTTTGAAGCGGTCGCCGAGCCGTCCCAGGTCGGACAGGTGGCCGTTACGACACTCGGACTGGCAGTCGAGGATGTGCGGCAGGAAGGCGATCACGCACAGTCCGTGCTCCTCGCAGGCCTCCTTCAGCACCTTGTCAGACGTGATCTGCCGGGGAGAGAGGCGGCGTCAGATAACACTCACCCAGCGCAGTACATTGGAAGACGTGGTCAGTGCGCGGCAGATAGACGAGGAGCTTAGATTACCTACTAGGTAATCAAGTCAGCGCAGCAGTCCGTAACGATCAACAACGAACTCTCGCAACTCAATGTTCCACCGGCCTTGGTTCCACCATTGCGATATGCAACGTAGTAATTGTTGAATCACTACGAGCGTACTTCCTGTTCATAATGAGATATTCATATGTCTTACCAACCAGCACAACCTGCAAGTTGCAACGCTGCAACCAAAGTCAATCGGTCCTCCCTAACCAAGCGTCGCCATGATAATTGATACCATCTTAATTTCACGCCTCGTAAATACAATATACTCCCCTGGAAATCAACTACCACCTCCCTCCATCCCTCCTTCCCTCCCCACGCACCTGTTTGATCTCTGGTGGCGGCAGCGAGGCGACCGCCTTCTCCTCTGCCCAGCGGACGATGTCGTCCGCCGTCCGGCCGCCGTCGTACTCGTCGGCGCTGCCGCGGCTCTTGGAGCCGGCGCCGAAGAACTTGATGGTGGGGTATCCGCGCACACCGTACTCGCTGGCCTTGGCCTGGTGAGCGGTGGCGTCCAGCGCTCCCAGCTTCACCTGCGGCGGGACGTGAACTGGTGAGGGACGGGATACGGGGACTAGACGGGGGTGAACATGGGTGCTCGGCGCCCTGCGGTCTGTTCATACACCAAGCGTTATTATGACATGTTCACGGCACCAGTCAAGCGGAGAAGAGATAAACAGATGGCTGATGAAAAAATAATGACAATTGACCATTGCGAATAAGCTCTGAAAATGCAAAACGACGATGACCAACGTCTACCATCCCACTACCAAGACACCACTACCATCCGTCTACCAAGACAGCGCCACTGTGACGCCCCCTGGCACGGACCTTGCCCTTGAGCCGGGTGGCGGCCTCTGCCCAGTGCGGCGCCAGGTTCTTGCAGTGGCCGCACCACGGCGCGAAGAACTCTACCAGCCAGATATCGTCCGACTCGATCACCATCTTGTCGAAGTTGCTGTCCGTCAGCTCGATCACGTCCTTGTCACTACCACCGCCGCCGCCGCCGCCGCCGCCGCCACCGCTACCACCGCCGCTCGACTGAGGGGAAAGGACATATGGGTGCTCAGTCTGTGCTGAATGTCTCAGTGGACAACGTTCCCTGTGCTGACCAGATTATTTTCTAGGCAATAAAAACGACACGCTCTTTCTCAAGATGTAAGGCACCTGTATCATTACCAGTTAAAACCAAAAAGCAAACTTAACGTAACGCCAACTGAACCGTTTCCCCATAAAATATCGCAGTTTTCGAACTAACCGCACGATACTCTTGGCCTTGCAAAAACGATTAGGCCACCTAAATACAATCCCTTCAGAAGTAAACCAGTTCCCATGAAACATCTCTAATCTTTTCCAATATCCTAACAGTCCCCGAATAATTCACTGATCGGTGGCGCAGTCCTGCCTATCCGCCCTCGGTCTCACCTTCCCGCCGATGCGCGCGTTCACCATGTCCTTGGCGGCGCGCAGACCGGCCTCCGTCAGCCCCTGGGCTGAGCGCGCCCCGTTGTAATCCTCGGGCTTCTTCTTGTTGGCGCTGAACACCTTGATGGTGGGGAAGCCGCGCACGCCGAACTGTCCGGCCAGCGACTGGTGCTGGTCGGCGTCCACGGCGCCGACTTTCACCACGCCCTGCGGACCGCGGGGGGTCAGACGGGAGCGGCCACAGACTGGGGGGGGGGGGGGGGCGGTCAGGGACGGGAAGGACGGTCATACAGGCTGGAGATCAGGGACAGAAGCCAACAGTCCAAGGAGGAGGGGGGATCAGGGGCTAATGGTCGGAGACTCGGAGACGGCCATCGGACCGGTCGGACCGTCAGACGAGACAAGGCAGTCAAAGGACGGGCAGGCGCAAAAGGATGTTTGTTAGAGATGGGTTGTCAGGCAGACAATCTGAAATGGGCAGTCATGCCAAACACTCCAACTCAGACCGACTGGCCCGCATAGTTTCATTGCCAGGACAGCCACCATTTTGGGCATTTGGATGGCACTAAATAAAAGGAAAAATCAGTCTACCTCGCAGTCAATAATTCACCAATTCTTCTATCAAACAAAATATAACAAAGTAAAGAATAACATTTCACTGCAAAGATGTGATAGGTATTCAGTAGGCACTAAATGCTGAAAGATGGACTTACCTTTAGTGCAGTGGCAGCCTTTTTGTACTCTGGCACCAGGTTTTTGCAGTGACCACACCATGGTGCATAAAACTCCACAATCCAGATGCTGTCACTATCGATGACTTCTCTGTTGAAGTTGCTCGGTGTCAGCTCGACAACATCATCCCTGGATGTGTAGAGGCACTGGCCGGCTGTGACCACACCCAGCAGTAATACCACTGCAAAGACAGGAACAGATGGTGCCTGATAGGGAGCCCTCTACTAAAAATGAATGCCTACTGATATTATATAAATGGGCAGGCCTAAAAGCATCAGTTCCTCTTTCAACTGAATGCATATTATTAAACCTCAAAGGAAAGAAGCCAAAACTTTCGTTAATTAATACCTACCAGGAAACATTCAGCAATGGCAAATGTTTGATCTTTTAAAAGGGAAATACAAAGAATCCCTCAGACTGTTGCCACTTGTCAGCTGAAACAGAATCTCTCACTTTGGAGGGTGTGGCAGTTGAAACTTGAAAGAGACTTACATCCATAGTAATTGTCATTTGGAATCCTTATAACATACATTTCACTATTCAACAATTTTCAAGTTTAAGTGGTAAGTATTTGCCTATGAGAGACACCCCAGAGGAGTGTTCATGGGTTCCGCAAGCTGCTGAGTGCGGTGTGTGCAGCAGGCGTGGGGGACGGGGGTAGGGGATGGGTAGGCCAACCACACTGTGTGCGGTGACTGAAGGATGACGTAGGGACGCAGTGGGCGGAGCTTACAGCCTGTGTACAGTCCTATCGCACACAGGGCCTGTGAAGAGCCCTCAGATTTCATGAAGATTGAAAACATTATTCTGATAGCACATGCTCCCCTCTTGAAGACTGGAAGAACATGCTTGTGTTCACATAGCCATTATTCTAGCTGACTCATTTTCCAAAGAAAATAAGGAAGTCGTCAGAAGTATTATTATATAACAAGCTCAACCATAACTGACAGGTCCAGTGTCAATGTCAACGTGCAAGCATTATTATTTATTCCACAATGACAATGCAATGTGACATGCGTACCCATCTACATCCTGAAGAATTACCAAAATATTATCATTGTCAATGATGAAAGGTGATACTGAATTAAATTCTAAATTAAAACCAGTGGTATTTTTAATTGTTGACTTTGGAACAGCAAAGCAAAATGAAAAGGAACTGTTGAAACCAACCCTTGATTGCAACCCATTTTCTGAGATACATTAGGTACTTACCCGTATTTAACATTCTACAATTTCAATTATACTGCTTTTGCAGTTTTTACTGTATCTTGATTCAGTAATATATGTTTAAAAATAG
The DNA here is from genome assembly GCF_019059575.1 of Amphibalanus amphitrite. Lineage (NCBI taxonomy): Eukaryota > Metazoa > Arthropoda > Thecostraca > Balanomorpha > Balanidae > Amphibalanus > Amphibalanus amphitrite. The sequence goes on from NW_024881568.1 coordinate 947,139, forward strand.
CTTTTTCGATTTTGAGAACCATCCACACAAAAGCCGGGCCCGAGAATATCGTCGCAAATGCACCAAAAATGTCGTGAACTCTGCTACTGCGACGGCATGACGTCACACGATAACGTGTCACTAGTCCCCGTGAATCACGTGACCCTATACTAACTTGGCAGCTGTTGATTGGTCAGAATGTAGTAAAATGACGTCATGCAGTATAAAAAGCTCTTGACTTGACGGCTTATTGCAACATCATTTCGATCATTTCCAGACTGTTCTCTATTCCCATAATCCCTCGTCGATTCTGTTGCTGGCTGAATAATGCTGGTGAACAGGGTTACCGCTGCTAGGGAAATTTCCCTTTTCTATGGAAATCAGCGAAGATCTAGGGATATATGGATTTGCCACGAAATCTAGGGAAATGCCATAACCCGAAAAAATGCTGTTCTTTTCAACAATCGAAATCATTGTTGTCATGAATTATTCTTCCGCATGTCATATGAAATAAATATGAGAACATTTTTCACAAAATTCAGGTTTGATACTCTCGTTTGAAATACATAGGGAGAATTACATAATTATGCATGCATATATGCTTCTTGCTATTATTTCAGAACAAACGGCTTCCATGCTTTGTATTGTACCATATCGGGTGCGGCTAATTTTTTACATCAAAGTTTTTGTTTTGGCGCGATTTTTACAATTTCTAGCGCATTTCACTTCTTTACGGTCAAACTGACGTCTGACGGCATGCGAAATAATAGACGCGTTTACATAGGGTTTGTGGCAAGGTTATATCTCCGCGTCCGTGTCCGTGATGTTGCAAAAGATGCCAATGGTGCTTAACAATTTACAAAATGATCCCCTCTAAGTATTTGAAGACCACTGCAACGAAATTATCGCCAAATTAACGAGCTAGAGCCTCGTCAAATATGCTATGTAAACCGGGTTAATGCATCGAATCGTCTCTTATCGCCAGCAGTCAGCACTACCTATACGGTATAGTTTCCCGCGTCCCGCAACACCCCACAATTTGCGATATACCACGCACTTATATTATACCACGGCACATACAGTAATTTGTTATATGCCAGCAATTTCATTATAATCTCTTACGTTAACGTAACAGAATGTAGTTAATTGCTGTTTACGACGCAGCGACTATAACACGAATGGTTAAAATGACGAACGTACGTCAAATTCCAGGAAAATAGCCGCATCTAGGGAAATGATTTTCAAAATAGGGAAATTTTCGTGAGAATCTGGGGAAACCAGCGAGACGCCAGCGGTAACGCTGCTGGTGAATACATAGGTATCCAAGTAATCCCGTGGTAATCCCATTGTAAGCACCTGGGGCCTCAGCATGCCGCAGGGTGGCGCCGAAGCGCCACGGATGGCATGAGGCCACAGTCACAATCCCTGCCCAAGTGTTGATGAGCTCGGCATCCGGCGATCTTAGTAATCCACTAACAGTCGGCCCTGCCAGGACCCCTGGGATGGGCCTCTTGACCCACCCAGCCAGAGGTCAGACGGTTGAGGAGACTACTCTTCAAGTCTTATTTTGGACAACATAGCAATAGGATGGTTTAATTCAGCTCGTTCGGAACCCTTGTCGCCCATCTGCAGTACGATTTTCAGTCCCAACGGGCGACGGACGGGCAGCAGCTCGTCCAAGCAAAAACACACGGCTCATATAAATACCTATATTGTAGATGCATGTACAATGTTAGTAAAAACTGGGAATCCTTGGTTAGTCGACTAGATAATGTACCACCCACATCGGAACCAGTGCGTACACGAGTACAAACAAAAGAAAGCACAACGGCAGAGAGGAGGACTCAGGTCATTCACACATCGGCTCGGCTCGGTCGTCGGGTCGGGCGCGTCACCCGAGACGCCTTCCGACGTCCCCCGGAGCCCCCTACGTACCGCACCCACGCATACAGCACACAGAGAGCACACACTGAGTTTCTCGTTTGTACAGGCGCCGGTGTGCGGACCGGGCCGACCGCAGTCCGCGCGCGCCGCCGCGGGTCGGCACCGGCCACGGAGGGCGGAGGATTTCGGTCCGTCACCGGTCACCGCGCCGTTAGTCTACCACCACCTCGGCGCACACGGACACTGCCGGGGCCGTCCACCGACCACCGCCCGGCGTCTCGGACAGCCCGCGCGACACACGGAACTTGAGCATGTGTGCCGCGCGGCCGGACGGCCGGGCCAGGGCGCCGCACCACGGCCAGAGATCGACGCGGGCGAGGCGAGCAGTGACGCAGGCGAGACGAGCAGCGACGCAGCGCGGCGTGAGCTCAGCGCTATCCCAGGGCCCGCGGCAGGCAACTTTTCCGCGACGGCGGTGGTACTCGGAGATCTACCTCCACAAAAACACACCCAAAGGATACTGGAGCCAAATTCACACTGCTACACGCGATTGGGAACACACCCAAACGGCCAGATAAACAGTACACAGTCGGATAACAGTTGCCCCGTTAGTAATGCCAACAGAAAGAGCGTTGAGCTTGCGCGTCGGTGGAATGCTTTTCACATTAGCCATCGATATTCTCAATAGAACTCGCCATTCAAATGTGCCAGCGTGCAAGATATGCCAGAAAGTATCGACGATCATCCGCTGCAGCTTTAACAGAGAGCAGGCTCGCCTTTGGCAGTGTACAGACGCACACTGTACAGATAGCACACAAAACCCTAAATATGCACGCAGCCTCCCTTTGATGCCGTGTTCCACACCTGTGCAGTGAAAAGCCTCCTTATGCCTATGTCGTTCTTTGGGCCCCACCAGGGAATGCTTAATGAGGTATACAGCGCACACAAAACACCCACACGTGACACTGGTTAGGCAGGCCGGGCGGTCGGTGCGACCGCGCCGATGTGCATCGATTCGATTCGATTCGCGGTGAGCAGGCAGCAGTGCCGGTGAAGGCGTTCGTGCGTCGGTCAGTCATGGCAAGAGCGATGGAAAACGGTGAAACGCGCCGCACGATGCATGGAATGTCATGATGCCCCACACACTATACAATACACACACCCGTGAGCCCTATATGCAACGCCACACACACATACATACACCCGGCGCTGGCGGCTGAGGGCGCCCCTCCGCCGCCCCGCCGCCTCCCGAGGAGCAACGGCCCGGGTCGGCCGGCCTCCCCAGCTGCGGGTCGCCCACACTGGAGCCCGATACCTGGCGGTACCCCCACACAGCACGCGCGGACGGCGGGGCAGATCGCCCGCATGGTGGGAATGCGTCCCTTTCACCAACACTGTCCTAGCTGACAACGCAGCCGTTACACCGCGAGGCTGTCGATTTATCCATCTCCTGATACCAGGCTGCTCCCCCATCACCTCTTGCAAGGGTCTCCCATAAACGGAATGACCATTCCTCAGAGGTACGGGAAATGATCAGCGGCTCCAATTCCCTCACGGACTCTCAGTCTCCACCATCTCTCGCCCCATTCGCTCCAGCTCGGCAGTTCACCCCACGCCCAGCCACTTCGCGCCGTCCGGTGCTCCGCTGGCTGCGGCGCTCGGCGGCTCGGTGGCGTCCTCTGCGGCGGGTCGCGCGCGGCCGCACCGCGCCGCCGCCACTCCGCGGCCGGCGCCGTGTCTTGGGCTGAGCGGGCGGCGCCGGCCGGCGGTGGCGGCGCGGTGCCGCCGCGACTGAGATCGGGGACCGGCCGGAGGACCGTCCCGCAGGCCGCAGAGGGGCGGCGCGCCGCACCAAGGCGGTCCTAGCGCTCCGGCGGCCGCTCACCGAGCATGAAGCGCTTGCGCTCGCGGCAGGACTTCTTGTGGACGGGCCAGTCGCGCTGCTGGCAGGAGGTGCCGCAGTAGCGGGCAGTCTGGTGGCACACGGAGAGCAGCGAGGGTCAGACCACGTCAGTGGCAGCAAAAAGTGCGTATAGTCCAGCAATTTACAAGAATTTATGGCAATAGCATGGTAATAACAGCAACGTTATGATACTGGCTCAAGTGAAAAATGCACTTCACGATTACGGTTGTTGGTCAAAACGACAATAGCCCGCGGTGTCTCACCTGACAGCGTCCGCAGATGCTGAATTCGCGCAGCTCTCGTTCGATGCGCGTGCAGGGCGGGTTGCGGCACTCGAAGTAGATGCACTCGTCCTCGCTCAGGTCACCAATGCCGTCCAGCGGCACGCGGATGATGGTGCTGGTGCTCTGTGGGTCAACACATGAGGGTCAGCACTGGGGTGATACCCTGAGGGAGGCGCTGGTCGGGAAACACCAACACTCTTCAGGCGTCACAGGGATGGTTGCAGCTTTGAGACGTACTGCAATGGGACCATGGGAAGGTTAAATAAACGTACCAAAGATGAAACAATGCGGCAAAAACGAAAGGACTGAACATTTCGGCGCCAACTTGTCATTGCTTTGATAACAGCACAGCCTAACAACAGCAAGCCAGGTTCAGCTTGCACCCGATCCAGAGTCGGCGGAAAGGCATCAGAGAGTCGCCACGAGATTCTCTAAACAACGGCACGGACAAAAACGAGCGCCGCTGCTGCACAAAACTGTCCGAATGGACAATATCAGACGGAACGTAACGCAGTGCTTACATCTGCGGCGAATAGTTCCGTCACTACACTCCGCGCTGGCCAGTCAGCAAACAGTTGATTGTGGCGAGCGTTAAAAACAGGGTAGAGACAGCGAGCAGTCTGGAGCCTCAGCTACACAGACCATCAGACAGAACAGATTACAGGAGAAAGAGCGGAGCAGAGGACACGAGAGCAGAGCTGCAGAGGACAGGAGACAGCTCGGGCCTAGGCAGAGATGAGTCACTTAGCCACCGCGCACAAAGTTAAACAGAACAACAATAGGTACAAAAACAATGTAATAAGACCAGACGTTTCGACAACAAAGTGCCTTCGTCAGTGGAAAAACAAGATATAGGCTTTACATCGATAAAAAATATAGAAGACGACCAGCCTGCACGAAATACAGTTTTACTTTTTTGAAATACAGGTTAATTCTAATCTCGCACTAAAATGTTATATCGTTCTTCTGTCTAAACTATTCTGTAAGTCATAATCACAGCATTGGAATCGACACATTGACACATTATAACAGAGACACTCCTATGTATAGATATAGCTATTTGTTTTTTAGCACCATTTTCGCACCTATCCTGGACCAGCTGTAGAAGCCTGGCTTTATGTTAACGGTGTCTTCAAGTAAAATATATGCAGCTTCCATGGCTCTCCTAATCGGTTTTGGCATGCCCTTTTCCATCACTGTAGCTGAATCCCAAGCTGGAAGATGATGACACTTTTCTATATGAAGCACCATCGCATTGGATACATTATGATTTCGAACATCACGTTTGTGCTCTTGAAGTCGTGTTTTCAAACCCCTCCCCGTTTCACCGACATATGATTTTGAACATGGTCCAGAACAAGGTATCTTATATATAACACTGTTGTCTGATGTGTTCACCTTCTTCGGTCGCACTAAATCTTGAATCTTGGATCCTGAAACGATGGCTACATTGGTTCCAGCTGATCGTAGACTAGTCGCTATTTCGTTCGCTTGTTTCGAGATGGGAATCGTTATGAATCGTCCTCGTTTCTTTTGTTCTTGTTTTTGTTTCTTCTTTTCTTCTACACTCTTCCTCCTTATTTCCTTCGCCTTGTTTTGGAGCCGAATTAAGTAACCTTTTGGATAATGAAGTCTTGTAAACGTTTCGTATATATGGGTGATCTCTTCGTCGAGGAATTCTTCGCTACAAATCCTGAATGCTCGGAGAAAGAAGCCGATGACTATGCCACTTTTTACGCGATCGCTGTGTCCTGAAAGGAAGTGGACGTAGTCTTCTTTATTTGTAGGCTTTCTGTATACCTTAAATTTTGCTGTACTTCCGCACCTAATAACCAGTGTGTCCAGGAAAGGAATCGTTCCGCTGTTTTCGGTTTCAATTGTGAATTGGATTTTCAGATCGACGGCATTCAGGGCAATAACCTTCTCTTTCAGGTTCATATCGTGTGGAACTATTACGAGCACGTCGTCAACGTAACGAATCCAAGTTTGAAAACACGACTTCAAGAGCACAAACGTGATGTTCGAAATCATAATGTATCCAATGCGATGGTGCTTCATATAGAAAAGTGTCATCATCTTCCAGCTTGGGATTCAGCTACAGTGATGGAAAAGGGCATGCCAAAACCGATTAGGAGAGCCATGGAAGCTGCATATATTTTACTTGAAGACACCGTTAACATAAAGCCAGGCTTCTACAGCTGGTCCAGGATAGGTGCGAAAATGGTGCTAAAAAACAAATAGCTATATCTATACATAGGAGTGTCTCTGTTATAATGTGTCAATGTGTCGATTCCAATGCTGTGATTATGACTTACAGAATAGTTTAGACAGAAGAACGATATAACATTTTAGTGCGAGATTAGAATTAACCTGTATTTCAAAAAAGTAAAACTGTATTTCGTGCAGGCTGGTCGTCTTCTATATTTTTTATCGATGTAAAGCCTATATCTTGTTTTTCCACTGACGAAGGCACTTTGTTGTCGAAACGTCTGGTCTTATTACATTGTTTTTGTACCTATTGTCATTGTCTGTGAGAAAAAACGAAATGTCTGACTCTTCTAGTTAAACAGAAAAAGGTCGATTTGCACACCAGACGGTCAACGCGACTCGACTTTGGATATCCAGGGTTCGGACAATGTGTGGACCACAATCAAAATGAGCCTGTATAGGCGGATTGATGATAACCATAGCACTTTGGACTTCTTCTAAATTTGTTGTTCCTAAGATACCGTTCCAAGCGAAAAGTTCAACCACGGGAATGCTGATAACGAATTTCATCTTAGCTTAAAACATCACTTGAACAAACTGCAGCTTGTCTGTCACCACAACACTGCGCTGAATAAAGGTTCCTCGGCAAGTGTACATTACAACAGTCTGCCTTCCCCCTACCCTCACCCACTGGCCACTCCGATCCACACCCACCTCGACGTTCTCGGCGGGCAGCTGCTGCATGGCGCGCCAGTAGATGGAGGTGGCCGGGTCGCGGTCACGCTCGCGGGTCTCACGCTCGGCCTCCAGCTCGACGGGCGTGGGCGGGCCCTGGCCGCGCGGCCGGTCCGGCACCAGCGCCAGGTTCTCGATCCGATTGTCGACCGTGATGCCGTTCATGTGGATGATGCGCCAGCCGGGCGCCACGCCGCCGCAGTAGCGCTCCCTGAGAGTGAGGAGGAGAGGGTTAAAAGTTGGTACTGGGATGGCGGGGTGAGGTGAACTTGACCCCACAGCAAAACGTCAAATGACAGCTGCCTAGGTGCCTTCCATTGCCGAGACACTTTAGAAACGGTAAAGAGAAAAGAGCCTATGCAAAACGTTACTATTGACATTTTCCTCCGAGCCTTACTATCAGCGCAGTGCTGTTCCCAATGCGAGCGTGCACATTTAGGTATCATACACAGTGGCATTCGGTGACAGACGCCGGGTGACAGGACGCCAGTGACATTTTGAGTCGCGGTACCTCTCACTGACCCAGCACCGCCACCGCCGCCCGGCCGGGGGGCTCGCCACTCACCACAGCATCGAGTGCACGAACTGTCCGGAGCTGCGGCCGCGGTTGATGTCGAAGCACCAGGCGTACACCGCCGCGCCGTTGCCGTTCCGATCGATTTCCAGCCGCGCCTCGAACGCATACTGCTGCACCAGGTTGATATCACGCTCATCGAGCAGCGAGAACTTGACCTGCGGCACGGGGAGGGAGGGGCACGGGGCGGTCATGGTCGGCGGTCCCACTGCGGCGGGTCACACGGGTCAGCGGCCACACTGCGGCCGGGTCACGGGCGGGTCACGGGCGCGCGCCGCGTCGGGTCGGGGTCACGGGTGTGACGGCACGGCGAGGTCAGCGCTCGTCACTCAGCTGTAAATACAGACCAGCCGGCGCGCCGCGGCGGTGCAGGGGGCGCTTATCGCCGGCAGCGCCGCACGGAAGGGGCTGTTTTGCTGCCGGTCGGACAGCGGGCTGCCGACTCGGGCGCAGCAACTCCGAGCTACTGACATAACAAAACATGGCAGCGGTGAGCGGTGGCCTTGTAGGGAAGCAATAGAACAATAGCGTTTCATTTGCGCCTAATACGTGTTGGGAGTGTCAGTGAGGGAAATATCAGATTATCGGAAAATAAGTAACTACCGAAGAACAGGACGCCATGTAACAGCCATTCCTGGCTTGTAGAAGCGCTAAAACATGCCATATCGACGTGGACAATGGCCACCCTTCGCTTCAATCGTCCTGCATTGGTGGGAACTCGGTCCACTGCCGCTGCACCGCCGCCCCGCCGCTAAAAAGGTGACTCAATATCGAACAATGGTGACGGGGCCACAAAGACGGCTCTGCCGACCGGTGTGAGCGCGCTGACAGGTCCGTGGGGAGGCGCGCCGTCCGCGGACAGCGCAGCCGACGGTCACCGACGACAGGCCACCGACTGACCGGTGGGGGGCTGTGTCGGATCCGACTGCTGGAGTCTGGGTCTTGGACAGACGGTAATGGTCAATGGAACAGACTGCGGTGGAGTGGACTGTGTTCGGACGAGCCACAAAACGGGCGTGAAAACGTAGTGGCCGGCGGCCGTCTGCCGCTGTGCAGTGTGCGCCGGCGCGGCAGAGTGCGGCCGCCACTCCGCGGCCGGCCACTGTCCGCTGCTGTGCGCCGTGCAGTGTGCTGTGTGCTGTCTCGAGGAGGCGGCCGCCGCTCCCCGGCCGTTGTGACGCGGCGTCACGGCTCCGGCGCACGGCCAGCCGGCCGTGTGAAGCGCCGACCGAGCACGAACGCCGCGTGTCGGGCGTCGACCGCGCGCACGGCTCCTCGCGCCGCGGCGGCCGGCCACGGTGACTGGCCATCACGAGCTGGCGGCGGCGAGCGTCAGCCGTCAGCCCTTCGCACTGCCGCTGCCCGGACGGCCGACACCCCGGACACGGTCACCGATCAATGATGACATTCCCAGGCAGTTCTCAGATGTGCGGCCTCACACCCAAAAATATCGCACAACAGCAATGTGTCCATACATCACCCACGCGCACGGTTCCTCGGAAAGAAACCAGTCACGTTTTACCTTGTATCGGTCCACGCGCTCCCGACCCATTTGGGTCACAAAGTTGCCGTCGACGGTAACCATGACAACTCAGCCTACCACAGCAGCATGCCGTGAGCTCACCACCGATCGGAAAACAAAGCTACCTCGCCGTCGACCGATCACCGATCGCCGGGACAGGGAATAATGTGTTCACGGTCGGTGTGGACGGCACTCGTGGTTACAGCCGCCGCAGCCGTAACACCGACAAAGAGAACCCACGAATCGGTGATGGCAGGCAGCCCGAAATGATGGCACCTTGCGCCATACCCCTCGGTAGCTCTGAGAGCAGAAATACCCGTGACAATGTGACATGGTTGGTATGTTTCGTCAGGGAAAGTTCAACCATAATTGGATCGTTTACATCCGTGGTTCTATGGATTGTGCCGGCTACACAAACCCAAAATGAGATCACCTACACAATAAACGTTCACTAATGACAAGTCAAAACCGCCTCATTATGGAACTGACTAGCAATTTGCCAGCATTCAGTGAACATGTCGCGTATCTTGTTGTCACTAAATGGTCTGCTCTGCTTGCTTACCTGCGATGCAGCCCGCTGCCCCACATAATGCGTGACGTGTCAGCTGCGCTGTCGGGTAACGTCACCGGCCGTGCCACTATCGCCGGAGGCCGCTGTGTCAGACGGTGCCAGTCGTGTCGGACGGTGTCAGATAGACGTGTCATCAGCAGCACGGCGTGATGCCGGAGCAGCCATCCCCCGTGTTCCAATTAGCGGCCCGGCGGCGGAGCAGCACGCTGACGGACGATACGGCGGCGGCGGACGAGCGGGGCCGCGCGGCGCGGTCGGCGCGGTCGGCCGGTCGGCAGCTGTGGCCGGCGGGTCGGCAGGTGTCGCCGCGCCGCTCAGTGCGTGCGGCTCGGGCCGGGGGAGCCCTCTGCCACCACCTGGTGCCGCTGCGGGCCGGCGCGCGGCGGCAGCAGCTGACTGGCGGCCGTCGACCGCGCGCTGCCGCCGCTCGGCGCTCCCAGCTGCCAACCGCCGGCGGCGGTCCGGCCCAGAGCCGGCACAATAGCAGCGCGCGCCGCCCGCCGCCGGGTCTGCCCTCCCCGACCCAGGGACCCGGCACTGCTCCGGTAGTCGACATGGGACAGACTCAACGGCAGACACAGCGGTAGTCGGATCTCATCCCGCATCAGAACGGTGCGACGAGCTAAAGAAGGTCCTGATAAATCAACTTGTAATCGGAGATCGTGAAATGCTCTAAAAGGTGGTTATGCCGGTCTTCGCCCCGACGGATAAAGTGACTGAGTCTGCATATACAGTACAGTCAACAGACATCTCCGATTTTGACCAAGAGCTGGATATTGCAGACATTCATACAATTGTTTCGAGCTCCAGCCTGCACAAAGTCAGGCAGTCGTGACTTTGTTTTGGCTATCTTTTATCAGCAGTTACTTCACAACACATTCTGCCACATTCCTCTGCCAAAAGAGGAAAAACACGGATAGGGTGCTAAGGAGTTCGTTGGCATTAGATTACAGCTGTAAACCCTGCGTGTGATAAAAACCGGAGGGCTTGGGCGTGTATCAGCTGTTTTGAATAAACACGAAAGACACCGGTGTAGCGGACCGGTACCCCGTGCCTCGTTAGACGAGCTTTAGGTACGATCGCACGCTGGCGAAACGTCAGGCATTCATCAACCCTGGCGCAAACATTTGACGTCAGATGATTTACATATTTGTCAAGACCACACTTCCTCAGTTTACCCAAAACCAAACCCTTTTCCACTCAGTCATTGGTCAGCTCAAACCCTTGCCGTCTACAGCAGTTTCTATTCCTTTCCGAGCTCAGATAATCCCCATCAAACTACACCAGTCCCTTCACTACGCAGGCTCCCATTTGAATTGTTTACCTCAGCGCTCATGCCGGATGCCCCGCCCTCCCAATCTACCCCATTTCCTCCGCGGGCAGCGGGCGGAGTTTCTATCAGACCGGCCACCCGACCAATCGAGTGCGGCACCGCCGCGGGTGGTGGACACCGCGCCATCACCGTGCTGAGGATACTGGTGATGGCTAGGGTTAGTCATGGGACGCTTTGAGGGTCAACGGTAGGCCTCCTAGCCTCGCCGGCTGCCGTCCCGCTCTGAGGCGGCGGCGAGGCTCTGTTCCGGCCTTGGTGAGCCGGCTGGTCCACGACGGACCCGTGGCCGCCGGCGGTGTCCCCGAGACCAGCGGTTGGCCCTATGGAGCAGCGGCCGGCCGTGGACGGTGCCGCGTGACCGCCTGCCGACGCCGGCTCACCGCCCGCCGGCTGACCGCGGCGGTCGTAAATACCCCGCACGAGGCGGCACGGACGTCCGAGCGGGCGAGCCTTGACCGTTCAGCGCTGGACGAACCAGCGATAACGCTACGGGCACGTACTCCGGAGACTAGCTAATGAGCCGACTGATTGGCCCGGGTTGGCGAGCGTTCGACGGCAATGACACGGGGACTATCGGGCGCTGACGTGGTACTGAAAGGACGTGACCGATCTCGCCTGACCCTCCGGTTTAAACACTGGCGCCGCTGCGACGCGGAATCCTCACCTATCACAGCTCAGCGAATTTGTGCAGCGGACTGCAGTCATCGCCATGCAGAGTTGGTCTTCCGATACTCTCCAGCACCGGTTCACCATTGTGAGAGGACGTGCGAGTGCCGGGGGCAGCGAGCCGGACAGGCAGCGGCGCTGCCCGAACGGTCGGGATAGGCCGCCCACGCGTCACGAGCACCCATCGGCAGACTTCAAGCACATGTAACCTCCATGTTATCTACCCCTTTCCTTTTGTCCGAGCTGAAAAACAACAGCGAAAGCGGCTGGAGTGTTCCAGCAGTTGAAGCACGTGGTGAGCTATGTCTCAGGCAGGTCCGCGCCACCCGGGGCACCATGCCGCTATCTCGGCGCAGCGATAGCCTATCACCGGCGCGCGGTCCGGCGCGAGGTTGGCGCACGATACGCTGCCAAGGACTGTGGAGTGGAGTGCTCGGGGGTCTGACCACCATACTCCAATGTTGGCAGCGTTAGAAACTTATCCCATCCATTCCTGACGATAACTGTCAGTTGCCACCCAGATTGATCACTCATTTTCTCCACTGAATGTCCCCGAAACCTACCACTGGACGGTCCCTTAAAGGTAGTGTGCCAGCTTTCTTGGACCGTATGGAGTTAATGGCCCAGATAAGGAGAACCGGATTTTTAGAACTTATCCATACCTTCAAAACTCATGGAAACGTCTTAAATTCTTCAAATTTTGAGTACCCCAGTGCGAAATTCGCCCCGACGGGTTGTCGGTCGTACCCCAACCACATTTCACACCACTATGAACAATAAATGCACACACTGAAATCGCTATTACCGATATGCTCATCCAATCAAGTTTCGATAAACCCGTTCATCATCAGCTCCTGCGGTTTCGAACACGCCTGTTAGTTGGCTTCTGATGCTCGTCGAGGTCGGAATTTCCAAATACGCGTGGTGCGTCGGGCCGCGCGCTCTGACATCAGCCAAGAAAAATGCGTCAGCTGATCATTGTCATTTCTGCCACTTGCGTGTGGTGAAATGGGGTCATAACTTATACGACGGCTTTTTCATATCAATTATTTTACATAAAATCATATTTCAAACCATAAATAATGTTCGACAGCCAAATAAAAGAAACAATACCAATACGGGCTTACAGTTTAAGGCTCGACATTGTGTTGTCTACGATAAGACAGCTGATAACTCATTCCCGTACGTCGTATGGTCGTAACACTATAATGACCTTTGCTTATTGTCACAAGTGCGCCGCATTCGCGATTGTTGCCCGACGCCTGTTTGCAGGTGAGCCCACTACAGTTGTTATACATATCTAAAAACCGATAAACTTTTAGGCGAAAAAGGCACTATTCCAGGCCCATTTTTGATTTTTTTTGCGATATTAGGTAAAAACAGAAGCTTCTTATCCTAGGAAAAATAAAATGGGAAATCTTTCAAAGGTGGCACACTACCTTTAAACTTGGATTGGGAGGCTCCTACTGTTAACGCCAGACCCCTTGAGACCCTAATTTTTCGCGATTACTTTTAAATGCGTGAAGGAATTTCAACCAAGCTCAGGACATGGCCGTTTCAAGACAGGCCGAAACTTTAACAATTTAGATATTTTATCGCCATTTCAATATTTCAGGCACTTGTCATTGACTCGTAATGTTAAATTTCGAGCAAGATTTTCATCCGGTGTGTAGAGGCTATCACCAGTCAGTCTGTGATACGTTATGACGTCACAGCTAAGCCCCGCCTCTGTGGTCTTGGCCTGCGGCGGTTTCGGGCCGGCGCGCGGTCACTCTCGCTGTGGCGGGGGGCGGGGACGGGCGACGGTCGAGCGGTGCCGAAAGCCGGCGGAGTTGTGCGTAGCGTCTTGGCTGACAGTGCCCAGAGAGCGACATGATGACTAAGGAGTCATAAATGCTCAATGCGCATTGCTTCTACAATGCTGATATGTTCGCTGATATCTTTTTTTATAAGCTGCATATGACGGGCAGATGGCATATAACTGACATAAGGTTAGGAAATATTCACCTGTATTTAAAGCCTATGGCGTTGCAGATAATGCGATAATGGGATGTCGGATGTCACCAAGTAGCTGCCGATTTGTCATTGACATCGCTATGGACGCTATGCAACCATCGAACAACGCAATAATAAGTTAATTGCCTGAGCTTCACATCATACGGCTCGCTCGTATTTCACACAGATACCCTACATCGAAAATCGTATTTGTTAGGAATCGTTAACGTTTGTTCGAAGCACGACTGAGTAGTAGGTTGAGGAGTGATGGTCCTCTTGGTCCTATATACAAGAGTCAACAAGAGCCTAACATTTACTTGACCGTCTGCTGCAATTGACTCATAGCACGTGAAGCGTCAGCGAAATTCATAGTCCTTCACAGATGGCAGGGGTGTCGTTTGTACAGAGGTCGCTGATGGGCACGGGTCAATGCCGCAGTCGTGGGCGGAGCCTAATGTCATATGACGTAGAAAGCCTCTATCCAGGATGGAAAAACAGTTAACATTACGAGTCAATGACAAGTGCCTGAAATATTGAAATGGCGATAAAATATCTAAATTGTAAAAGTTTCGGCCTGTCTTGAAACGGCCATGTCCTGAGCTTGGTTGAAATTCCTTCACGCATTTAAAAGTAATCGCGAAAAATTAGGGTCTCAATGGGTCTGGCGTTAAAGGTAGTGTGCCACCTTTGAAAGATTTCCCATTTTATTTTTCCTAGGATAAGAAGCTTCTGTTTTTACCTAATATCGCAAAAAAAATCAAAAATGGGCCTGGAATAGTGCCTTTTTCGCCTAAAAGTTTATCGGTTTTTCGATATGTATAACAGCTGTAGTGGGCTGAGCTGCAAACAGGCGTCGGCAACAATCGCGAATGCGGCGCACATGTGACAATAAGCAAAGGTCATTATAGAGTTACGACGTACGGGAATGAGTTATCAGCTGTCTAATCGTAGACAACACAATGTCGAGCATTAAACTGTAAGCCTGTATTGGTAGGGGAAGTTGGGGGAATGCCGAATACTTTTTTTCTGACGCCCGTAGCACGCAAGGTAGACAACATAAGCTATTCTTGTTGGCGTCATTCGAGAGGCCAGTCTTTTGCCTTTCAAACATACCAGGCGCATTTGATGAATTCGCATACCGTTAAGCGCAAAAACTAAAAATATCAAAGAAGTGATTTTTTCGGCGTTGCCCCGGACTGCGGGGAAAGCCGAAAATGGCAGAAATGATCTACGGGGAATGCCGACATTGATGTTTTGCCACTTTATCTCAAACTTTATCCAGAATTTATCAAAGCTGACACGCGTTTTAAGAGCTTGAGGACGCTTGGTGCACACTGGAAGTTATAATTGTGTAATATAATAAGAAAATGCCAGGTAAATAATTCCTTATAGGTAACAGGCCGTTGTGTCGGTTGAAAGTGTAATTTGTGTGACTAAAAATTCGCGTTGCTATTCTACAGCAGTAAAGTCCACGTAGCGTACTTTAACGTGCGTAATTGCACGTTTTCGGCATTACCCCAGCCAGCCATACTTTCATTTGCAGGCCCATAACTTTTCAACGTGCCGTATAAATTTCAAATAGGCAGCACACTTATGTAAAGACATGCTGAAGATTACTTGACCGAATTGGCCAGACAAACGGTAGGATAATGAGTAAGAAATGCTGCTTCAAAGGCGCATGTAGTACAAGGAACGCGTACCTTGAAAACGCTCTTGGCGCCCTCACAGCCGAAGTATTCCGAATGACGACTCGTAACAAACATGCGATAATTGTAGTCACTTAAGCTTCAGAGCATCACTGACAGGTGGCATCCATGTCTTACGGTTTTCGAAATATCTCGAATTTCGGCTTTGCCCCAACTCCGGCATTGCCCCAACTTCCCCTATTGTTTCTTTTATTTGGCTGTCGAACATTATTTATGGTTTGAAATATGATTTTATGTAAAATAATTGATATGAAAAAGCCGTCTCTTAAGTTATGACCCCATTTCACCACACGCAAGTGGCAGAAATGACAATGATCAGCTGACGCATTTTCTTGGCCGAAGTCAGAGCGCGCGGCCCGACGCACCACCACCGCACCACAAAGTATGAGCAGAAGCCGCGCCCAAAGCCAGGGCCCCGGTAACGTGAGGTAGCCGAGTCGGGGCAGCGTGCACTGACCCAAGCCGGGGCCGCAGCTTTGGGCGCGGTCTACCGCATCCCCCCGGGCTATCACATGACACCGGGAGGACGCGCGGCCCCGGCTTGGGTCAGCGCACGCTGCCCCGACTCGGCTACCTCACGTTACCGGGGCCCTGGCTTTGGGCGCGGTCTACCGCACCACCTAACAGGCGTGTTCGAAACCGCAGGAGATGATGATGAACGGGTTTATCGAAACTTGATTGGATGAGCATATCGGTAATAGCGATTTCAGTGTGTGCATTTATTGTTCATAGTGGTGTGAAGTGTGGTTGGGGTACGACCGACAACCCGTCGGGGCGAATTTCGCACTGGGGTACTCAAAATTTGAAGAATTTAAGACGTTTCCATGAGTTTTGAAGGTATGGATAAGTTCTAAAAATCCAGTTCTCCTTATCTGGGCCATTAACTCCATACGGTCCAGGAAAGCTGGCACACTACCTTTAACAGTAGTCCCGAACAGACCGCGCTACAGGGTAGTCTCAGCCCGCACCATCTCGTGGCCGGGGCCGCCGTCCAGTCCGCACCGTCCCGCGGCTCGGACCGCGCCGCCGCAGGCCGCTATCTGGGGCGGCGCACCGGCAGATGGTGGACCCGTCCGTCCGCCCGTCTGTCCGGCGGCGTGGCGGCGTGGCAGCCACCTGTTCTGGACACCGCCGGCCAGCCGCCAGACGGGTACACACTGAGTTCATCTGGGCAGCGGACGAACGGAGCGGAGACGGGCGGAGAGACCATGAGAAGAACGAGGGATGATACGACCGCGGCGGACCGAC
The DNA here is from genome assembly GCF_019059575.1 of Amphibalanus amphitrite. Lineage (NCBI taxonomy): Eukaryota > Metazoa > Arthropoda > Thecostraca > Balanomorpha > Balanidae > Amphibalanus > Amphibalanus amphitrite. The sequence continues at coordinate 963,747 of NW_024881568.1, forward strand.
CGTGGACAGTCCCAGCCAGCGTCCGTTCCCAGGCGAGCCCCGAGAGTCTCAGCGGCAAGGTCCCCTGGCCGACACTATAGCGTAGGCACGGCAGAGCACATCAGTCCAGCTATACAATCAGTCATCTGCGTCCCACGGTCAGCTAAGGTATATAACTAGTAGTTGAGTCATACAGTTGGTCAGCTGAGCTATATCTATCACCATGCAGAGCCATACAGCCAGTCAGCTGAGCCATACAACCAGTCAGCTGAGCCTAGAGTGCAGCTGAGCGGCCGAACTCGGACCGGTCCTCCGTCCCATCCCGCGAAACCCACGGAACAGCGGGGGTCGTCGGCCCCAGAGGACCCGACAGCAGGGGAAGGGACGGCCCGGATGGTCGGACGGTCGCCGGCTGGCGGGCGGCGGACCGGGGCCCAACACACGGGCCCATAATACGGCGAGCAGGCGCACAAAGGCTGAGCGGCGCCCGCGGCCGGCCCACTCGGGCCGTCTGCCGCACTGCGGCGCGGCCACAATCAGAAGTTCCGGGCTGCGACTGCGGACTGCGGCCGGCGCCTGGCGACCGTCCCCGGAGAGCTGGCTCTCCCGTCCGTCAGAGCCGGCCGGAACCGACCCGGAGCCGGCGGGACAAACGCCACAACCACGCACCACGCCGGTCGGCACCCACTTGCGAAAGGCCCGCGATAAGATAACATGTCGCAGACACGACGACAGCGAAGGAAAGAACAGCAAAACGGAAACGGAGAAGTAGATAGTCCAAGAAAAACGAGCCCTTATCAAACCGGTTTCCTTTGCGTGAGATAGATCCACCAGACTGGCGGCGAGGGTCTGAATACAAAGTAAGACATTACATCGCTTCGACCGGGCCATAAAACCGCGGGACGATGGGAAACACGGATAACGCATAAAAGATACATGGTGACAATGACCCTCAGTGGTAGTGAAACGATCCTTGCGCAAATGAAAACAAATTAAATGGCGCACAAAACTTTTCTTTCGGTGCACGCTTCAATTTTTTTTTTGTGGGGGGGGGGGGGGAATTAAGAGTAGGTAGGTGTAACGCACGTAACATCTCATCCACGCTCCTAAATTAACCCTCGCCCCGTTGGGGGGGACCATTTTGCCCCCCCCCCTGTGGTTTTTCCTGAATAGCAAGAAAACGGCGGCGCGCAGCGCCGCCAAATTTTCAGTACCTTCCCGGGCATCAATTTGACACCTTCACACCAAATTTCAAGTCTTAGGTCACCTTAGGTCAGGAGTTATTGAGGTCAAACTGAGGTCATGTTCGAGCAAAAATGAGCAAAAAACATGCAATCTTGAAACGCTCACCAAATCTACAGTTATCAAGCAATTTCAAAGTTCTTTATATGGTCTAGTAGACAAAAAGCGGCGCTACAAAACTGCTATCTCGGATTTTCAAAATTTTTGGTTTTTGACCCAAAAAAAATCAAAAAATTGATTTTTTTTTAGAAAAACTTTGAAAAAATCCAAAATGTTCCGAATTTCGAAAAAACCGGAATATATGTGATAGTCCCAGCGCTCTTCTATATACATACCAAATTTCAGATCGATATCTCGTTTTTTGGCCAAGTTATAGCGAAAAAACTGTTCAAAAATGATGACGTCAAATTTTTGAACTCAATTTTTAGCAATTCTAGACCTCGTACGGCAAAACAAAGACCACCATTGAACTCCCCGTGACGAGCTGCATCGATTCGATACCCATTTTATGCAAAAATATTAACTTTGAAATTTGACCTAATTTGACCTGACCTTGACCTGACCTTGACCTGACCTTGACCAAAACGTGATCTAAGCTGGCCCCAAAGGCTGCCTGACCCATATAATCGCATTTGTCATGTAAAATGGACCATAAAACATGTATCACACGACACTTTCATATTGTGACCCCCCCCCCCCGTGACCTGACCTCTGTGACCTGACCTGGTATCAGTGACCTCAAATAGAAAAATATGTGTTTGAAGAACATTTCCCCATCGATGATTTTCAATGAAATGCATTTTACTCGATTTTACAACGCATTTCTTGAAGTGCCTGTAAACGGTTAAAATGGGACCTTTGACCTGACCTGTGACGTCATCGGTTTGACCTAGGTCAATAAAATTGGGTCACAAGGTAGTTCCCCGTTGGGGCTATCCAACGCCGTTTACCGCTTGTCGCTATGTTGCGTGGTTCTCGAGATCTTAGGGGGGGGGCCAAAATGCCCCCCCCCCCCAACCGGGCGCGTTGCTCGGCAGAGCCCAACGGGGCGCGGGTTAAAATATCTTACAAAGTGTCCGTAGAGAAATTGGACTCTGGCCGGACACTCGAAAGCATTCCAGAAAAATCACCCGTGAGAGGCGGCACGAGGCCCGTCGCACTTGTCCACCATCCTACAGACCGAACAGATCGAACCGACCGCTCCTGCAGGCCTCTCCGACAGACGGACAAGGAGCGGCGAGCCAAGCACCAGAGGGCCGGACGACGCCATTCCACACAGGCACCACCACCGGCCGGTGCTCAGCACCATCTGATCAAGATACGCGCCGGCCGTCCGCGGCTGCATTCCGCGAGCAGCTGCGCCCAAAAGGCTGGAGAGACTCGCCGTGTACCGACTGATTGTGTCAGGGAGATAAACTGACTTCGGTGACACGATCTGCGTGTCCCGGCGACACTCCTCTGGAGAACGAGTCGAGATGTAGCCGGTCGAGACGAGGCGGCAGGCCGCTTAGGAATGAAAAATTCGTTATTAAAATGCGTACCTACTTAGCAAAAATGTCAGACAGACGTCACTCAAGACAGGCTGATCATATCGGGCGCATTTCCACGAAAGTTTCTCAAAGCATATTTATATAGTTGCGTCTAGTCTCCAACATCCAGTAAACCCATCCCACAAAAAGTGACCACATCTTACAAACGGTGACCACACCCCACAGTGACCCACCACCCCTTGCGTGACCCGTCCCGTGACAGGTCGTCCGGCGCCCCACCCCGGGCAGCATCCGCCCGGCGCGCCGGCCCGGTCCCGGGTCCGCCCGTCCGGTCCGGTCGGTCCCCCGCCTCGCGCCGCATCAGACCGGGAGGAAACTGTCGAGCCGGGGAGCCGGCCGGCCGGGGAGGGGGGCCGAGGGGACGGCACGGGAGGGGTATCGATCAGCTGTGGCGCCGGCGCCGGCCGGGGAGAGCGGCGCCGGCCGGCCGCGCCGAGGGGAGGTCGGCGCGGCAGGAGCACGGGCAGGTCCGCAGTCCCCAGTGACGGAGCGGGTGGCGGGCACAACACCTCGGCACAGACTAAACAGCACCGTGTGAGTCCGCACATAGCTGTGAGCCGTCACGACCCGAGGTGACACGCCGCAGATCATTTGTCCAAATCCGCCGGACGTTCCGAAATATCCACAAACGGAACGGGACACAGCGTGAAGCAGGTTGACCTTGAACGACTACCAGCATCCTGCTGAATAAATATCAGTTAACAGCTTGGTAGGTTACCCGGCAATACAGTAGCCACTAAGACAGGCGGAAAAGGGGAACACTTATTTGCCCATGTGTTAACTTTTTTCCGCCGTGTAAACACCCTACACGTACATGAACTCCACCCGAAGCTCGAGATGTGACCAGCCCAGTTCAATGTCATTTTGTCACACATTTCCCCCTCGTTTTCCGCGTTCGGTCTCCCCGTTCCGGTGGAGCGCGTAGCCGGCGGCCACGTGGCGATTTTCCCGTGGTAGCGGGGCAGTACCCGGAGCCGGCTCGACCCGCACCCTCCCTGCCACCATTCCATCCCGTCCGTCCGCCCGTCCCGACCTGCTGTTTGTGGCAGCGGGGCGGCGCGGCACGCGGCCGGAGCGGGGGAGTCCGCCGCCGCCGCCGCGCCGTCCGGCTCCCAGCGCGGCCATACCGGCGCGGCACTGGCCCGCGGCCCGACCGGCACCGGCAGAGGCGGGGAGGGAGGGGTAATTACGGCAGCTCCGACCGGCACGCAGCCGCCCCGAGCCGACCCACAACCGGCGGCAGCCGCCCGGCCGCGCGAGGAGGGAGAGGCCGCGCCGCGCGCCCGCCGCCCGTGCCCTAGACCCAGTGCGCCCGCGCGGAGAGCGGGAGGGCCGGCGGGGGGCAATGATGGCCCGGCAGCCGCGCGGAGCACCGACTGGCAGACAGACGGAGCGACTGAATATCGCGCGTCAGAGCCGCACAAACCGGACAACTTGTCCTGGATATAACAAAAACACGATAACTTCAGAGTCATGAAGGTCAATGAACTCGGCGTCCTCAGACGAAGCTCGTGTGCAATCTACTCAAACTATTCAGGAAGAACAAACTTAGTGACAAACTTCGCCATACTTTTCAAACATAAGGAAGCAAATTCTGCCATTTCACAACTTAGCCGTCCTTCGGGATTGCGAGAATCACGACCGCGTCACTCACGACAATCAACTTCTACTTAGCCCAAGAACAAAGCCAAAACTCGCCGGACGAGGACAGAGGTCCGCTACTACTGACGCCCACGCGACGCGTGCGTCCGGCGGTTCTCTGAGCGGCAGTGACAATCTCCGGCTCGGTAAACCTCTGAGCTATGCCTGGCAAAGCCGGGCGAGCGGCTGCGGTCCGGTGGCGGCGATTTTTTGTTCGTGACCGGTGTCCTTGTCTCGCTGGCAGCGTGCCGCCGAGCAGTGCGTCCCAGCAGCGGGGCCGGGACGCATGCCGGCCATACACAAAGGACTGATCAGAGCGACACTGTGCGATTTGAACGGACTGAAGCGAATGGAACGCGGCTGGAGCGGGCGGCGATCGGCCGTGAACGGAGCGGACCACCGGGAATCGGAACGATCCCAGGGAGAGAGAGGGGTTTGTTTCTGGGGCAGGCAGCAGGCAGTTGGAGGAGGGTGAAAGGCCGGTCTGAGGGACACGAGGGACCCCGAGCCGGGAGGGCCGCGGCGGTCCGGACCGGGCCGTCTGCGGAGCTCCGGCACGGCGCACAAAAACTGGTCAGCTGCAGCACGCGGCAGCGCGGCGGCCCGCCAGCTCCGTGGGAGCGCGGCGCAGCGCCGGCCGGCGGACCCGCCGGTCAGCGCAGAGCGCGCACAAAGAAGGCGGCAGGCCAGCAAGTACGGCCGCCCAGCAACGCCTAACCGTAGCCACAGACACCAGACCAACCGGGGAACTGGGAAACCACCGCACCGGCCACACCAAGGACACGGGGCATGACAGTGCCAGAAACACGGCTACCGCAAAACACAGCGAAATTGCCGCCAGACCGCCGGCCCCAGCGCCGGCGGCCCGGAATTTCTGCCCAATGGGCGCCCCTGCGTGTTTGGCCGCCACTGAGAGGGTCGGGCGGCCGGGCACAGACAGACACACAAGTGCGGACGAGCGGACGAACTCGGGAGACACGCTCGCCACCACGGCCGCTAATCGATAATTGACGGACGCCGGCAGCCGCCCCCGCACAGCGCCGACGGTCGCCTAAAGGCCGAGGTCGAGGTACAGAGAATACGGCACTCACTCACTCAAAGGAGAGAAAAAGGTTGGCAGGAGAAAAGTGACGATGTGTCTCAAAAAGCGTAAAAACAGAAAGAAGAGTTCAGTATCCAAAGAGACCGCCGTCAACCATATCATCAGCAAAGGATGCTCGAAACTGGACAATCGCTTCTACCACTGAACTTGACCACTAAAAATATAGAGAACAATGCATTCTATAGACATTGTATGAGACATGTCTCGAAACTACGGACTGTCCCACAGACCGACTCCAAGAGGCAATGTTCTCAAACTGAGACCCCAAAGTTTGGTTCCCGTTATCATAAATGCTTCTCCACCGAAAAGCGTCCTGAGGCACCGGTCCGGTCCGAGCGGTGTGAAACTGGCCCTGAACGACAGGGCCACCGCGTCGCCAGGCCGCGGCAGGAGGCGCCGGCCGGCCGATTTCCCAGCTGCGCCGCGGGGCCAGCCAACGGCCGGACAAGGCCAGCGCGAGCAGCCGCCGACGGGAAGCCCATGACCGTGACGAGTCGTGTCAGCGGCCCGGGCCGGCTGATCCACGGCTCCAGATTACGGGCCGCAACAGAGCCATCAGAGGATCAGAGCGGGCTCAGCTCGGATGGTCCACGGGCCCACAAACCGGTGCGCCGAGGCCGCTTACAGCGGTGAATGTCCAGCTTCCAACGCCTCGCTCACCCGGACTTGGTCACTCCTCAAGACTGACCAAACACGGTCACAGCAGTCCGTATACCGTGCAGGATACACGGTCAGCAGCTTTTGGGCTATGTAGTTAGTAGGTCCACGACGTGCGCCAAGTTGAATTATCCGCTACTCCTGACACGGCTTTGCTCAGTCCGTCCGCGCTGTGTGCCGGCCGGCTGCCCTGCGGCGGCCGGCGGCGGCGCGGCCGGTTCCGGTCCGGTCACGGCTGCGGGCCACAGGAAGCAGCGTCCACTCACCCCGGCCGTCAGCACGCCATCGGAAGCAGCCTCCGGCGCGCGGCGACCGCAGGCGCCGGGTACGGCGAACGGCGCTCACCGCCGCCCAGCGGGCCGAGCACGGAGCGGCGCCGAGCGGTACGAGCCGGCCAGCGGAGCGGAGCTTCCCACTCACACACACCACACCGGAGGAATGACTAGGAAAATAATCTGCAGGTGCAATTAACAGTTGTTTTGTTGTATGCTGACTCTCTTTGAACTTCACATTAACCAGTGATGAAACTATGTTTTGAAGAGTTTTGTAACATGTACTCAGCAAAGCCATCCCCAAAAGATGTCAATATCACTTGTCCACTTCAGTCTTTGAACTTGTAGTAAAGACTGAGGTCTAAGCTTGATAGCCTCAATCATCTAGCTTATCTTGTATTTACAAGTACACATGCCAAACTTAAGTACCAGTACTGGTGTTATGCTGTAGTCAGTAAATTATCTTAAAATGAAACTGATTATCAATATAATACAATAAACCCTGGGTTAACATAATGTCACATGGTACACTGGGGAAAAAGGGCATAATGTGAACATGGGAAATGGGTATTTTAACAGCCTTAGCACATCCCTCATATTCTAAAACAAGCCAATGCAAAACAAAACAATTGAACAAGCAATTAAGGCTCCAAAGTTCCAAACTACAAAAAAACACACACTCTCTCCAAGCTCAATATGCACCTACCCAGATACACATTTGAAGGGTTATCATCTTTCTGTGCCGTCCATATAGCATTCAATGTTCAATGATTTGTAAAACCAGGTCAGTAACCCGCAGAGACATAGGTACAGCTTGCATTCAGCTTTGTTCAAAACCTATACATAAGATCAAACACAAATACATGGCAATGAATAGCATAAGAATGAGATCAGAATCAAAATCCTTCATCAACATGAATAAGACAAAAAGAACTTAAATTACCCACCTTTCCTGCTGCTCTGCCAAGTCTGACTATCCCAAGCTTCAGTCCTGCGCCAGTATTCTCGGCTGTGTGCAGGTGTGATAGATCTGGGATGTACTTCATGATGCACTGAGTCGAAGGGGAGCCGGATACTAAAAAGTATGATATTGATATGCGTAGTGCAGCAAGGCGACCCAAGACTGACAGACTGAGGCTGCTAAAAGTCCACCTTGACCTACGCCCTCAGGAATAAGGTCTTTCAATCAATTATTATTAAAGAAAGTCCTTGCACGCTTCCAAAGTCTAGGAAGAACAGAAGGCTAAGCAAAATAACAAAGAAAATGCTACAGAAACACAACAGGAGAGGGCCTGGGCCAGATGCACGCCCTGCTCCTACGACCTCCGACAACGAACTGCAATAAATAATTTTGCCAAGGGTACTCCAATTTCGGTAATGGTATCTTATCTTCGTTAAAAACCTATTGATACGTCACAAGTCTCAGCTTGACTTATTATGATTTCCTGTCTTTAAAAATGCGCAATTCTCACAGATCAGGATCAATATAAGGTTTTATTGAAGAAAAAACAAGCAAAAAGCGATACTGTAACTTTTTAACCATTTTTTTACGTTTGAAATGATTCAAAAATTAATTTTTGATGACGTCATATTCTACTTAAGAAAAATCATACAAAGATAGCGCACTTGATTCATTTATTGCGCGTGGCCTTTAATCCGCCGCATCGCGCGCGCGCCCGTTCGGATTGAGTCGGACCAAGAGCAGGGTTACCGCTGCTAGGGAAATTTCCCTTTTCTATGGAAATCAGCGAAGATCTAGGGATATATGGATTTCACTCGAAATCTAGGGAAATACCACCAACCCCAAAAATTGTTGTTTTTGCCTGCTTCTGCGTTGTTCCATTTCGGGAGCGGCTAATTTTTTCATCAAAGTTTTTGTTTTGGCGCAATTTTTACAATGTGGCTAGCGCATATCACTCCCATTCGGTCAAACTGACGGTGCAAAATAATGCATCGATTCGTCTCTTACGCCAGCACTACCGCTACCCATACAGCAGTTTCCCGCGTCCTGCAACACACCACAATTTGCGATATATCACGCAATTATATTATACCACATACAGTAATGAGTAATTTGCTATATGCCAGCAATTTCATCAGAATCTCTTACGTTAACGTAACAGAATGTAGTTAATTGCTGTTTTAGGACGCAGCGACTATAACCATAAGCGGCGGAACGGGGAAGGCACCGGGGCACCGTGCCCCTTTGATTTTGGCATTTTAACATTAGCCCTATGGGCGTTGCATGGCAAGATGGGACCAAAAGTCGTCAGTGACCCCCCCCCCCCTTAATTGAAGGTGTTCCGCCGCTACTGACTATAACACGAATGGTTAAAATGAGGAAAGTACATCAAATTCCATGAAAATAACCGCATCTAGGGAAATTATTCTTAAAAAAGGGAAATTTTCGTGAGAATCTGGGGAAACCAGCGAGACGCCAGCGGTCGCTGACCAAGAGTCGGACGAAGGGTAGGTATATCCGGATATTTTGGTAGGATTTTTTATTTTGATTCCAAGTCCGGAGCCCAAAATCACGGTGGGACTTTGATGTTTGTTTTATAAGTTTTTTTTTTCATTAAATCCAGCCTATAAAGCTTCATCACTCTAATTCAAATTTGGATGAGAAGGGCTTCTATGATATTTGATAAGGCTCGTACCAGCAAAAACAGGTACCCAGGTAGTTACCTGCTTAGGTTGTTCGAGACCTGAATCAGAATCCAACATTGAAATTTGATGTTTTTTTAATTTGATGCTTGAGCCCAGATTGGAAAACATCCATACCCTATGCCGGATGCCTGTGAGACCCTCTTGCGCTGAATTTTGGCGCAAGTGCTTTTGCACTCAAATTTCTGCATGATGTGTGCCGAAAATTGGATGCCTTTTTGTGCTGAAATCAAGCCACTTTTATATAAAGCACATGTTTGCATCTACTGAGCAAGGCTATATCAACCAGAGTGTTCCTGGAGCCTTGGATGCTCTCCCATGTTTGAGAGTCGAAACTCGAAACAAGTTTTTATTTCTACGGAAAACCAATATCTCAATATTATTATGCTAGAGCGCTGTAGCGGTGTGCCGTAAAACAAGACCGGAGCCGAAAGTTCCGCGGCCACAAAAATCTACGCTAAAATCGGCGGAGCAGTGTGTTCGGGACTGGCGGGAGCCAGCGATGGCCGGGCAGCGGAGCAGCACGTACTCCGGCACATCAGCCTCTTTTGGCACACGGCGCAAAGCGCCGCGAGGCGCGAGGCACCGCTTGTCTGGGCAATGCTGGCACGCCGCGGAGTGGAGACAGCCGATTTTCGGTGCATGTTACCGCCGAGAGGGGGAATTGAAGGAATAGGAGGTGCCAGTTCAGTTTATTGCTTAGGGCATGCGAATGTGCAACACTTACCTGTGCATGTCTGCCTGCGGAATTTGCACTGCATGGGATGTTGGGACGTTTGCTTTGTGTTGCAATCGTGGCTGCCGGGTTTGCTCACACATGTTTTGCCTTCTCTTACAGTGCAAACGTGCTAAAGTAATTGTTCATTGATGACAGGCGTATTGTGGACCATTGAACTCCTTCATCTTGCAAACGAAGTACGTATCCATACGTTTATGTGTTAAATGTCTGCGGTCAACTGTGGCTACGCTATGGAGTCATTTGTTTTCTAATGAGCTGGCCACTACTTTGAATTGACACTGATCACAACAGAATGTTCAGCAGACGCCAGACAGTACAAAATGTGAATGATTGCTTGTGAATAATGCACTGTCAAACAAATCGCTAGAATGCTTGCTCGATTGTCTTGTCCGCATAGCTTCTTGCGCAGGGCTGTCGTGCATGAATCGTGCATGAGCACTGCATGAGCTTCATGTGACTGACGGTGCGTGATCTGTGCGTGTTTGTTGCAGCTTTTACGTGACAAATGAATGGACTACTGCTGCAATACATCACTGGGGCAATCCTAACTGTCCTTCTCTATTGATGGTAGTTGACGAAACGCGGTTACAGTAAAAGTTCGTTTGCTGCTTCCTTTTCCAGTCACTCAATGAACACAAGCTGAACAAGCTTACCTTCTGTCCAATGTAATGTCCCATCCTTGTCATTGGTATCACTGAAGAGGAGAATTGAAGACAAGATGGATCAACAGAAGGTTCAAGTGCAAGAGAAGAAGACAACTGTATGTGAAAGGTCACGACCAACAAGAGGAAAGAAGATGACTGAAGCTGGCAGAGAATACCAATGTGGTATCAAGACACAGGCATATAACAGATACTGCAAGGAGCTTAACAAGCTGGCAGTGCGCATACTGACTGAAGATGGCATGGAAATAGCAGACGATATCAGTCAGGAACTTCTGGACAAATGGATGCTTTGCCATCAGGAGTTCCTACAGATTGAACAGGAACTCCGAGAACTGCTGGATCCTGAAGACAGACTCCAACATGACAAGAAACATGGCCAGCAACTGGAAGAAATGAAAGTGATTCTTGGTCTTCTAAGACAACAAGATCCAAGAGGGCTTCTCTGCCGCCCGTATTCAAGTGCTGCACCTGGTGCAGTTGGAGGACAGGGTGTGACGCAAGAGACGCCTCAAACCGACCTCAGGATTGAACGCGATGATGACAACAAAAGCGCTGCATCTCGAAAGAGCACTGCAAGCTCGTTTCGTGCTAAGCTGCTCGAAACCCGCCTTCAGGATGAGCGTCAGCGAGCTGAAGCGGAAGCGAAGATGGCTGCTCTCCAGAGTAGGAGGAAACTGGACCAAATGAGACAGGAACTCGAATGGAAAGAAGAAGAGCTGCGGCTGAAGACACAAATTGAAGTCAGTGCAGCACAGAGGGAAGCTGCAAACCGGATTGCAGAGGAAGAAGAAGAGATGTTTGTTATGGAAACAGGAGCAAGACCTCGCATGTGTGTCGAACATCAGCAAGCTCCTGCTGCTATGCATGAAGCCGCAACACTGAGAAACTATCAAGAAACTGAAGGTCCAACCATCGACACAGCTGGCCTCGGTATCAGTCGCTCAACAAGAGTTCCGTTGGACGCAGTCGGTGATCCGCAAGGAAACGCTGAGATGACATCTCAAGAACAACTGCTGACGGGTCTGTCAACGCTGTTGTCAGCTCAGAACAAAAGAAGTGATCTCCCTAAGCTGGAGCCAGACGTTTTCAAGGGCAACGTTGAAGACTTTCCGCTTTGGTTAAAGTCGTTTGAGTCCTTCATTGAAAGCAAGACCGAGTCTCCAGTTGAACGGCTGAACTACATGTCTCGTTACACGGCCGGAGAAGCGAGGAGTGCGATACACGGACTGCTGTGCCTCAGGACCAACGACGCGTATGACCGAGCGAAGGCACGCCTCATCGAGCGATATGGGAACAGCTTCATTACCGTCACAAGCTACAAGAAAAGACTGAGGGACTGGCCTGTGATCAAACCGGGCGACACCAAGGCCCTGCAACAGCTGGCTGACTTTCTAGATGGGTGTTCTGCTACTGCTGATGTCGTGCCAGGCATGAGAACGCTAGGCGAAGCAGAAGAGAATGCAATGATCTTGAAGAAGCTGCCGAGGTACATCGTCGATAAGTGGAAAAGGATCGTGGACAAGAAAATCTACGAGCCAGAGCCTGGCCAAGAACCGTGTTACCCATCGTTCGATGAATTTGTCACATTTCTTGCAAGAGAAGCAAGAATCGCCTCGGGCCCCGTGGCGATGCTGGCGACCCAGGAAGAGACGCGGAGCCAGCGTCGCCCGCAAACACAACCCGCTAATGGTAGAGTCAGGACCTTCCTGTCATCAGCAGGCGCCCCCAGGCCGGCAACTGAACTACGTAGCGGACACACTGGAGGCTCACTGGATCCGACGCCTATCAAGTGCTTGTTGTGTCCAGGACGACACATCACTGGACTTTGTGATGTCTTCAGATCTAGCTCGTTAGATGAACGTCACGAGCTGGTAAAGAGATATCGTCTCTGTCGCGGTTGTCTTCGAGCTGGCCATCGCTGGCGTGAATGTAGGCGCAAGGAGACCTGTGACAGATGCGGCAAACGACACCCGACCCTGCTGCACGACGAACGACTGGCCTCCGTGCACAGGGAGACACAAGAGAAGAGATCGGTCCACGATGGATCTACTCAGACTGCAACGTCACTGCAGGTGACAGCCGAACGAGGGACGACACCCTGCTCACATTCGATGATCGTACCCGTCAGGATCTGGCACAGACTTCATCCGGAGTTGAACCTGGTGACGTATGCAGTTTTGGATTCACAGTCGGACGCGTGCTTCCTGAAGAGCAGCGTTCGGGACTCTCTGCAAGCTGACGGTGAACCGATACAGTTGGAGCTAAGCACGATGGCCGGCAAGTCAAGGCTGGAGTCACTGGCTGTAAAGGACCTGGTCATCGAATCCCTGAGCACAGGCACCGAGATTGAACTACCAACCACGTACACACGGGATGACATTCTTCTTGATCGACAGCTGATCCCAAGGAAGTCAACAGTTCAGGCTTGGGAGCATCTCACAGAAGTGGCATCGAGCCTACCGAGGTACTATGAAGAGGCTGACATCGGTCTGCTGTTGGGGTTGAACTGTGGTGCAGCCATCAAGCCTCTGCAAACAGTCACAGGTGGAGACAACGAACCCTGGGCAGTTCGCACTGAACTGGGGTGGTCTGTTGTGGGCACGGTCGAGACACCGACGACGCCCTCTTCAGGCTGCTACCTCGTCAACGTGGGTAGTGACGTCACTATCAGGCGACACTTTGCCTTCAGGATGCAAGTGAGAGAAGTTACTCCAGAACAAGTATCACATCTCTTCGATAGTGACTTCAAGGAGGTCTCAAAGGGTGCCAAGATGTCACAAGAGGACATGAGGTTCGAGACGTTGATGAAAGAGCAGATGGTGCAGGGAGAAGATGGACACTTCGTAGCACCGCTGCCGCTGAAAGACCCGGACTCTCAGTTCCCGAACAACCGGATCATGGCAGAGCAGCGTCTTGCTTCCCTCAGGAGACGCTTGCTATCGCAGCCGCGCTTGAAAGAAGAGTATCAAGCATACATGCAGGATATGCTCGATAAAGGCTACGCTGAAGCTGTTCCGGATGACGAGCGATGCCGTGACGACGGGAAGGTATGGTATGTCGCTCACCACGGAGTGTACAGTCAAACCAAACAGAAGCTGCGCGTAGTGTTTGATTGCAGTGGAGAATTCCAGGGATGTTCCCTGAACAACCAGCTCATGCAAGGGCCCGATGTGTCCAACAACCTGTGCGGCATCCTGACTCGGTTTCGAAAGGAGCGCATCGGTATCACATGTGACGTGAAGGGCATGTTCAACCAAGTCAGGGTAGCCCCCGAAGACAGAGACCTGATAAGGTTTCTATGGTGGGAGAACGGCGACATGCGGCGAGAGCCATCCGAGTACCGGATGACGACACATCTGTTCGGCGCTTCATCTTCGCCGGCGTGCGCCATGAGTGCCCTGAACAAGACAGCCGACCAGTACGAAGAAGTGTTTGGATCTGACGCGGCAGACTTCATCAGAAGAGATTTCTATGTGGATGATGGTCTGACGTCGACTACCGAAGAGAAGTCAAGTGTGCAGCTGGTCAAGGACACGATCAGCATGTGCTCGAGTGGAGGTTTTGAGCTGCATAAGTTCACATCCAACTGTCCCGAGGTGGTGGCAAGTGTTCCCGAGAGCCGGCGTGCAAAGTCCTTGGAGCACGTGGACATCTCTGAAAGGACTGTCATTGAACACGCACTCGGCATGAAATGGAATCTTCAAGAAGACTCGTTCCACATAAATACGGACATCTCAGTGAAGCCGACAACCAGGAGAGGAATCCTCTCCATGGTCAGCTCCCTGTATGACCCACTCGGCTGGGTGGCCCCATTCACACTTCTAGGAAAGAACATTGTGAAGCAACTGTGCTGTGACGGGCGTGACTGGGATGAGCCTGTTCCGGACCACGTCGAGCCCCCGTGGGAGGAATGGAAGACGGACCTGAAGCAGATCGCAGACATCTCTATTCCAAGAAGGTACGCCTTCTCTGAGCACAGCCTGGCGGACTGCAGATGTGAACTGCACCACTTCTCGGACGCAAGCCTAGATGGATATGGAGCATGCAGTTACTTGCGTATCATAGATCAAGATGGATCAGTTACAACGTCACTGGTCATGAGCAAGAGTCGTGTCACACCGAAGAAGTCAGTGACAATCCCAAGACTGGAGCTGGCTGCAGCTGTGGTAGCAGTGAGGACAAGTGTCTTCCTGCGAAGTGAGCTCTGTCTGCCAAACCTCACCGAACACTTCTGGACAGATAGTTTGGCCGTGTTGGGTTACGTTCAAAACGAAAGCAAACGGTTCCACGTCTACGTGGCTAACAGAGTGCAAGAGATCAGACAGTTCTCGTCAGCCCGACAGTGGAGGTATGTCCAGTCAGCGGACAACCCTGCCGACCTAGTCTCACGCGGGATGCGGGCCGACAGTCTCAAGACGAGCACCCTATGGTGGGAGGGCCCCTCCTTCCTGAAACAGCCCGGAAGTCTTCCGGGTGGTGAAATCATTGTCGAGGTGCCCGCAGATGATCGGGAAGTCAAGGCGGCGGCATTCCAAAGCGGAACTAGTACAGGACAGCTGCCGAAGTCGTATGGTACGATGTCTTCAAGACTGTCGTACTTCTCGAGCTGGTATCGGGCGAAGAGATCAGTGGCCCTTTGTCTTCGCTACAGAACGCTCCTCTTGGAGAGGATCAGGTCCAAGAGTGGCGGCAAGTCGGAGAAATGTTCACCGAGTGGACCGAGAAGAGAATCAGATCCAGTCAGTGTGAAGGAGATGCAAGAGGCCGAGAAAGTCATCCTGAGAGCAGTACAGGAAGAGTGTTTTGTGAAGGAAATGAAAACTGACGCAACGAAGATGACTTCTGGAGTGACAGCAGACGGTACCAGCTCCCTGAAGCGGTTGAATCCGTTCGTTGCGGACGATGGACTGCTGCGCGCTGGGGGACGTCTCAGGAGGAGTAGTCTGCCCTTTGAAGTCATCCATCCAGTGATCTTGCCGAAGGAAGGTCAAGTCACGAAGCTGATTGTCTACAATGCTCACGAAGAACTGCACCACGCAGGACGTGAATCGACTCTCAGTGAGATCCGGCACCGTGGATATTGGATACTCCATGGAAGGTCAGTGGTCTCGAAGTGCATTTTGGGGTGCATCCAGTGCCGAAGGATCAGAGGAAGTCCTTGTGGCCAGAAGATGGCGGATTTGCCAACTGAGCGAACGGAAATGTCGGAGCCTTTCGAGTTCTGTGGCGTGGACGCGTTTGGCCCGTTCTTCGTACGAGAGAAGCGCAGTGAAGTAAAGAGATGGGGTCTGATGTTTACCTGTTTCGCTTCCCGAGCTGCTCACCTGGAAGTGATCAGTTCTCTGACCGCTGACTCATTCATCAACGCATATCGTCGTTTTATCTGCAGGAGAGGTCCCATCAGGCGTATATACTGCGACAATGGAACTAACTTCATTGGTGGGAAGAACCTGTTGGAGAGCGCTCTGAAAGAAGAGGATCACAAGCGAATCGCTCAGACACTCAGTAAAGACAACTGCGACTGGGTGGAGTTCGCATTCAATGTGCCATATGCGAGCCATATGGGAGGCGTTTGGGAACGCCAAATCCGAACGGCGAGAACGGCGCTGACCAGTCTGCTGAGCGCTAATGGTCAACAGCTCGACGACGAACTTCTGCAAACTCTTTTCGCCGAGGCTGAAGCCATCATCAACAGCAGGCCCTTGACCTACTGTAGCATGTCCAGTAGTGATACTGTGGAGCCATTGACACCTCTCCAACTCCTCACCCTAAAATCAAAGGTCGTCCTTCCTGCCCCTGGGATGTTCTGCTCCGCGGACCTGTATGGGCGACGACGGTGGAGGAGAGTACAGCACCTCGCCACCGAATTCTGGACGCGGTGGCGACGCGAGTTCCTGCCGTCTCTGCAGGAGAGGCGGAAATGGCAGCGGCCAGAACACAACCTGCAGGAGGACGACGTTGTCATCATGGTTGATGACAGCCAACCGCGAGGCGCCTGGCCACTAGGCCTGGTTGTGGCGACGTACCCGGCTACGGACGGACTTGTGCGAAGGGTGCGAGTGCGTGTAAACGGTCAGGAGTATGACCGCCCCGTGCACCGTCTCATTTCTCTCATGAGACGTGGGCAGTGTGATTCCCAGTCGGGGAGTCAGTGAGTCGAGCAGCGGGGCTGGAGATTTCAGCTCGCGATCTTCGACGGAGCTGGAACAGAGTGGTTCGTCGAATCGGCCGTTGCGGTTTTTGCGCGGACTTTGGGCGAGTGCTGAGACAACGCGGCCAGTGATTGCGGCACCCGGCGGAGCGGCTGCAAAGAACTCAGCTGTGATGGGGTGTTTGCGGAAGTTATCTTTAAGTTTGTTAAGTGCGCCTCTGTGCATCCGGGATTTGTTCTCAGGATCATAAAATCCTCACCGGATTTTGGGGAGCCATGTTACCGCCGAGAGGGGGAATTGAAGGAATAGGAGGTGCCAGTTCAGTTTATTGCTTAGGGCATGCGAATGTGCAACACTTACCTGTGCATGTCTGCCTGCGGAATTTGCACTGCATGGGATGTTGGGACGTTTGCTTTGTGTTGCAATCGTGGCTGCCGGGTTTGCTCACACATGTTTTGCCTTCTCTTACAGTGCAAACGTGCTAAAGTAATTGTTCATTGATGACAGGCGTATTGTGGACCATTGAACTCCTTCATCTTGCAAACGAAGTACGTATCCATACGTTTATGTGTTAAATGTCTGCGGTCAACTGTGGCTACGCTATGGAGTCATTTGTTTTCTAATGAGCTGGCCACTACTTTGAATTGACACTGATCACAACAGAATGTTCAGCAGACGCCAGACAGTACAAAATGTGAATGATTGCTTGTGAATAATGCACTGTCAAACAAATCGCTAGAATGCTTGCTCGATTGTCTTGTCCGCATAGCTTCTTGCGCAGGGCTGTCGTGCATGAATCGTGCATGAGCACTGCATGAGCTTCATGTGACTGACGGTGCGTGATCTGTGCGTGTTTGTTGCAGCTTTTACGTGACAAATGAATGGACTACTGCTGCAATACATCACTGGGGCAATCCTAACTGTCCTTCTCTATTGATGGTAGTTGACGAAACGCGGTTACAGTGCACATACTGGAGCGAGCGGCCCCAGAGGTCCGCCCTCATCTGGTGCTTTGGGCCGTTTCAAAGCACGGCGTCCTTTCGGTCCTCTCCGGGGATATGGAGCGGTGGCGTGCTCCTGAGGAGTGGCTTGAATAATGACTCTGACCAGTTGTCGCGCCATTGATGCGAGGCCGCATAATTAATCGCCATGGTCAGCAAGCGGGCGTTTGAGGGCAGGGCGGCCGCTTGTTTTGCCAGGTCGTCCGCGCCCTCTTTCCCCTCGATACCGCAGTGGGCAGGAACTCACTGCAGTATTACTTCATGACGACCGGCGATGTTCAACGAGGTCTTCCATACCTGTTTCCACGCCGAGGGTTGAGGCCTCACCTGGCGGCTGCTCCTCCGATGAGTAGACTCATGGCGGCTCGTCAGTTCGAGCAGTGACGACCGGGGCGGGGACGTCTCCTCATCCCAAAACCCAAGGGGAATCTACTGCTAGATTGACTAGTGTGCCAACTTAATTCGGTGGCCGTCTTATGCGAAAAATTATGTGGCCGCCCTGCGCCGAAAAATTCAGCCGCCGCCATGCGCTGAATTCGGCGCACGTGAAGTTACGCCGGTCGTGCGCTGAAATTTTCAGCGCAATCCCGCCACTACGCCGGACATATTCGGCATAACGTGTATTTTTCCAGGCTGGGCTGGAGCTGTTGTGTAGGTACCTAGGAATAGAAATAGCTATCCTTTGCAACATTATCATCATATTTTTATTAATAAGCAAACTATATAGCCCATTTGAGAGGTCTGGTTGCCCATGCACTAGGATGGTTTGCGGCAGTGATAAAGAGTTTAACTGGCCAATCACTTAGTATTAACCCAAATCAAAATGAAACGATGAGTGTTTAAAGGTGTTCTCTTTCCTGTTTTCAGACCTCAACTATGTCACCACTGTGTTACCTAGTTGAGGATGAGAGTATCAGTGAAGCTGCTGTGGAACACATTCTGTCAACGGAGGCAGGAGAATTGCAGCACAGTGGAGAGCAGCCCCTGCTCCAGTTCAGGTTCTCCACATGTCCCACCAGCAGTTTTCCGACGGTCATGGAGAGAGCTCTGCAGGTGGGTACTGGATAATTTTGCTGTGGCCCAGTTTATCACACTGATGCTGACACATCAGCACTTATACCTGAAGCATCATACAGCTGAGATTTAGAATGAGCTCCAGGAAGGAATCCTGGCTGTCTTCATTTTGACATGGCATTGACATGGCAAGTACTGGCAGACATCAAAATAACATTGCAAAGCCATTGGGTGGCATTTAAAAGCATACTTTTTACGGGGTTTCTCGTATGGTTTTGTGAATAGGCATCTAGTTTTCAGAATGGTGATGTTGATTGTAATCCTGCAATTTCTGCCATCTGATGCAACCTCTTTTTACAGATTTGCCGTCAGCACGGATCGTTTGCTAAGTGGAATGTGCTCCATATTAGTGAGGCAGACTCGCTCAGGACAATACAGCTCTGCATCGGCGAACGGATGAAGCAGGTCGGTCTCCAACGTCCCGTGCGCACCTACAGCTACCACATATATAAAAAAGCGTCTTTTGGGTGCAGTGAGATTCTTCAGAATGTGGCAAACGTTTCATAAATGTTGAGCATATTGCGATTCTCTGGCACCCCCAGCTGCATGAGTGTCTGAGTGTAAGTTTAAGGTCACCTTGTGTTGACAGTTTCTTGAGTTAATCGTAGAGTGACCTCGTCGGGCACGGCATTGTCCATTTTTGCGACATGTGTCGTCGTATGAGCTGTGGATCCTCACCATTACCACCCCGTTCTCCTCTCAGGAGTGCGGCGAGTTCTGCGCCCAGGCCAGCGACGTGCTGGCCGTCCACCAGCGGCTCAACAACAACGCCATCTACGACGGCTCCGACTCGGCCGAGCCCTCCGGCGGCGACCCCGACTCGGCCGAGCCCTCCGGCGGCGACCCCGACTCGGCCGCCTACGCGCGCTACCTGGCCGCCAGTCACCTGGTGGACGGACCGGCGGTGGTGCGCGCGTTGCGCCGACTCCGCGCCGCGGCGGACGGTGTGCCCGACTGGCAGCGGCCGGCGGTGGTGCTCGGCCGTCCGCCCAGCCTGCTGGAGCGCGCCCTGGCCGCCCTGCTGACTGGTGAGGAGCCGGTGGCCGTCCGGCCGGTGACGGGAGGGGAGGAATCGACAGCCGGGCCGGAGGAGGAGGGTGGAGAGAGCCGAGAGCCGGCGGAGGGGGAGCCGAGCGCAGCCGGGCGGACTGGGCAGCTGGAGCTGGTGCGGACCGTGTGGCACTGTGTGGACGTGCAGCCGGCGCGGCAGGAGCAGGAGCCGGCCTCGGCTACCGACGGCCACGTCAGGAACATGATCGGTGAGTACCGACAGCCACTGAGCTAGTGCGGCTCGCTCACTGTTTGCTGGCTATTCGGCTTAACATGTTTAATTGATTATTAGAAACCAGTAAAACGCCTTTTGGGGGCGACAAATGTGCGAGCGAGAGTCTCGTATTGCGAGGGATTCTTTAAACTGACTTGTGCACGGCACCCTACCCAACCGGTCTCTATCGGTATGCCAAATTTTTGTGCAATCGGCCCAGCCGTTCTCGAGATCTGATAGCTGCACCCTGCACGTGCGGACGTGCAAACTGAATCCCAACTGACTTTTGCACGGCACCTTACTAATCGGTCCCTAACCGTGTACCAAATTTAGGCGCAATCGGTTCAGCCGTTCTCGAGATCTGGAAGCGACCCCTGCACGTGCGCGCGTGCAGCAGCACCCCAACCGTGACACATGGGAATGTATTACCTGGTGGATGCCTACCTACTTGCCAAGTTACAGCGCAATCGGCCCAGTAATTACCGATATATTGCAGTTGCTACAAAACTGATACCTTGTAATGAAGTTTAAAATGAGCCCGACCCTTTCGCTTCCTTGTTCGATCTGCTTGTCACAGAGCTCCCTACTTCGTTTCCTTAAATGGTCCTATAATTTCCATTAGCCTGTGGGATATGACGTATATGTATGCTTGACGTACTGTGTGCCTAAGCCGCCGATGACCACTGTAGTCCGGGCGCCCAAAAACCCCCTGTGTGTCTAAGCGCCGTCCGAGCCGGAGCGGGTGCAGTCCCCGGCAATGCAGTCACGTTTCCACCGAAAATCCATCGATTCCGCAGCTCTGGTTTGGACAATGTACCGTGAAGTGGTCAACAGCGTTTTTTTTTTTTTTTTTTTTTACAACGCAAACACTAGACTATCAAACGAACTATATTACACACCTTTTCATTTTCCACGTGGCACGTGCATAAGGGGCCACCCACATGCATGGGAAATAGTCCAACACATGGTCGAAGGAATGAAGCTACCCTAAAAAAAAAAACATTACCGCAAGTAAACCGGTCTAGTGGTTGCGGAGACATAGGTTTCGCAAAAGCGTCCGCACGGCTGGCCGGCCGGCCGCTCATGCTCAGGAATTTCTGCTACTCTGCGTAAGACTTCGCTTGCTCGTAATCAACCGTCGTCTGAAACAACACTTATTTCTTGACAATAAGTAACAGGCCAGCCTCTGTCTTTCTTACACTCTCTCTTTCACCTCTACTGGCCCCTTCATTCTTTCATTCACCATTATTCAAACTCACTTAAACTTATAGTCTTCTTCTCTCAGAGTCTTCAGTCAATTTCCTAATATCAAGCTTTCCTTCACGATCTGCCCCCTCTCCCTCCCTTCGCTCCGCTCCGCCCCCTACCGGCCGCCGTGCGCAGCCATCGTCTCCTGTATCCAGTCGATGTACGAGTCCACGCGGGTGTACACCCCCGGCAGCAGCGGGCTGCCGCAGCCGATGGCGAACGAGACCACGCCCACAGCAGTGAGACGCACCACCCCCTGCGGCAGCTTCTCGTAGCTCATCAGCGGTCCGCCGCTGTCACCCTGAAACCAGCGAACGGGGGCGGTCAGGGGCGAGGTGTTGCGTCTACCAGCAGTGCAAGACACTCGTAGTGATGAACGGAGGAAAGGATATCCACAAGCGCCAAACAGTGTGAATAAATCCACAGTAATTTATCACTTTGACCCCAAATTGCCATGTTCCCCTAAGGTGTTGCATCAATCTTTCACAAATAACATTATGATGGCAGTGCATCTGTAGTTAAATGGCGTGGATTACGGTACCATAAGCCACCCGCAGCTAATCCATCTCCCCAACCGGCCGGTATTCGCACCTTGCATGTATCGACGCCTCCCTGGCAGTCTAGGCTGTCGTCTCCGGGCTGGCAGCCGGACAGCACGTGTCCCCTGGCGGTCACATTGCCCGTGGCACACAGGTGCTGCTCCGGGTCCACGTGGTGGTTGCGCGACCTCAGGTAGTTGCTCTGACACGTGCGGACGTCGGTGATGTTCAGCTCCGCGTAGTGCATCACGTTGGTGCCGTCCCTTCCACCTGTGGAGAGATGTGCGCAACTGGTAGCGGCAAACAGACAATTCTGGCGCACAAACGACGAGCTATTCCTCAGTCGGTATAAGTGAATAATGCCTTTTTGGTTTAATGATTGGTAAGTGAACATTTTTTTATGAATTAGTACCTATTAGTGCGCGGGCTTATAGTTCTGGATGCATCTAACACTAACAAGTTGAACGTTTATGTGCATTGCGCAGGCGGAAGGTGGTTATGTCTATTTACGCCTCATACAAACGCGAGGCCTACAGCGATTTTTATGCATGCTTTCCTTTATTTGCTATGACAAATTGGTTCAGGGTGAAGCTCAGGTATGTTGAAATCATTTGTAATCCTTGCTGAGCAGTGAGCTCGATACCGTCCTATAAACCCACCATGTTCGGTCAGGCCCCATCCGGCGATCACCGTCTTTCCCGATGGCTGAACCTCCGACTTCTTGGTGGGCAAACAGATGGGCCGGACAATATCTGTAACGGAGTAGTCAGACGTGAAAAAGGAGCAGTCGGTCTGAAATTTTATGTAGATGCAAGGCTGGAAATTAAAGAAACCCCATGACTCAAATGTTTTGACCAAGTGATTGACCGATGGATTAATTTGATGATCGGTGATTTAATATCGACTAGTAAATACCTAAAAGTAGTCATTGGTGTTATATGCGCTATTTCTGACCAAATCCATCCCTGTTTAGGGAAATGCATTGCTTATTATCAAGTACAAATTGTAATCAAGCTCAAGTCACGCTGTGTCTGCAGAATTGAAAATGTTTCACTATTATTGATGACTGATGTCTTCGTACCTTTTCCATTTTTCTTAAGCACCAAACACCTAATGCAGCAATGAACCATGAAAGACGAAAGGGCGTCACAAAAGCCCGCCGCTCACCGGAGTACTCGATGTCGCTCCTGAGCTTGACGAGCGCCACGTCGTTGTTGAGGCCGCGGAAGGTGCGGCGGTAGCCCGGGTGCCGGATCAGCCGCTCCACCTCTATGTCCTGAGGCGGGTGCGCCACGTCGTCGTCGGTGGTCGTGTACAAGTTGAGGTCGCCGATACGAGCCCCCACCCTGAAACGGTGACACCAGACGCCGTTTAGACAGAGACGGTGACGAGGTTTGGAGGTCGTGTGTCCGGGGATAATATTTGAACAAAAAGGGGAATGATGGTGGATGTGCGAAAAAGGAACTGCGTAGAGGAGCAAAGAGGAGGCATGCTGGAGCCTGGAGAGAAGGAGAGGAGAGGAGTTGTGAAAGGAGCATGCCATTTGATGAGGATGCGGCAGGCAAGTTTAGGAAGACAGCTGATAATGGACTGCATAAACTGAACTAATAAAACGTTCCCCTTCCCACCCAGCCTACTGTTCCAAGCCCAGCCTACCCCTCCCCAACTCACCCCCAACTCACCCCCCCCCCCCCGAACTCACGGTCCTCCGGGGATGTTGACACAGTGTGCCGCGGTGAGCAGCCACCTCCTGCCGATCACTGCCGCGCCGCACTGGAACATCTTGCGCAGGTCGTACCTCAGGGCCACCATCCAGGGGAACGTGCCGACCGCCTGCACCGGCTCCCCGCCCACCACGCGCGGCGGCTGGTACTTGGTCGTGATGCCGCATGTGTCCGCAGTGGGGGACGGCGCGGCAGTGGGAGGGGGAGGGGCCACCCCGTCCGGACAGCACTGGGGGTGAACGGGAGGGGGGGTCAGACGCGGGGAGAGGGACGTGAGAGTCCAGAGAGACATAAAATTCATAGATGTTGGTAATGTCGCCTTTCACTAATTAGTGTCTCGTTTCATAAAAAATTTACTCTTCGTCAATTTCACCATATTTGGTATAAATATGAACGCATAAATTCCATCTTAACTCATTGTTTGGAACATGCATAAAAGACTGCGTTACCACAACATGCCACAAGTGAGCAGTCCACACATCCCTATCGAAAACGTTGGCAGATCTCTTACCAGCAAGGTCTGTGACCTGGCCTTGCCGCACACCAGCTGTTTTAGGAGCTGGATGTTGCCGCTCCTGAGATGGCCCATCAGCGAGGGACAATCCTGGATCCTTTTGCAGAGGCCCGGCGCCCCAGCCGGCATGGAGCAGTGTGCTCCCAGGGCAGAGTGCGGCGGGCCTAGTCCTCGGGGCGGCTGCCGAGGCGTCTGCGGTCCGCCGAAAACGACTGCCAGAGACCGGGCAAAATTCAGATAGAGAGGGAGCATAATTGTTTCGTACTTCATTAAAATTGAATCGCTATTTAGATAACATAAGCAGACAAAAGCCGAAATGATTATATTCGTTCTTACATGCACGCGAAAGTCAAACTGATGTTTACGTTTTTTGCTGCAAGCGTATCTCATTACTCAAATCATTAAGCATCGATAAATAGGTAAATTGAGACTGTTTAGAAATAGCGCCCAGTCGAGCAGAGGCACTCACTGTTGGCTCGTGTGCCGGCTGCAGCACACAGTAGCACGGCGAGACACGCCACCAGCCTCCGTGCAGTCGTCATCCCGTCCCTGTACCGTCTCACGTCTGGCGCCCTGTAATAGCACTATCAGACTGCCTTCCGCTGCTCGCTGGAGCGACTGTGTGAGGTGGCCGCCGCCCCGGCCGACGTATATAGCCGCCCCCGCCCCCGCCCAGCCGTGACGCTCTGCTAGCGAGCGGTGGGTGATTCACGTCACAGACAGAGAGGCTCGGATACACGCCCCACGTAACCGAGTGCGTCCACACTCCACAGTGCAGGGGTACGCAGGTAGCCATCAGAGAAAATAGCCGATACACGGACAACGATACCCATCGCGCGCCGTGGCGCAAGGCGTTTTTACTCCCCTTATTTTCGGAAATACCAATCTCAAGCTTCTTTTATTCGCCTTATGATCCACCTGCTTCGCATATGTTGAGAAAATTTGCCTATTGCCTATTGAAAGGTTAATGCCTATTGAATACTGAAACGTGATATTGTATTCGTAATTGCATATACTGCTGCAAGCAGCCTTTCTTGATAGCCTGCAAACGGACTTTTTGTGATCAACCTCGCCAGCTGGACTGGATACTGAAGTCAACATTGTAGGAACGTATGGTTTTGATTGACCTGACCTTGATCGGAGCGTTGACCAAGATTCCGAAAAGTTTTGAGCTATCAAGATTTGGTTGTAAGAGCATTAAATCACCGTTTTCTCCATCTCTTTACGACCATCGTTCGGAGGTGAACCAGCCTGCCCTCTCTCACAACGGCGTATTCCACTGAATACTCCGGCCTCCGGGGGCGGGGGGCGGGTCGAGCTATGGAAGTCCGCCGGACGTATAGGCGCACATGACACAAATTCTTGCCATCCATTTTCTCATGTAACTGAACCATAACGAATCGTGGAATTAGTAGTTATCACCAGGACACCCCAGGCCGTATCGTTCCCTCGAAACACATACCGTGAATTCACCCATCATCTCCCTTCCTGTTCCTTTTCAGACCGCCGCGGTACCTAGAAACTGACCCCTTCACTGCGCTGCAGAGCCCGGCCTGTCCAGACGGCCAAACTGCGCAGACAGATTTCGCGCTACCGGTACCGGCGCCGTCTACACATACACAGTACACAGACACACATACATACGTACGGCTGGAGCAGTAATAGCCGGCGGATGTGATATCAGCGCCGTGACGTCACACTTCCCCGGGGGGGGGGGGGAGGGAGTCGCCGGCGGCACCGAACTCAAAGGGGATGGATGACGTGTGTACGTGTTGCAGGGAGAGTAGGGCAAAGTGGACACCCTGACACTTCTTCGATGTGGACTCTTCATTTTTAAACTTTGGAATATTTTTTTCAATATGAATATGATCCTCGCTTAATTGCCTCTCACTTAAACTTCGTTTCATTTCTAAAGACGCTCGCATATAGGAGATATTGACACGACTTTAAATCTGTGCATCTTGTCCACTTTGCCTCAACCTCGGGGCAAAACGGACACTGGTAACCACTCGCCTCGATCTGAGAATCAGGATATAGTTGTCTCATGTACAAGGGTTTTTGATGGTAATGGGGCTTAAACGAGGATAGCTTCTCATTTTGTCATCTTTCCACCGATAAGCAATGCAAGGACGGTCATGGAAAACATTGAATAGCATTTTTGGGTAACCAAAAAGTGCCCGAGATGAACCCATGGCGATACATTTTAACATCAAATAACGTTTGCTGTACAGGTGGAAAGAGCTTATGGTGGATGCTGTCCTGAGTGTCCAATTTGCCCCGTCCACCTTTCCCCGTGCATACCGTCCGACACAAAGATCTTCCAGCTCAATTATTTGTGGGGTCAAACACACTAAAATTGACAGGAGACATGTACGACAAGTGGCAACAACGCAATGCATGAAAGAGGACGCGCAAATATATTTCGAAACCGTTATCGAATACAACAACACATAAAAAGGCGTGAGATTAGTTACTAACCTGAGAAGAAATGCCTTTCCGTGTGTCAAGGAAAATGGCAACGGTCCGGGATAATGATAAAACGCAGGCTATGCCTGAAATGTCCCCAGTGTCACTAAATCTATTTTAGCTATTTTCATACTTGCGGTAACATGTTAGAAAACACCCGACGGGGGATCGCCCGTCTCAGACATCCACTTCATATTTATCTGACCATGATCCACCTCCGGGCACCTCATGTTTGCGCAGCTCTGTTGGCCAACCGCGCTGTCTCCCCCTCCGAAAAATCCGAGCGATTACCCTGCCGCCGTGTTCCTGCAGAGAGCAGAAGAAGGGCAGTGCCGCCGTGGCGTTCCACCCGGAACGGTTGCAGAATCTGCACCACAAACTGCGGTTAGCTATAGCAAGGCGGTGACTCCCCGCGGCTTCACCGGGGGGTCAGGAAAATCCGCGGCCACATGGGCATACGTCATGTCTCTCGTCCGTCTGCCTGCCTGTCTGTCTGTCTGACTGCGCTCAGCCTTGTTTTCCGTCGGTCTGAGCAGCTGCCAGCTGTGGGGCAGGCCGCTGGAGTTCAGATACCCACACCTGCCAAAGGTGCCTCGGGCGGTCATTAATGCGGCCAGCAGCTCGTGACACGCGCCCGGGAAATCCCGCCACTAAACGTGCTCACATGGGGTCGTTGTGCTGACATAACGTCATCCTATAATACGTGACTCAGGGGAAAACAATGATGAGGACTGCAGTGCAGTAGCTGACGGAAAAGAGTATGGATGATGGAAAGGATTTACTGTGTTGAATGTGTGGTATGACATATTTGTAGCGAACACGCCAGGTGATAGGGTACCTATATTTGCTCTTCGGAGTATGGTGAAGCCGCTTACGTTAGTTGCTGGCGTCATTCAGATGAGTCACACCAGTGGGGGAAGTCGGGAAGAATACCTGTGATACATGCACCATCGTCCCACCCTGGGCTGTTGGTAACTGATTCGCTCATTTCTTTAGCATTCAAGGGAGCCGGCATAATATTTCTGTTGATCTTTTGTCTGAGGTTTCGGACGGCACCCATTATGCAAGTTGGTGAGCGGTTGATTAAGATTGTTGAGATAGTTGTTACCGTGATAAGTTCCTTAGGTTTTGAAGGGCTCTTTATTTCGAAGCATCGTAATTCTTTAATCAAATTATAAACTTGATTATAAACTTGATCTATTTGCCTGTATGGTGCAAAGGTAAGACATTGATATGTAACAGTAAGACGCCTTCTGGGGCGACAAACGAGCGAGCGACAGAGTGAGCCTTGCACGTGCGGAACTGCGTAGGGTGCTGGCCCGCTGTATCGCTGACCGTCTGCGCCGCAGCCCACCGATAACCCGTGTCCGCTGTACCGGCAGGCGCCATGTTCCGGCTGCTGATCAACTCTCGGGACGAGCTGGCCCTGGCGGCCGTCTGCCAGGCTCCGGGGCTCGAGCTGGCCGCGCCCGACTTCCTGGCCATCCGGCGCACGGCGCGACACAGGGCACTGCCCATGTATCAGGTACAGATGCCTCCACGGGCGTAGGAACGTCATGAAGTGGGTGGGCCAGCCTGTCAAGGGGCCTCCTTTTCCAGGGGGCGTATACAAGGTAAAAGTTAGAGACCTGTGGCAAAAGTTACAGACCCCTGAAAATAGGTGGCCCCCTGGAAAAGGAGACCCCTTGGCCCTTGACTGGGTGGCCCATCCACTTCATGACGTTCCTATGCCCGTGGATACCTCTCCAGTCCATGTATCATCGTCCTGTCCTTTTATCAGTAGAGCTCAACCAATGTATCAGATATCAACGTTCTGTCCATGTATCAGGCATCACAGCATCGGATATCAGCGACTTTCTAGGTATCACGTATCATAGTACCAGTATAACGCCTTTTGGGGCGACTAACGGAGCGAGCGAGGGGGTGAGTCTTGCACGTGCGAAATTTCGAGGGGGTACCTCCAACTGACTTGTGCACGGCACCCTACTGACCGGTTTCTAGCGATGTGCCAAATTTGAGCACAATCGGCCCAGCCGTTCTCGAGATCTGGAAGTGGCACCCTGCACGTGCGCACGTGCAAAATGGGTCCCAACTGACTTGTGCACGGCACCCTACTAACTGGTCCCTAATCGTGTACCAAATTTGAGCGCCATCGGTCCAGCCGTTCTCGAGATCTGGAAACGACCCCTGCACGTGCGCACGTGCAGCAGCACCCCAACTCTGGCACATGGATATGCAGTGCCTAGTGGGTGCCTATCTACATGCCAACTTTCAGCGCAATCGGCCAAGTAGTTACCGAGATATTGCAACAATTACAAAACTGACACCTCTTCGTTTTGCACGTGGCACGTGCATAAGGGGTCATCCACATGCATCGGGAATAGTCCAATACTTGGTAGAAGGAATGAAGCTACCCTACAAAATTTACCGCGTGTAAATCGGTCAAGTGGTTGCTGAGATATAAGCCTCGCAAAAGCGTCCGCACGGCCGGCCGGCCGGCCGGCCGCTCATACTCAGAAATTTCTGTTAATCTAAGGAAAGACTACGCTCGCTTCGCTCGCTCCGTAATCAAAGATCAGCGACTTCCCAGTTCCCGTGTATCAGGTATCATAGTATCAGATATTAGCGACTCCATGTAACAGGGGTCATAGTATCGGATTTCAGCGACTGTCTGTGCATCAGGTATCGCAGAGCTCGTCTATGCATAAGGTATCAGAGCCCTGCCCATGTACCAGGTATCAAATTCATCTATCTATAGGGTGGGACATGGGACGGCAGTGAGAGTGATAGATGTCGTTGCCAGGGGGAGGTGCTCACTGCGCCCGGAGAGGTATTATTCCTCTAACGTCTCGCCCCCCCCCCCTCCCCGTCAGACGGTGGTGTCTCACGTGCGTCGTGTGGAGCTGGGCGGCGCCAACTACCAGCCGCCGGCCGACTGTCCTCTGCACGGCTGCACACCGCCTCTGAAGGCGCTCGTGCGGCTCGTACACAAACTGCACGACCTGCTGGAGGAGGAGGCCGACCCGAGGTCAGGGCGGTCAGAGGGGAGGCGGGTCGGCGGGCGGACAGATAGACACATTGGTCGATCCCTGGATGAGGCGGGGACGCCTGGTTAAGCTCGTGTTTTGTGCTCTTTGCGCCTTATGCTGTTGAGCCTTATAAAGAAGACATCCGCTTGCTTGGTGCTCAATTGTAAAGACATGTGCATTATTGATTACGATTCGATTTCCATACAGCTGTGCCTCTAGCTACTGTTATTCCTCAACTGATTTTGAGCTGCTGAGTTTTCTGCTGTCACTCTGCTGGTACTCTTTACCGCCCCCCACCACTGACCCTGAACTCCTCCCCTCCGTCTCTCCGTCCCCGGCAGTAAGTGCTGCCAGCGTCTGCTCTCCGCCATGAAGGGCTGCGTGTCCCGCGGCGCGCGCCTGCGACAGTCGGCCGTGGACCGGGCGGCCGCTGAACTGAAGGAGCTGGTCGGACGGCTGGCCGCGGACGGCAGCGGCGAAACGGACACTGCAGTGGTCGGAGGACCGGCCGTGCAGGTCTGTGGGGGCACGGGCGAAGTGCTGGGCGGGTGGGCGGCGACTACGGACAGACCGAATTAGATAGCACGTATAGAATGTTCTTCCATGCATTATATCGGATATCCTGCATGCGTTATTTGTAAGATCTAATTGGTTAGTCTACACAACCATGGGCAATAACGTCTGAAGCATCATTTGCCAATTGGATTTTAAGCCCAGTTTCCAACAGGCGATCGGCAGCGATCACTCACCAATTGTGCTATCTGCCCGCCTCTCACAGTCTAACTCCCGTGTGTCCCCCCCCCCCCGTACCACAGCTGGTGCGCCGGCTGTGTGACCGTCTGTCGTGCGCCGCTCCCCCCGTCACCGACTACCTCAGCGTTCTGGAGGACGGTGTCACCAGTCCGGGTACCCCCGGCCGGCGGCCCGCCACACTGCCCTCAGTCGTGTCCCTCTTCAGGTCAGTGCTGCCCGTTTGGAGGCATGCTTAATGGGGTCAACAGCCATATATGTTTTTATTATAATGAGCTGATATTTTCCGGAGTGTCAATTTAACGATACAGCAATTAAGGGCAATGGATCGTAGCCATTGTGGAATTTTAACGTCCTTCCCCTGGACGCTGAACTGCTCGTTTGTTTTCGTTTTGTATTCATTCATTCATTCATTCATTCATTCATTCATTCATTCATTCATTCATTCATTCATTCATTCATTTGGTTAGGTATTATTTCAATGAAAGAATGAATGAATTCAGTAATTAACTACTTCATTCATGAATTAGTCCATGAATTACTTTATTTTTCATTCATTCATTTCATTCATCATTCATTCATTCATTCATTCATTCATTCATTCATCTCTCTGTGTCAGGACTCCGCCGGAGGTGGACGGGGAGGAGAGTAATGACGGCGTCGGCCTCTCGCTGGAGGAGCGACTCAGAAGGAAGGGCATCTCACGCACCGGCGAGACGCCCACCTCCACCAAACGGTAGGTTGGAGAGTTAAAAACCTCAAACGGTAAGGGCCATGTTCCATGGACCGTAGCTAATGGATTTAAGATAGCTTGCACATGAGCACCACATGAGCACCGCATCTCATACGCGAACTATATCAGTAATCAGACATTGCTGAACATTGTCGATCGCATTGTTTCTAATTTGAATCGGCATCAGGTCTCTCCCTGGTACTGATTTTGTAATAAATCTCTGTTCCACCAGTGAATGTGTCTTAAACTGGGCCTCCTGGTCCGCCGAATTGCTGATTCGCCTCTGACCTTGTTCCCCGCCCTGCCGCAGGTTCGGCGCCTCGCTGGGCTGGCTGCCTGCTGAGGACCGGCCGGCCGGGGGCGCCGGCTCGCCCCTGGAGCCCACCCCGCCCCTGGTGGCCGGGCCCACCCTGGTCTGCTCTCGGTCGGGCACCAAGTACGCCGAGGGAGAGGGGGTGCGCGCACTCCGGGAGCTGCAGGCCGCCGACCGGGCCAGGCAGAAGGTAACGCTGAGAACGGGCATAAGGGAGGGGACGGGGTCTGGGAGAACAGAGGGAGATGGGGTACCTCGTGGAAAGCATCGAGTCGGGGGACTAAAGCTGGTAGAATTGTTGTGTGCACTAAACTTACAGGCTGACAGGCAGGTCTCAAATCTCCCCGGATAGCGCGTTGTAATATGGATTGGGTAGCTGCTTTCGTCAGTTTATCATTAGAAGTAATTTTTCTTTCATACCAATTACAGATTGCGTTGCTAAAACATTTTTTTTCTGTGGCCTTAGGCTGTAATGCACAACTATTGTTTTATTCTCCTAAAAAATAATTTTTGAGAACACGTGAAAATCTGGCATGTTAAATCAAGCCGGGTTCCATAGAAAAGTTTTCCTTGTTACCGATTTCGAGACAAGCGTGAGGAACACGTGTTAATTTTGAATTTCCTGAAACTCCCGACGTTTCAGGAGAGTGAGATTATGTCTCCGAAGACCTCTAGGGCTCCGAAGAAGCCCAAACGTTCTCTGTTTGACCCGGCACAAAAAGCTAAGATCGGCGAACCGAAGACCAAGGCGAGTGACGTATCTAAGAAAAAGAGCGACACAACCAAAACAACTGCGAAGAAGAGGAAGACTGAAGCGGCCCAGGACCAAGAACACGTGTCTTCTCAGTCAGCGTCTGATCAGCCATTAGCAGCCAAAACGCTGATCCTTGAAGATGACGGTAAAAGTACCAAGCCAGTGACGAAGAAGCGGAAAACTGAGGCCGCGCTGGATCAGGAGAATGTCTCTGTTTCGTCTGACGTCAACAAGCCAAAGTCTCAGCACCCGGCCCCGGGACGCAAGGCGTCGGCTATAGCAGAGAAGAAGGCTAAGGGGAAGCAGATCAAACAGGTTCAGGGCCAGAAGAGCATTAGGGACTTCTTCAGGATATGATGCTATGTTTGCTCAGCGTTGGACGCGGAAAGTAGGGACCAAAGTTTGTACGATAGTGCTTAGTTAGGAATTGACATGTCAGATAAGTTTTATGTTGCTTGTAGCATAGGTCGTGTCTTGATTTAAGCGATGAATGGTCTGGTTTGTTCGTATCAACTGCCGATCCCGAACCATTTCGGCCTGAATATTGGGCTGTGCACAAAATCTGATCAATGATTGCTGATTATCATGCGTTTTACGAATGAATAGGACTCGTTGCAGTGCATGAGTATGTCGATTTGCACTATTGACTTGTGATTGCGTGCTTGATCGATGTCGATAAATTAATTTGAGCGTGAACTTCATTGAACCAACGATTGATGTTTTGAACTTTGCTGACAGCATTCATGAAATGGTGGAATGACATGCTTGCTCAACGAATTTTAGTATAGGTGCGGTGTTCCTAGGATATGGAGGTTATGGAACCTGCAGTGGTTGCTATTCGTCTGGCTTTTGCCAAGACTGTGGTTACAGCTGCATTTTCAGGTTTCATTTCAAGGCTAGCTGGCGGCTGGAGCCTGACATTTAGCTAGCTTTTGTGTAATTTGATGTTATATAGTGCTGCACACATTGATACGGCATCACCATCATCGCGCCTCGTTTTGGTAATAAACTGCATCGATATTTGTATCTTTTCAGTGTGCAGCGTGATGCCCACACTCCACAGCGGGAGGGCAGGTGTGTTTGAGGCTTAGCGCTCAATTGCTGAAAGTAATAGTTAAAAACCTAGGCATTTTATCAAAGATCAGCATTCATAATCCTGGCACCTTGAAGCACTCGGTGTATGACGCCAGTCGTTCGTTCGTCCGTCGCTCCGTGCCGCTGACAGCGCCCTCCGCAGGTGGTGTCGAGCGCTGGAACCTTAGCTTCAGCGTTGGGCGCTAGGTGGCTTAGATCCGCCGCTCCGCGATAGAGAAGCTCGTTGGAGAAACGCAAATGTTTATTTCGCCCACTAGGCGGCGCTAGCAGGCCTTTAGTGGGCTGCGGCCAGCCAGTCGGACACTGCGGGCCTCTGGGCTCCGCTCTGGGACATGGATGGGTATTGGGTATATGTGTGCCCCGAGCTGAGGGGAGAGAGGACGAAGATTTGATCACTGGTATATGGCATGTCAAACCAACAACCATTGATGTCCGGTTCATCACGTTCTTCCCGGTTTATCGGGTTCTTCGGATTCCTGATGGTGAGCTGAGGTCTGGGGCTCGGCTCCCTCCAGCTTCCGAGGTACGATAGTTGACAGCTGACCAGGATGGTTGGTATGGAGCAGCCGCAGCCAGCCAATGAGTAGGACGCATTCACTGCAACGGTCATGAGCAGACAAATGCCGGGTCTTGTGAGTATGCTGAACCTATAGCCTTCTAGAATCTAGCTGGCCTGATCTAGATTCTCCCGTCAGCTCGGAAACGCCTAATCGGACGGTGTTCGGTGGAGGTCTGCCTCGTCCTCCGCAACAAGGCTGCTTGGAGGGCATGCTCTGCCTTCGACAAGCCTTGCATTCGAAAAGTCCGGGTTCAAGTGAAAATGTCGGTTTAGGCATGGGCTAGGATTTATCCGCCTAATTTTCTCTCTTTTTACATTTCGATGGCAATCATGACCTAATCTAACCCTCGCCGGTCCATCTTTTTTCTACCAAGGATCCCGGCCGATGCCCGGGGGGATGGTTTGACCCTATCCCTGTTGTGGCTCTAATTAAAATAGAGGTTTGCGTAAAACGACCTTTTACGCTTTTCGGAATGCATCGTCTGGTGCGCAGTTGTAATGTCTCAGTTCAGTCAATGACCTCTCAGGTCAGGTACGGGGACCCGCAGTTGCTACTGTACACGAACCCCAACTTCAGCCGTCTGTCCTGTCCAGTAACAACCGATAACATTGATATCGACTGCCGGTACCTGTACAAGAGCAGCTGAGGTTTTCTGTGCGTGCCCTCTGACAGCTTATCGTTGTTCCCTGTGAGGGTGCTGGGACAATTTACTCGGGGTCGCTGTACAGTAGCAACTGCGGGTCCCCGTACCTACGACCAATAGGTCGGATCCTGCTTTTGACTAATATCTTCAAAGAAATGAGCGCAGAACATATATGAATATTTTGGCAACATCACGTTTTTCACGCCTCTCCGTGGCTAACGGAACACTTGATTCGATAAAAGTAAACGTGGGTGCTGACTGCTGACCTCAGGTCAAGGTCAAATCAAAGCCGGCCAGGCCAGGATGTTGGCCGAGGGAAAACATGCTGCACAGCATTCGTTCTGTCAGCTCATTCTGATGTCATCGATGCCTTTCTGTCATTCCCGATGCGGATTTAACTATTGTTCATCGTTATCGTTATTTTTATTAACGTTATTAACTAGCATTTATTTTTGTGTGTCATTGAAAACTACGGCGTATAGCATTAGCGCCAGCAAACGTGGCATATCTTGCTCAATTTTACCACGTCCCAATCCCGTGTAAAATTGGTTACCTCACTCCCAGGTCGCCTAAGATAGGTAAGTCACCTTGTTAAACCAAGAAATCGTTACCGAAAGCGCCCGCATTTTAAAAGCTCTGCTTTGTTCAACTTATATATCCCTCAGCTGACCAACCATTCGAATCGTATTCAGTCGGTGACACACCAGGGAAATAAGCTAAAATTAGAGCGCTCTATTTATTGCTCCCGCTACTTCACCGTCTCCCATAGGGTCCTGTGTTGAGCTGGTGTCGAGGCTCTAAAAATGACGCCGATTTTTGCACCCTTCTCACGAAAACCGCTCGGACCGCCTGGAAACCAATTGTTCCGCTCTAAAAATTTCATGATCGACGGGAAAATGAATGAGGAAAAGATTGGTCCTGAAATAATTCTGAACTCCCTGTAGAACATATCGAAATATGGCTGCAAACTAGGAGCATGTCAAAATCGACAAAACAATACAAATAAACTTACCGGGATTTTTTTATTTTCCATGCATCTGTGTATGAAATCAGTCGGTTTTTCGGAAAAATCATCTTCTGTTTAATAAATAATTCCACAATTGCAATCGAGAAAAAAAACATTTCCGCTGTGACAGCAGTTTTGGCATTGTGCCAGTAGTGTGGCGTGCGCGGTGCTGCGTGGTCGTCGGGACGGAGTTGTGAGTATTTTCGGTGTTTTAAATGGTTGATGGCCATTTGAACCAGCTTCATATTATTTCCTACAAATTTTTACATCAAATTATTGCTTTGAAAGACCATTGAAACCCCTTATCTCTTCATGAAGCACGATCATATTCATCGTCGACGAAAATGGCGCGGGACTCCATGTGCATTCCGATAGAAATAAATCGTAATCGACAATAAATAATACGTGAAGCGTTTCAGTTTTTTGGGATAACCGCCCAAACCACACCACCTACAGACACGATTCAACCACCAATCGACAGCTCTCGATCGTGGCTATGTGCGCGGCACATTTTTAATCGCATTTGCACCCCCCAAATAGCCAAACTCGGCCCCTCGACTATGTCGCCCGACGCTCCAGAGATGGCGCTGACTGTCTGCGTGACGTCAGCTCACACGACCGGCGATCGCCGATCATAAAACGTTTATGTCACCGCTGGACAACCAATTCCAGCGGCCTGTCTTGCTTTTGCCCTCTTGTTCTGAAAATTTGGTCAAGAAACATGGCGTATAACCTTCATTTAAAACCAAATTTGCTCCCAACCACTTCGCCGGAAAACACCGCAATACGCACCAGACCATGTCATCAAGCCGTGCAGATTACCAAGGCTTATTCAAAGCACCAATGTTTGAGTCGTTGATGGCTCAGTTGGTAGAGTGGCGGACTTCTGAGGTGTGGGTCGCTGGTTCGATTCCAGCTCGGGATGTTTTTAAAACGTACTTACATCTTTAGTTGCAGTACCCGGCCGCTAGGGTCGCGACCCCGTAGAGGTCGCTGCGGTCCTCACGTGACCGACCGGCCGCAGTCACGGGCCGGCGGCGGCGCAGTGTGGGGCGAGCGAGCGGAGGGGTTGGTGCGGTAACTGCGGTGCCGTCAGAGCGGCCGCTGCCGGACAGCGGGAATGCGGCATGATACTGACATGGGAAGGGGGGGGGGGGGGTAGGTAAATGG
The DNA here is from genome assembly GCF_019059575.1 of Amphibalanus amphitrite. Classification (NCBI taxonomy): domain Eukaryota; kingdom Metazoa; phylum Arthropoda; class Thecostraca; order Balanomorpha; family Balanidae; genus Amphibalanus; species Amphibalanus amphitrite. The sequence continues at coordinate 1,000,293 of NW_024881568.1, forward strand.
TGGATGGATGGATAAAGAAATGATGGAGGGGGAGAAGGAAGGGTAAGTGAGCAAATGATTGAGTCGGTGAGAGAACAAGTACAGAGGATGCAGCCGAAAGACGTTTTTAAAATGCACTTACAGCTTAGTTGCAGCACTCGGTCGCTACGAATAACTACATTACCGATCCTGAGTGGCGGGCGGGGGGGGGGGGGGGCGAGGTACCCAGAATTGGGATAGGTTGGTTACAGAATTCCACAAAATTTATGTTTAGTGGGGACGGGGAAGGGCACAGGGAAGGGCACGGGGACAGGACGGAGACGAAGACGGAGACAGAGATGTAGCGGCCAGCAGGAGCGGGGACGGAGAAGCGGGAGCGGGAATGGGAGCTGGGACGGGAACTGGGACGGAGATGGGGATGGAATCCGAGACGACACAGATACAGAGACAAAGGCAGAGAAGGAAGACGGAGACGGAAACAGAGCAGGCATGATTATATCTTTAGCATTGAAAATATTACCGATCGTGAGTGGTGGGTCCCGGGGGGGGGGGGGGGGGGTTGCAGAGGGAGGAAGGCGGGGGAGGGTCGGGGCGAGTCACTCAGATTTGGGATAGGTTAGTTACAGAATTCCACAAAATACTGAAAAAATAGCGATCATGTTAAGTATTACGAGCGTACCAATATACGTATAGCGTCTTGAACTGGGACATAAAAATATGTATCTGCGGCGAGGGCGGGGAAGAAGCCACTAGCCAGTACTTTTTTCAGTACCAAGAGGGGATTGGAGTGGAGGGGAGAGGAGGGGAAGGGAGGGAGTGGAGGGAAGGGGAGGAAATCGAGGGAGGGAGGGAGGGGGGGGGGCGAAGAAGTGCGATGAAGGAGACGGGGAGAGGAGGGAGAGAGACGGATGGGGAGGGGTAAGTAAGCATACGATTGGATGAGTGATCGACAAAGTCAGAGAGCGGAGAGGAGGGAGAAAAGAGGGATGGAGGCAGGGAGGGAGTGAGAAAGGGAAAGGAAGAGAGAGAGAGAGAGAGAGAGAGAGAGAGAGAGAGAGAGAGAGAGAGAGAGAGAGAGAGAGAGAGAGAGAGAGAGAGAGAGAGAGAGAGAGAGAGAGAGAGAGAAAAGCGGGCATCGGGGATTTCTATATAGATGTTCAAACGACGATTAGCGCCGGTAGGCGCGGGAGGGTGACCTAGGACGGGCAGGGATTTCTATATAGATGTTCAAACCACAGTGTATATTGTGGCTGGTGCCGTGGCGAGTCGTGCTCTAAGCCGGATGAAGCCGTTCCAGTGTTTGGGATTCGCAACTTGGGATTCCACACAACGACGGGCTGGGAAGTTCCCTGATGTGGAGCCGTCTCCCCCAAACACTTAGATCGGCCAAGGATAGCGATGTATTTGAAACAGCATGAGCAAGCTATGTAGTGAACACAACGATGAAACCATAGTTCGTTTTGGCAAAGTTAAGGACAGTACAAAGCAGTGAGAAAACGTATATCAGAGCGAGAGATACTTTCTAGAAGAGTGCGTGAATGCCCACACGACGATGAACATTGTGATACATACACACGAACATACATTTCTAAAACATTAATAAATCGGACATAGAAAATGAACAAGTGGAGCAGAGCCATCTGGCGGATATCGCTGAACCTGCGCCTCGCGTCAGCTGCGACAGCAGCGCCACGTGAGGTCGACGGTGGCGCCGCCCCGCGTCGGAGCGCTCGCCAGTCGCCAGCGGCGGTAGTGCCGCGCCGCGTCGGAGAACGTGCGGCGGTGCACTACATCACCCTCCCCCTAGAGACGGCACTGCGAACGTGACGTTAAGAAAACGCGTCGGTGGCCGTACAGCACGGCCGGAGCGGGTCGTCCGTAGGCACGGCGGTGGGGGCGCGGGCGGAGGCGGCGGCTGTAGCGGCAGGTCGCCACGCGGTGGCGGAAGCGGCGGCTTCGGTGCGCGAGGCGCTGGCAGGAGGAGCTCTGGGCCGGAGGCCGGTGTTTCCGAGTCGGCGGAACGCGCCGTGTCTTGGACCGCAGACGGCGATGCTGTCGGAGTTGGAGCAGGCGGGGGCCGTTCCAAGTGCGCCGGTTTGACTCGGTCGATGGAGATAACGTCTGAGCGACCGCCTCGGTCCACAGTAACCGTCTTCGCTGATCTGTGTAGCACCTTGTATGGTCCGTCATAACGCGGGGCAAGCGGCGGCTTCACTGCGTCGTGACGCACGAACACGTGCGAGGCGTGGTCCAGCGCGCGCGGCACGTACGACGGCGCGCTTGGTGCTGGTCGTGGTGCCGTCGGGCGCAGTGCCGCCATGGTGCGCTGAAGCTCGGCGGCGAATGATTCCGGCGTAGGAGGCGCGGTGGCGGACGGGGTGATGAGTTCACCAGGTAGGCGGAGAGGTGCTCCGTACACCAGCTCGGCAGTGCTGCAGCCCAGGTCTTGTTTGAGCGCCGAGCGGATTCCGAGCAGCGCCAAAGGAAGAGCCTCCGTCCAGCGGGCGGGCGCGGCGGCGCGCAGCGCGGCCTTAAGCTGCCGGTGCAGGCGCTCCACCATCCCGTTGGCCTGGGGGTGGTACGCGGTGGTCCGGCGCCGCGCGCAGCCCAGGAGAGTGGACAGCTCAGCCCAGAGCGCCGACTCGAATTGGCTGCCCCGGTCGGTGATGATCTCGTCCGGGACGCCGAACCGAGAGATCCAGCCGGAGATCAGCGCCCGGGCGACCTCTCGCGCCGTGATGCCACGCAGCGGGATCGCCTCCGGCCAGCGACTGTACCGGTCCACCACCGTCAGAAGATACGAGTAGCCCTCAGACGGCGGCAGCGGGCCGACCAGGTCGGCGTGCACTTGTCGAAACCTGTCGGCAGGTGGCGGGAACGAGGCGGGCGGCGCTGTCGTGTGCCGGTGGACTTTGGTGCGCTGGCACGGGACGCAGGTGCGCGCCCAGAGTGCGGCGTCCTTCTTCACCGACGGCCACACGAAACGCCGCGTGACCAGGTCGACGGTGGCGCGCACTCCCGGGTGGGCCAGATCGTGCACGTGCCGGAAGTAGGCGCGCCGGAGCGGTGCCGGGATCCACGGCCGCGGTACACCCTGGGACTCGTCGATGACCAGCGTGCGGCCGCTGGGGAGCCGGGCGTCTCTGAGTTTGAGCCCGTGCTCTGTCGAGCGGAAGCGCGCCAGCTCTTCGTCCTCTTGCTGGCAGGCTGCGAGCTCGTCGAAGTCGTCGACTGGCGGGCACGGTGCTGAGAGCATCGCCACTGTTCGACTCAGAGCGTCCGCAGCTGCGTTTTCTTTCCCAGGCACGTGCCTGATGTCGGTGGTGAACTGGGAGATGAAGTCCAGGTGCCGGATCTCCCTCGGCGAGTAGCTGGCTGACCCGGACGAGACTGCCGACACGAGGGCCTTGTGGTCGGTGAAGATGGCGAACTGGCGGCCTTCCAGAGTGTGCCGGAAGTGCTTGACCGCCAGATACGCCCCGAGCAGTTCGCGGCCGAAGGTGCTGTAGCGTGTCTCTGCTGGTTGGAGTGACTTCGAGAAGAAAGCCAGCGGCGTCCAGGTCCCGTGCGAGTGTTGCTGCAGGACAGCGCCGACGCCGGTGTCAGAGGCATCGACCTGCAGACTCAGCGCTGCGCCGGGAGTGGGGTGCGCGAGCTGCGTGGCCTGAGCCAGGGCAGCCTTCACGCGTTGGAAGGCGTCCTCAGCGGTTGGCGTCCACTCCACCGGCGCCGCGCGTTTGCGTTTCTGGTCCAGCAGGCGGTGAAGTGGTCGGAGGAGGCCGGCAGCACCAGGCAGGAACCGGTGATAGTAGGTCACCAGGCCGATGAACCTACGCAGTTGGCGTTGCGTGGTCGGCTGCGGAAACTCCTGGACTGCGGCGACCTTCTCCGGCAGCGGGGCGATGCCGTCCGGGGACACATCGTGACCGAGGAAGCTGATACGGTTGACGCCCAGCACGCACTTCTTTGGGTTGATCGTGACGCCGAACTGGTCGAGACGTTCCAGTACCTGACGGAGGTGACGGCGGTGCTGCTCGACGGACGTGCTGGCGATGAGGATGTCGTCGATGTACACGTAGCAGCACGTCAGTCCGCGCATCACCTCGTCTATAAAGCGCTGGAATGTCTGACTGGCGTTGCGAAGACCGAAGCTCATCCGCTGCATCTCGAATAGCCCGAACGGTGTGACGATGGCCGTCTTCGGGATGTCAGCGGGTTCGACCGGGATCTGATGGTACGCGCGGACGAGGTCGATCTTCGAGAAGATGGTACAGCCGTGCAGGTTCGCGGAGAAGTCCTGCAGGAACGGTATGGGATACCGGTCCGGGACGGTGGCGGCGTTCAGGGCGCGGTAGTCGCCGCACGGGCGCCACTGTCCGGGCTCCTTCTTGGGCTCCATGTGGAGGGGCGACGCCCAGCTGCTCTTGGATGGGCGGGCGACCCCGAGTCTGATCAGCTTGTCGAACTCCTGACGGGCGATGCGGAGTCGGTCGGGTGGCAAACGCCGAGGGTGCCCCACACGAGGAGGTCCACGTGTCACGATGTGGTGAGTGACGTTATGGCGCACGGGCAGGAGTTGCGCAGATGTGGCCGTCACTCGAGGGAACTCTCTAAACAAGTCTGCGAGAGTGGGCGCCGCGCACATGCGCACACCGACGGAGCCGATGTCGGCTCGGGTTCCCACGGCGCACGTCGTGCCGTGTTCAGCCTGGAGGAGCTGACGGCGCATGTCCACCAGCAGACGATGATGGGCGAGAAAGTCCGCTCCCAAGATCGGCATCGATACGTCAGCGACCATGAAAGTCCACGGGTAGTCCACTGTTCCGAAACGCACCGAAGTCGAAATAACGCCATGGAGCTTGATCTCTGTGCCGTTGGCTGCTTCCAGTCGAGGCGCGTCGGGCTGCTGCACGGTGGTGCCGTCGGCCACGACTCGTGGTGGGACGACACTCACCTGTGCGCCGGTGTCGACGAGGAACCGCCAGTTCCGGGCAAGGTCGGTGACATAGAAGAGGGGCGCCAGTGTTGGCCGGCCCGTCTCCGCTGGCGCTAGCGCGGACAGGCGGGCTAGTTTCCCGACCAGGAGCACGGCGGTCTGCAGCGGTGGGCCTCCGCGCCGTACTTCTGGTGGTACCAGCAGTACCCTTCATCAGGTGTCACCGATGCCGGTTGAGAACTGCCAGACGAGGCAGGTGCGGGTCGGCGCGGACGGGAGCGGGAGCGACCACGCCGAGGAGCGTCGGCACCGCCCCGCTGGAACACGGCTTCGATTCGTGCTACCGCAGCGGTGAGGGCGGTGACGGCAGCGGCCATGCCGGCGTTACCGCACCCGCAGGCGGCGGGCGGTCCGGCGGCGGCCACCGCGCTGGCCGGCGGGGCGAGCGTGACCCCAGGGCCGGCCGGCGGGCCACAGGCGGCAGCGACACCGGCCGTCGGCGTGCAGACAGCAGTCACGGCGGCGCCGCCAGAGGCCTCCTGGAAGCGGTCGGCCGCGCTGGCCAGGTCATCAATGCCAGTGGCCTCCGGCAGCAGCGCGAGGGCGGCGCGGGTCGTCGGCGGCAGGCGCTGCAGGAACAGCGTCCTGAGAAGGCCGAGGTCGTGGCCCGCGCTGCCCAGCATGTGTTGCATGCTGCGCAACAGCTGCGTGGGCTTCCTGTCGCCCAGCTGGTGGTCGCGGAGGAGTGCCTCGAGGCGTGAGGCGCGCGACTGGGCCAGGCGCGTGCTCAGGGCCCCTTTTAGTTCTGAGAACGAACCGGTCTCGGCTGTTATCACGTCTCGAACTTGTGAAGCGACATGGACAGGCAGGTTGGCCACCAGCAGCCGGAACTTGTCGTGGTCATCCGTGATGCCGGCGACGGCGAAGGCACACTCGACCTGCACCAGCCAGAGCTCGGCTTCTTCAGGTGCGTAGGCCGGCAGCCGGAACGACGCGAATGGCCGCGTCGGCGCGTCCTGGGCGGCACTCTCCGGCTCGATGGGTGACGGCATAGTCACTATATACAGCAAACACTAACACTAGAGGCACACTGAAAGACTGTCGGTAATCACTAGGCGCTCGCCGCGCTCACTGTGCTGGCGCTCGCTGCGCTGCACTGCGTTGGCGCTCGCTGCGCTGCACTGCGTTGGGCGCTCGTTGCGCTGCACTGCGTTGGCGCTCGCTGCGCTGAGGCTAGGCCGCGTCACCAGCGCACTATTCACTGTTCGCGGCAGCGGAAGCCGGGTGAAGATCACCCGTTCTTGCCGAGGCGATAGGGAGGCCAGGTCAAAGATGACCTCTTCTTGCCGAGGCGGAGACGATGACTTCTTGAGCTACCGATCACGTCGGGGTCACCATTTGTGGCTGGTGCCGTGGCGAGTCGTGCTCTAAGCCGGATGAAGCCGTTCCAGTGTTTGGGATTCGCAACTTGGGATTCCACACAACGACGGGCTGGGAAGTTCCCTGATGTGGAGCCGTCTCCCCCAAACACTTAGATCGGCCAAGGATAGCGATGTATTTGAAACAGCATGAGCAAGCTATGTAGTGAACACAACGATGAAACCATAGTTCGTTTTGGCAAAGTTAAGGACAGTACAAAGCAGTGAGAAAACGTATATCAGAGCGAGAGATACTTTCTAGAAGAGTGCGTGAATGCCCACACGACGATGAACATTGTGATACATACACACGAACATACATTTCTAAAACATTAATAAATCGGACATAGAAAATGAACAAGTGGAGCAGAGCCATCTGGCGGATATCGCTGAACCTGCGCCTCGCGTCAGCTGCGACAGCAGCGCCACGTGAGGTCGACGGTGGCGCCGCCCCGCGTCGGAGCGCTCGCCAGTCGCCAGCGGCGGTAGTGCCGCGCCGCGTCGGAGAACGTGCGGCGGTGCACTACAATATAAATAGTTCAAACGACGATTAGCGCCGGTAGGCGCGGGAGGGTGACCTAGTTTAAATAATATTCGATGATAATTATCATATTCTAGTGACACATTTTCATAAAATAAGGCATAAACTTTGCAAGGAAGTCAACATTGGATAATTGAATTCTTATTTTTCTCAAATATCCTTGTAGTAGTCAAATGGCTCAATTGTTAGATAGATGTAAGTATATGTTTTGGCTTGATGTTTGCTGTGAAACCACCCAGCCACTTGCTGGTTGAGTGGTTTTCTGATAATTACCTGATAATCATTTCTCCTTTTCCTTAAAAGAAACTAAAATTCCTTTCAAAGTAATCCATTTTAAGGAAAGGCGGCCTGCTCATTGCATTTCATGTTCTTGTTTTGTTATTGCTGGCAGTATTTTGATACAATAATGCAATAGGTATGAATTTTTTGCAATAATAAAACCTAAGACGAACTTAGTTAATGCGTCAATCAAACACCCAACAGAAAGATTGTGAGTCCTTGTGACGTGAAGTAGAATATTCTATGAATGTGTTATAAAGAATATGCCAAATATTAAATTAATTATTATTTGATACCAATAGCTGAGCAGGTGAATTATGCCACAATATAATTTCATTTTCTGGTTTTGAAATAGCCGGCAGTATTTTACTTCAACAAATGTAATATACATGGAATACATGTTGTTATGTTACCTATGTTAAAAGTTTAATAACAGCCAACAGAAGGAGCTGTTTCAGCAGATAATGTTTGTACCTTATGCATTACCTTTCTTTTCTGCAGGACCATGCTTCCGCTGGGTGGTCGACATTTGCCTCCTGAAGAAGTTGAGCAACATGAAGACCACCAGATGAGGTGTCTGCAGTTCATGTGGAACTCTGCAGACTACAAGTGTTATGCCAACCACAACCAAAGTGCTGTGATCATGGAGGTATGAACCTCATGACAACACTTCAGATTTGCAGTTGAACCAAAGTGTGATTCAAACCACCTGTGGCATCTCACTCAATGTGTGAACAGTGTGATTATTGTGCAGTGTTCAGCTGCAACTAAGACATTTATTAGTGACTTGTTTTGCAATTAGCCACCAAAAGCATTTTTTGGGCTGGCTGCTGTAATTTGTTGTGCACTGCGCAATAGTGGTAGTGTTTTGTCACTTGTCAAGTTGTCAGTTGTGCATGTTGCATGTTTCTCTTCCCTCGGCCCTCATTATCAGTTAAGTGGTGAATTGGCATCACTCAGTCTCCCCAGATCTCCATTGACTGTCTGTCAACCACCTAACTTGAGATGGTATTTGCTAATAGTGTCAGAAAAGAAGTGATTGTAGACATTTTTAGGAATATGAGCTCCGTTTCATGCGTGTTCCAGTGGTCATTTTGTCACATGTCCCATAGTGTAATAAATGGAAACTGTTGTTCCCTTTTGAAGGTACTCGCGGATGCAGAAAGCGTTGGGCCTAATTATTAAACGCACCCTCCTATCAGCGACGCACGAAATCGACAAATATCATCCTTTTTAGAACAGGAGAAAACGAAAACTTGTGAACATAGCTGTACCTACAACAGTGCATAAGGAATTGAAATTCTGGGAGTTTTTGAAATTCGGAGAAACTGAAGTTGTCGACAGGTATGCCCCCTGCACGTCAAAGACCGCCTAAAAAACAAACGTCTACAAATGAAGGCAGTATTCGTATGTTCGTTGTAATTGCAGCAGCCTAGCAACATGTATTGCGGTCCGATTGCGAATTACACTCGTGCTCAAAAACTATGCCGGTAATTGCCAATGCACTTAGGTCATAGGTGAGGAGAGGAAGGGTTATGTCATATGTCAACATCATAGAAATGGCTTCATCTGAGCTGTGCCTATTGTAGTTGTACATAATTCAACCAATCTATGCATTTCGTTTCTTGCAATCTACTCATGCTTTCACTCCAGCTTCAGAGTAATCATTCCATATTGTACGTCTTAAGATATTGATTTCTATGGCGGTTTGCAATTACTAGCCACGTCTCACCTCAGTTTGGTGGCCCCGCATCGGCCCACTCGGCCGCTCTAAAATTGACTTACGGAGGAGGATGGTGGCTTTTATTTTAGCTTCTCCGCCGACTGCGGGGAGCGCCGTCGCCGAGGTAGGAGCAATAAGTAGCTTATGTTTGGGACTAATTTCCACGTTTAATTAACATTTTAATGTTATTTTAATTAATTCATGTTAATCTTTGACGCATTCTCTTTCTATTGATACCATCCACCGGTCTGAGAATTACTGCCTTGCTGCGTAAGGGCCGATAAAAGATCACGTTTTTAGGGGTATCTCTTCAACATGGGGCAGGAGCAATAAATAGAGCGCTCTAATTTTAGCTTATTTCCCTGGTGTGTCACCGACTGTATTGGCCTGCTATCACTCGCTCTTGTCGCCGCTGTCCTTGTTTGTGGTGATCTGGTTCTGGTGGTCGGTGGTCGCTCCGCCGTCTTTGTCTGGTGATCGGGTTGTGGCAGCGCTCCTCCATGCTCTATTCACACCTCTGCGGCCACAATCCTGGTGCAGCTGCCGGCTATAGCAGTGTCCGGCACCCGTTCGCAGATCGCCGCTCTCCGGTCAGTGGACGAGACAGATCGGACGCTTTGTGGAGCACCCTCCGACCGGCGCTCGGCGCCCTCTCCTGTCCATCTGCCCCCCTTTCTGCCCCCTCATCAGGTCACGTGCTCGACAAACACCCAACTGGGGCGGTCTGCACTCGTGGGGGACGGCGGGCCCGGGCCGGTCAGCTGCCGCTGTTTATTCTGCGTCCATCCGCGTCTGTTTTGGGGCGCGCGCTGACCAGGGGCCGGCGCCGGGTCAGACAAAGGTCACACAATGGACCTCTGGCCGCTGGCCCGTCCACCTGGCCGGCCAGTGTCCCCGGGTCAGGGAGATCGGCCCGGACCGCGGTCAGCCCGCGCGCTCTGCGTGTGCGTGCCGCGGGAGGGGGTGACCCAGTTGTCGGTTTTGCGGGTCAGCTGGTCGGCCAGCGTGAAAGGGCTGGCCGCTGGGGAGCGCCGTGCGGCCGCGCTGAAAAGGCGCGCTGACCGGTGCGGTGTTGCCGTTCTGGCTGGCCGGTTGTGATGACCGCGGTCGGCACACATCTGCCCGACATACGCTGCCGGTCCGGGGAGCTGAATGCCGTCCACCCTGGGACGTCGGGGAGGGGCTGCATTGCGGGGTGGACGGGGCACGTCAAACAGCCGAATACAAATTAGCAGTCTGTTCTGCATATTCAGTGTCGGGTTAGACATTTGTTTCCTGCAAAGTGAAAAATATTATCTGTCTTCTTAGTGCTTTTGCAAGGAGCATTTGTACTTTAAAATACTTTGTGAATGACCTGTCCTTGAAATTGTATGCAGGATATATTTTTTAATATTTTTTTTAATATAGGGGAGAGTGGGGTAAGATGCCCAGGGTGGGAAAGACGCCCCACCCCCTCTAGCGGCGAAACAAAGAATCGAAACTGGAAATTAATGTTCTTAGCGTAAAGCGGAAGCCTGCCTTGTTAACTGCACAAAAATTTGCGAGGCTCACTTGGGCAACGGTTGGCTGGTGATTGCATATTTTTTATTTGCTGCTTTCAAAAAATATTTTGGTGTCAAAACATTGTAAATATCAAAGAAGGTAGATAATTTTGCGTCCCTTGCTATAGTCGTGATAAATTAACCCTCGCCGGACCTATTGGTTTTCTACATACGCGCCGGCCGAGGGGGGGGGGGCGGGTACGACCCCCCCTCGCCGTTTCGCCCCTGGTGGAGCTAGCGCGTCGCGGAAAAAACGAGTGTGTGCGCCGTTACGAGACGCAGAGATTGGTACCCGATTTTAAGGTCCTAGGTCAACCGGTGACCTCTGAGGTCAGGTCAAGTGCCCCAGGGTACGGTTCAGTTTTTGGTGAATAACTTCGCATAAAACGGCCGCAGAGCCGCGATTTTAGCAGCATCGTGTTCGCCTTGCTCAGGCGCGTCGAATGATATACTTTTTGTTCGGGTCAGGTCAACTTAGGGTGTTGACCTCAGGTCAAGGTCAGGTCAGCACCCCCAGGTCACGAAGTTGGTCGAAAGAGGTCATGCCGCATATCATTCGATTCGGCAGGTCTTCCTGAGTCCATTGGTGGCTTTCCCGACTCGCTAGCTCAATTTGATCGGGAGTTATTGACGAAAAACTAATATGACCTTGATGACGTCATAAATGACGTCACGGAAGGTCAACATTGCAAAAGTGATGCATCTAACCTTGCAAGGAGTGCATCAAATCACGATTCTATATGCTTGATATAGTTGGAGATCGTTTCCGGCGCCAGAATAGCAGTTTGAATTTTTCCCCATTGACTTATAATGGTGAGGTCACGAAAATGACCTGACCTCATATGACTTTTAGGAAAAATCCGAGATATACAAGTTGTGAGACTCATAATGGATACTAGATCCTGCAAGTTTCATTTCCCTGTGACATCTCCTCTGGCAGTGAGGGCGTTGCGAAGTTGCGACATCTGAAGACCGTGCAGAGGTTCACTTATGACGTCATAGGTCAGTGACCTGACCTGACCCAAAAATGCGGTTGGTGTCAAAAGATGCGGCTTGGATCAAAGGTCAGGTATGCCAAGTTTCAGCTCTCTATCGCCAGCGTGTTCGGAGCTATCGCGAAAAAACCCTATGGGGGGGGGCGGCACCCGCCCCCCCCCCCCCCTCGGCCGGCGAGGGTTAACATGCGTGTACTGTGTCCCAAACAGTTTGTTTCAGGGTGTAGTTTTATGGCTAACAAATTGTACTGATTTAATGTTACCTCGGTACCTTGGGGTAAGATGCCCCCTGTCCTGATGGGGAAAGACGCCCCCCTAAATCCGTAGGCTGTCCTTCAAGCAGCCCGTCAAATCATTTATTACATACCTGTGATGAGAGACAAAAGCCGATCTGGGACTATTGAGAGTCCAGTACGGTCGGGTGCTCCCCATGCCGGTCTCTCGGCCCACACAGCGACTTTTTGGGCGGCATCTGACTCTGAGAGCCCTTACGACGGCCTCTGTGGGCCACATTATTGGCTCCAGGGCCCCTCACGACATCCTTTGAGGGCTCCCACGTTGGCTCCACGGGCCGCACTGGCATCTAAGGTCCCCACGATGGGCTCGAGGGCCCTCAAGCATCATGAAGACCTATAAGGGCCCCACAGTGGTCTCCGAACGCCACCACGGAGGCTTGTTTGGCCGCGCTGGACTATGATGGCCCTAACGCTGACCTCTGAAGCCCCTTACGACTACTTTTGAGGGCCCTTACGATGACGTTTGGTGTCTACTGCAGGCCCGAAGGGACTACTGATTCGTTCAGGCGATTCACGTGCCCATTTATGTCACTTATAGTGCAGGGGGCATCTTACCCAACGCCAGGGGGCGTCTTTCCCTCCCTGTGGGGTAAGATGCCCCCTTTCACTTCTTCAGGAAAATGCTTAATAGCAAAAAAAGTTATCATATTTCAAGCACGAAAGTGTGATATTTTTGGAGAAAAATGATGTCGGCTTCCGTTGAAACTACAAGTTTTTGCTTTCCGATCGTCATTTTCGAATAATATATGACATAGTAAAACCCTGGGCATCTTTCCCCACTCTCCCCTATCCTACATACAATTTCAAGGAGAGGTCATTCACAAAGTATTTCAAAAATATTTTCTGTTTGTCCGGTTCCACATTCCGCGTTTATTCATTAGATACTCGGCGTTTGTGCCTGTTTTCACGCTCACGTGTTCTTAGGTAATTTTATGGTTAATTTTTTTTGCCCAACTTCTTAGTCCTGTCACAATAAAAAACCAGCCTTCGCATTTTTAACGGAGGCAGTGATCCGTGGCCGTGCTTTTCATTGATGAGCAATCCAAGGCTGTTGCACCGTCAAGAAAAGCCACATGTGATTCTAACTGCTGAAGCAGGCTAGGTATGGCGTTGTAACGTTTTCTACAAGAAACAAGTTATTGACATGGCCGGAAAACCGTTTCATGAATGAACTTCAACTTGCAAACAAGGTCCGTTCGGCTGGCGCTCATTCAGAAGAGCCGTGCGCGGGCGTCACTGCAACCGTTCACTGCTTTGATACCGCACGTGGACGACCCGACAATAAGGCGGTAAGCAGCAGCAGGCTCGCCGATCGCATTACGTTTGAATTCAGGAGCGTTCCGCCCACATATCTGAGCGGATCGGTGGGTGGGTGTCCGTCGGCCTCAAGTATTTCGGCGTGTAAACAGCCGTTTGGAACAATGCGGCAGGTGCGAGAGCGCCGGCCCGCGCCGGTGACGGACAGTTGGCCGGCCGGCCGGCCGGTCGGCGGGGGCGGGGGCGGGCTATAATAGCGGGGGCGGGCACGGGACGGCCCGGCAGCCGGGAGGGCCGCGGAGGGGCCGCAAGACGGCCACAGCCTCGGAGCGAATCGGAGACGCCTGGGTGGGGCTGATTTGGGCGTCACTTAGGAATGATGCTGCGCGGAATTGAAACGAATCAATTCGCTGCAATAACAGTTCATCAACTTCAAATCTTCTGCGCCTTTTTACTTTTATCTCCTTGCTACTCACCTATAAAAATGTACCTAATGCTGTGTAAAAAGAACTTAATAAAATGTTCTGACACCGTAAAGATTGTGTTACTCTTGTTTTATTTTTGCAATTGCCGTTTTTGCTTCAGCAAAACATAAAATATTATTTTTGCTTTTCAATACACTATGTTTCAATTACGTAATTTTTGTACCTATACTTTCACCAGCCTGCAACTGAAGGGGTGAGTGGACACACGATCAGAATGTAACACGATTCCCGATAAACATCTCTCCGTTATCTTTTGGCACATTTGTCGGGTTGTTTTTGCCGCTCTATGGACGGCGGCCGGCGTCTGTTTGAAGAGTCTGCTGACCACAGCTGACCCGTCCAGTGTCCGGGGAACCGGAGCCCAGTGGACACTGCTCGGTTCACAGGCTACACTGCGGAAAAACACCGCGCCGGCCGCAGATGGACCGCACATGGCCCGCTCCCTCCCCTAGCTCACCCTGTCTCAACCCTTGCGCCGGTCATTTTATCAGCGCCTGTTGTTGCCGCGTCGGCGTCGACAGCGGCGTAGCGCGCCCGCGTCGGTCGCGCTTTGTGCGCCGTCGGACGGCGGACGGGAGCGACGGGCGCGGCGATGGCGGCGCTCCAATGATGGACGATGTAAATCAGACCGATTGTGAGCCGGCCGACAGCCGCGTCCGATCGGCTCCGTCAACAATACTGACCGCCGTCCAGTCCGGGTGTCTGTGTGTGCGTCCGTCCCCTGCGCTCCCCCAGGGAGGCGGTCCTCTGACCCTCCCCGGGAAGCGTCCCGGGAACACTGGACGCTGCTCCCCACCGATAGCAGCAGAGAGCAGCGCTGCGTTTAAACAAATATTGATTCGACTCCAAACTTTACTCCCCCGCTGTAGACCAATCTGCACCGTGATGGATGCTACGGGGGATGTGGCGGTGCCCATTATGCATATGCGACATAAAATAATGCAAATAATGCATAAATCTTTGTGCTTGATTAAAATCATTAAGCAATAAGCGTACCGAGAACCCTACACGTTTGTTTTCGGGATAAGAATTGAGAAGACATGAGAAGAACAGAGGAATCCTTGTTTTTGTGCCTACACAAAATCGAACTCGTTTCACATATCTCTTATCTTTTCATGTACATATTTTTCATTCAGCTTCGAATCACAAAATTTATAATGCATTAAAGTCCAACGCTGGGTGGGACAGCGTTACGTAGGCTGCGTTCCGTTTCACTCGATCGTAACATTGACAGGCTGGATATGAAGGCACAGCCCGTGCATTGTGCTTTTACTTTTTAACTCCGTCTTTCATTGGGTTTTGTACCTGTTGACGGTTTCAATAAAATACAATAATACAAATACAATTGGGGAATGAAAAACTTCATCTGTCCTGTGGACACTGGACTGAATGCCATTTCACCGCAATCTGCGATTGCTCATGGGGAAATATCGAGCGCCAAAGTGGCTCGAACCGGGCTCTTTTCCCACTCGATTCACGGACCCTGCTCTCACCAGCCTGAGCTACGGAGCTGGGCTGATTTATATTGCAGCCAACTCTAAAACTGTGATCTTGGGTGTGAAAACTGTCCTATACATATCGCATTTGAACTTACGCCGTCCTTTAGGTAAAGGTTTATCCGTGGATAATGAATGACTTTTCGTGCAGTAAAACCCTTGTACGAAGTATCCCTATAGATCCTCGTTCCAAAGAAGGAACCCAACTCCCAAGAAAAGACGGCCACTCTCTAAGCCGTCCATCGCGAATTTCCTCCTCCATTTTCCACTCCGTTAAACCGTCTTCGGATGAAATACGTCACAAACACCCACGTCGGTCAAAGGGATTCCAGAATAAGAAAAGTCTCGTCTCAGACGCGGGACTGGGAAGGTTGAATTTGCGGTCCTCTTTTTGAGCTGAATTCCAATCTCATTTCCTCCCCATATATTAGGTAGGACAGGCGCTGGATGGCCTTTATTCCGACTCGCGTGTTTTACATAAAGAGCTCGCTACCACTCACCGAATCACACGCGACCAGCGCCAGGTGCCCCACCAAAAACGACGCCCCAGCGACAAAAGTAAATCCCCGCTCTGTTCCTGTTTTTATTTCCATTTCCTATTCAAGTCGGCACCGATAGTCCCTGCTTTAGTACCACGAATTTATGAAAACCGTTATGCAAATGTTCTGCTGCTTGTCAAGCTGAGCTTTTTTTGCACTGAGACAGAGGGGAGTGGCTTCAAAGTCTAAGCTAAGAAAAATGTAGACGTGCAAAGTTATGTGAAGATTTTGCGTTGACTATTTAGGCACGAACGCACGGTGCACTCAACCGTGCCACCGAATTCAGCTCCCAGCCCGCACTGCTCCCAGCACCCATATGCCACTATCGGGCCGAGCCGTCCTTTCTACGTCGCTGCTGCCCAATTTTTGTCGTGCTTCAATAGTAAAAATTATTGGTTTTCAAAGCCAATAAAAAGAGAGGTGGTCGTGTGAATGGGGCGGCGCGCGCGGCTGCCGCCAGAAACGTGGCCGGCACCTGCCGACCGGGCCACAATGGCGGCGCCGGCCGGCCCGGGACCGCCGGCGACCCAGCGCGACGGTAAAACGTGGAAAATGAGGCTGCATTGCTGGCCAGACGCCCACGAGTCGGCGGCATTGTGCCTCGCAGAATGGTCAGTGGCAGCAGCGGTCGGTGGCGCGCGCGACAAAGAAGCCACGGCTATAACTCATGACCAGTGCCCGGCCCAAGACGGTAGCGAGTCACAGCTGAGACGGGCGAGTTAGAGGCGAGTCGAGCGAGTCTCGTCGAGACTCGACTCCGTTTCACGGCGCACAGCCGGATTACATGGGGCGTAAAACGGCGCACCGCAGCGGCGCTGAAGTGGGGGAGGCCGCCAGCGGTTCTCCGGACCACTTGTGCGTCCCGCGACAGATGGGTGTCTGGTGGGTGGCTCAGCTGGAGATAAGAGGATCTTCTCGGCTCGATGTGTCGACTCAACACAGTGGCTCGTCGGCTTGGAGGAGGAATGAATTGACTCAGAGGAGGCATTCGCACATGGCCTCATCCTTTACGTAAAGTTTTCATCAATGCTTTCGTATGACATCCAATCTCTCGATTAATTCCGTTTTGTCCATTTTCTCCATTTTCTCTTTGAAGTTAATGTAAAATCCCAGACGGCAATATTGTTTTTTAGGCCTTCAATAGTTCTACAGGTAGCCAATGACATCTGCACGTGAACATGGTTGCCTGTGAGAGGTGCACATGGGACCGATCGCGGCTGGAGGAGCTGGTCGAAACGGATGTCTGGGCCTGTGCACTGCAGTGGTGACCGGGGAGAGAAACGGAGCGGGCCGGCGTGCAGCATGGCCCACCTGCAACCCCTCCTCGACCCACCCACATACCCTCTCCGTCCTCAGCGACCCACCCCAACCCGCCAGAGCAGCGCGGGTCACACGTAAATAAATACCCCGAGCCGTCACCCGGCCGACTCAGCCCGCCGCTAAAGCCCGACAGCACCGGCTCAAACCCGACAGTCGTCCACAAGTGGGTGGGGATAAGGAGATATGAGGGAAAAAACGAACATATGCTATACGTCAACTGTCAGATCTGTCTGAGATTGATGTCAGTGGAAAGGGATTGCAGTTGGCCAAGAGTTGGTCAAGTTGGCAACTGTCACCGTTAATTTCGAACAAATCATTAATTGCATATTCACGCAGTAATGCTTGAAAGTGTTACAGACTGGCATGTATTTGCTAATTCCACATTGATTATGCGAATGCTGCACGGTTAAAAACAATATAAGGAACAGCAAAAAAGGAAAATCAGCGATATTTTGATTAAAAAATATTTACGGTGAGCAAATTTGCCATGATTCAAGCACGAGTTAATTATTCCCTATAATCTCAATCATGATTACCTACATGATAACATAGATAATATGTTTAGGTAGGTAATTGAAAACACTCCTTTAGCATAACCATTTTCTTTTTTGTATGGCCTCCGCATATTTCATGACTTTTTTGGTCAAGAGTCAGTGCCTACCTACTTATTTATGGTGCGTATACGGAAAATTGATAATACGAAACTACATTCATTTACAAGCAATAATGCTGTCTAGAATTTTACGTTTACTTCAAAGAGAGAATGGAGAAAATGGAGAAAACGGAATTAATTTTCAGGATGCAAGCATCCATACTGTCATGTTTTGCCATATTTGAATGGCTACCTTCTCTGAGGCTATGTTAGCATTTTTAATGCGAATTTCTACAAAGTAACTGACGAGCAGTGGCGTTTCAACTCAGTGTTATCAGCCAGAAATAGTCGTTTTCACGACGGCCATCTGGTACACATCTGGTGCACATTTGGTGCAGATTAGGTGCATATTTGGTCAAATTAGGTGCACTCGCCAGTCGCCGGATAGCCCGTCGTGAAAACGGCCAATACCTACATATGTACGTAGTTTGACAGAATTCCCGCACAAACATGGTTTCCGTGTTAGTACCGACACGACCCTCCATCGTTACCACCCATCAGTACTATCCCTCCATCGGTACCGTCATAACCCCCATCGGTACTATCCCTCCATCGGTACCGACACAACCCTCCATCGGTACTATCCCTCCATCGGTACCGTCATAACCCCCATCGGTACTATCCCTCCATCGGTACCGACACAGCCCTCCGTCGAGCTCGGCGATCAGGGGCGCCCGTGCGGACGCGCGGGTGAAAATAAACCGAAAATCAATACGGCCGCGGCGACTGCCCAGCGGTCAGGGGACGCGAAGGGTGGAGGGGACGGCAGGGCCGGCCAGCGACGCTGTTTTTACGAGGGGACCTCCCCAATGGCGGCCAACGAGCGCGTGACACCCCGCCGGGGCCGACGGAGCGACGAGACGTCGACGGCGGCGGCGGCGGCGGCGATCTTTGCCCCGTTGGCGCCGGCGGGCGATCGGGTGTCACCGACCCGTCCCTGTCCGCCGGCCGACAGTCAGTGGCGACACGCACAAAACGCACACGGCCGCACCGCCGACCAAGACACGTGGGCGGCCGGCCAGAGACGGGTGGGGTGGCCGACCGTCCATCCCTGCTCCCCCGGCTCCGATACGGGGCACTACGTCCCTCTCAATCATTCAGCCGTTATATTGTTGATTTGCGTCGCAGCGTGAGTTATTTATCCGGCGCACCTCGGCCCGTCCCTACCCACTCCTGTGACGATGTGTTTTATTGACCGGGAAGGTAGTCCCATGACGGGTCACTCACTTCCTGAATACAAACTCATCGATAGACTGAAGTGATCTAAGCCACTTCAGCGTTCTCTCCCGCCACTGATATCCATCATCAATCTCACTTTTACCAAAGACCTTGATCGCTCATCTCCCCGCGCTACGGGCCGGTCGCCAAAATAAGACCCGTCCAAGCGGCCGTCATGCGTGTACGCAGCCGGTGTGCGGCGGGGCCGGTGCGTCGTCCGGCCGGCCGGCGCGGCGCGGCGACCGTCAGCTGACGGCAGTGCGCCCGCCGACCGCGGCCGCCGGCGCTGCCCGCGGCGGTTCCTTCCGGCTGTCTGGGGGAGCTACTCGTCCCATGTGAGTACCGAGTACCCGATTGAACCGCGGTGACCCGCCTACTCGCCTCCTTTGCGGTCCTCCCCGGCGGGTTAGATACCGGACTTCCGGTTAGAGCCGCCCCTCGGCCGCTCCGTCCGGCCGCGGAGGGACCGAGTGTATGGGTGACGTCATAGCTGTGCGTATGGGCAGTCCACGGCCGGTCGATCGGCCCGTATCCCCCTCCCCTCCCCTGTCACCTCCCACTATGTGACCAAACCGGATATTGAATAGCGTGGTGTGCAGACCACATGATGTATTTCTGCAGGGTGTATACATTCTGCACTCTGCAGAATGTAGCAGACATCAGTATACTGATGTCTGCTCTATTACCCTTCTATGTGCGTATCTTATGCATGTCTTGACCAAAGCTTCTAGACACAGAACACTCGCAGCGAAGAAACCACCGCGTTATAGTCCACGTATCAGTACAGTGCACTGGAAAACACCCTCCTGAAAACAGCGGCGTCTTAAAAACAGCTGACAGCGTGCTCCAGAGGGCATTGGCCCTCACTCCAACGGTTAGTTCCCCGACAAAAACAATCACAATCATCCGCCTTCAAGCGCGCGGCTAAAGCTGAATAAGACCCGCCGAGCGGCCTGAAAGCATTTCATCGACAAGCATTTCCTTCAAGGAAAAAGATGGCCGAATTGAAAACATGTTTACGGCTGGGGCTGAAGCGTCTCGTCTCCTCGTTACCAATGTCTGGGCCGGTGCCGGTCCTCCGCGCCGTCCTCTTTGAACTAGCGTGCCCTGTCACGTGGTATAACGGTGAGTAACGGTCGGCCAACCCTTCCGACCAGTGCAGCGCTCCCAGGCGGCCGCACTGTGGCCCAGATTTTTAGCGCAAACAACTCGGTGGTATGGAGGCCGGGGCGGGGCTCAGCGCAGCCCGGCCCGAACTGCCCCGCCCCGCCCCGTCCCGTCCCGCTCAGTCCGACCCGGCGCAGCGCGGTCCCTCGCCCTCTGACTCTGTCATCGGTGGGTAGACGGCGCAATCCTAGCATTAGCTTTTTTTGCTTTAATGAATGGACAATTTGTGTTCAGTAGGTCAAAAGGAAAACATATGTACCTTATAAGCTAGGATATACGTCGTAATTTTACCTCCGTTGACTTCAGCAGCTCAAGATGCGATTGTCTCCATCTGTCATATTATTCCTCCTTTCACCCTCCTACATAGGTGTGAGGTTTCCTAGTTAGTCGGGAGACGTTATTGTATTGGCATTTGCCATGGTGTTGGACCCCGCATGTTATTTCACGTGTTCACCGTTTCCATGGTTACGACTTTGGATTTGTATGAATGAACAGGGTCGGGGGATTGATACTGGCCGGGCTGAGTCCGAACATGTCTGTGCTCCTTCTTTTGTTTACATTGTGAACCGCCAATACACGTAGCCGGTTCCATGTGGCATTTCTCAACACCAAGAAGACCTAACATGGCGCGGTCGGTAAGCTGAGCCAAGACTCCCGACCACAAATCAAGAACGACATCGGCATTACCTACCTCTCTACGACGGCCGACACTTCATCGCCGTGAGTTACACATTGACATTCACTGCGGTCGTGGCCAGCGGAAGTTCAATCGTGAGGTGAAATCGCATGTCTGAATTTGTAATGCCGCATTGTGTACCGTGCTTACTCTCGAAAGGATCGCTAGCGCAGCCGGAACACACTGAGTTGATATAGAAGACAATATACGCCACTCAGTTACAAGTGCCTCGATGGTCTAGCGGTTAGCGTACCCGGATTTCACGCGTGGGTACCGAGTTCGAATCTCGGGGAGGCAGGAATTTTTTAGCGTGATGTCTGCAGGAGAAGAATTCGCCGCTGCAATCGCCAGTCTCACCAGCCTGCTGAAGGACCAGGCTGAGGCCGCCAACCAGCGGGAGCAGCGGATGGCCGATCTCGTCACCCAGGCTCTACGAGGCAGGCAAGGGAGCGCATCGGGAGACGGTGACGACTCCCAGACATCGGACACCACGAACAGCAGACCCCGCCTGCCGCCGTCAGCCACTCCAGCGCCGCGTCTGGTCTGTTCGGCCAGCCTCAGAGAGTTCTCGTCATGGCGTGAGAAGTATAAAGGCTACCGTCTTCTCACTGGCCTCGACTCCCTCGACATCCCTGAACAGCGGGCGGCCTTATTAACACTCCTTGACGACGAATGGACGCGTGTAATACGCTACTCGCTGGACGTGACAGACGCCACACCTATCGACACTCTGCTAACAAAGATGGAAAGTCACCTCAGGAGCCAAAGGAACGTCATCGTCGACAGAAAAGAGTTCCATACCAGACAGCAAGCAGACGGCGAGCCATTCGACGAGTATGTAATGGCCTTAAAGGAACTGGCAGAGTTCTGCGACTTCTGCGTCCACTGCGCAGACGACCGGCTCCGAGACAGGATCGTGACGGGCATCAGATGTGAGGAAACAGTGCGACTCCTCCTCGCCGAATCGTCATTGACACTGCAAAAAACGATCGACATCTGTCGGGCAAGAGAAAACGCGACGCAGGACAGTGAAGCGATCCGTGGTAGTCACGCTCGCCCCGTGTCCGCCTACCGGCAGCGACGAAGCCGGGACAGCAGAGCCGGCCGGAGTCACGGTCCAGACGCCCGAGACACGTACCGAGAAGGCCGATACGGACGGGACGGCCAGGACAACCGGGAGAGAGGCTATGATAACGACCGACGGGACTACCGATCTGCCAGCCGTGGCAGGCGATGCGGCTACTGCGACGGACCATGGCACACCAAGGAGCAGCTAGCCTCCTGCCCTGCCAGAGGCACCACGTGCCGATCATGCGGCATCAAAGGGCACTACACATCCGTCTGCAGGAGATCTAGGCGGAGGCACACGCGGTCAGGCTCTGAAGACAGCCAGACATCTGACGGACCCCACCTGAACGGCGTGCAAATCCTAGGCGTCACAGCAAAGAAAACACCACAAGTCTCCCTCCTGGTTAGTCATCAGCGTGGACAGGGATCACTACTGTGGACGCCAGACACTGGAGCCGAAGTCTCTGTCATCGGCTCCAGAGAAGCGGAGCGGATTGGCATCGACACAGCACATCTGACACAGCCGGCAGACCGGCTCCTGGCCGCTGGAGGACACCAGTTGAAGTGTGCCGGCTCGCTCCAGTGCACACTCACCATGGGACAGCGCCAAACGTCCACCACCGTAACCGTCATACCGGGTCTCCAGGCAGCCCTCCTCTCATGGTACGACGCCATCGCCCTGGGGATAATCTCGCCGGACTTTCCGAAGCAGATCTACGGCATCACGGAAGCAACCGGAACGTCGCCTCCTGCTACCGGACACACGACAGCAGCGCCGGTAACGGCGCGCTCTCACACGGCGGTGGATGGCGACTCATCTCTCCCCACATGGGATCCAAGGAAAGGTGATCCGACTCCAGCACAGAGGCAGGAGCATCTAGACGCTCTGAAGAAGGCGTTCCCGATGGTGTTCAACACTCAGCCACCACTACGAGAGATGGCAGGCGGCCCAATGCGGATCGAACTAAAGCCAGATGCTCGCCCGTACGCGGTGACAGCCGCCAGAAACATCCCGCACGCATGGAAAGACGACATCAAGCGCCAGCTGGACGATCTGATCGCACAAGACGTCATCATGCCCGTGTCCCACCCGACCGAGTGGTGTCACCCGATGGTTCCGGTACCGAAGCCGCCGACAGACGGAAGCGGCGGCAAGACTTCCGTGAGGATGTGCGTTGATCTGACCAAACTCAACCTCTACGTCCGACGTGGAGCCCATCCTGTCACCACTCCTCACGATGCCGTCACCGGAATCGAGCAAGGCAGCCGATTCTTCACGAAGTTGGACGCGAAGTCAGGGTACTTTCAGATCCCGATCGCAGAGGAGGACCAAGACCTGACGTGTTTTATAACACCCTGGGGGCGCTTCAGGTTCAAGCGCGCCGTCATGGGCCTCTGCACGTCCGGTGACGAGTACGGACGGCGCGGAGACACAGCACTAGCTGGCGTGCCGAGAACGAGCAAGGTGGTAGATGACATCCTGGCATTTGACGACGACTACTCAAACCACCTCCAGCATGTTATCCAGATCCTCCAGCGGTGCGACAGCCACGGAATCACCCTGAACCCGGCGAAGGTGACGTTTGCCGCCGAGACGCTGGACTTCTGCGGATACGTCATCAGTCCTGACGGCTACACGGCAGACCAGCGCAAGGTGCGGGCGATAGCCGACTTCCCGACCCCAGAGAATCTCACCGACCTGAGAAGCTTCATGGGACTAGTGAACCAGCTCGGAGCGTTCTCAACGGACACAGCCAGAACGGCCGAGCCTCTGCGAGACCTGCTAAGGCCCCGCAACCACTGGGCATGGACTACAGTACACCAGGCAGCGTTTGAAGCCGTCAAAGCAACGCTCATCGAGCCACCGATCCTGGCTTACTTCGACCCATCGCTGCCAACAACAGTCCACACAGACGCCTCGCGACTCAAAGGTTTGGGCTACGCGCTGCTGCAGCGTCACGGTCAGGACTGGAAGCTAGTGCAGTGTGGCTCCAGATTTCTCACTGACGTCGAGTCACGGTACGCTGTAGTGGAGCTCGAGATGCTGGCAGTAACGTGGGCAGTGCGCAAGTGCCACGTCTACCTGGCCGGGATGCCGGAGTTCAGACTCATCACCGACCACAGACCTCTGGTTCCCATCCTGAACACCAAGTCTCTGCCAGAGATAGAGAACCCAAGGCTCCAGCGACTGCGGGAAAAACTCATGTCCTACAGCTTCACAGCAGTGTGGAAAGCTGGCAAGACGCATCAACTCCCAGACGCACTATCAAGAGCACCGGTGGACCACCCGAGTCCCGAGGACGAAGAAGCAGAGCACGAAGTGGCACACCAGACGCGCAGCGTCCTGCTGGCACACATCAGGAACGGCGAAGACGACGACGGAGAAGGTCCACCATTTCGTGACGTCATTCTAGACAAGATCAGGGAGGCCGCCAGAACGGACGAGACCTACCAAAAGCTGACAGATGTAGTCCTGCACGGGTTTCCTGATCACAAGGCGGACCTCTCCAGCGTGATTCACCCCTACTGGAGCGTCCGCGAGCGACTTTCCGTGGACGACGGACTCCTCGTCTGCGGGGCCAGACTGATCATTCCGCACAGTCTCCGACGAGAAGTGCTGGACCGTCTCCACGACAGCCATCAAGGTGTGGCCCGGACGAAGCGGCGCGCCAGGCAGTCCGTCTTTTGGCCCAACATCTGTCAAGAAATCGACAACCTCGTGACATCATGCCAGCTCTGTCACGAGCGGCTACCCAGCCTTCCGAAGGAGCCGCTCATGACCGACCCTCTGCCGACGAGGGTGTTCCAGTCGGTATCGGCGGATTTCTTCCAGCACGCAGGGAAGACATTCCTCGTGTACGCCGACCGACTCTCTGGCTGGCCAATCGTCGTCTCCTGCAAATGGGAAGCAACATCACGAACTCTCGTCCGCTACCTGCGCGAGATTTTCTCTTCCACAGGCGTGCCAAACATTCTGAGAAGCGACGGAGGGCCACAGTTCTCTGCGCATCACACGAGGGACTTCCTGAAACGCTGGGGGGTCGAGCACGTGCTCTCAAGCCCCCACTATCCACAGTCGAACGGCCACGCCGAGGCCGCAGTCAAGCTCGTCAAACGCCTCCTGCAGAAGACGTCGGTGGCTGGGAACACGGACTGTGACGAGTTCGCTCGAGGCATCCTGGAGATCAGAAATACACCTGGGGCAGACGGACGCTCTCCCGCCCAAATTCTGTATGGGCATCCAGTGCGGTCGGCAGTCCCGATGCATCGTCGAGCCTTCGACAAAGTCTGGCAGAAGGCCGCAGAAGACTGCGACCGAAAGGGAGAGGAGAGACAGAAGAAAGCGGAAGAAGCGTACAACGAGCGAGCCAAGCCATTGCGGCCACTGCGCATCGGCGCGCACGTCTCCGTCCAGGACTCGACCACGGGCCTGTGGGACAAGATGGGACTCGTGGTGGGCATCGGACGCCGCCGAGACTACCTCGTCAAGACGCCGAGCGGCCGTATCTTGTGGCGCAACAGGAGGTTCATCCGCCCCTACCGCCCAATCATCGCAACACGAGGAGGTCTGGCCCGCAGAGACAACAAGGACGGGACGCCCGCCCCAACTCGAAAGACGGTGCGGTTCTCGGAGATGCCGCCGGAGACAATGGCACCGCGGCGCACCGGCCGACGGCGTCAGCCCCCGGGGAGGTTACAGGTCGACCCGGAGCTGAAGACCTACCGGTCGACCCGGGGGGAGATGTGAGGTTTCCTAGTTAGTCGGGAGACGTTATTGTATTGGCATTTGCCATGGTGTTGGACCCCGCATGTTATTTCACGTGTTCACCGTTTCCATGGTTACGACTTTGGATTTGTATGAATGAACAGGGTCGGGGGATTGATACTGGCCGGGCTGAGTCCGAACATGTCTGTGCTCCTTCTTTTGTTTACATTGTGAACCGCCAATACACGTAGCCGGTTCCATGTGGCATTTCTCAACACCAAGAAGACCTAACAATAGGTATATAAGTATCTAGCATAGCACTAGCTAGCTGACCACCAATAATCTAGTTTTTGAAATTTGAATCACTTATATAATTTGCGAATGTGCATTGATTTTCGGCCGCAAGTTTCGGCACCTCTGTAGCTTTCACTGGCGCCAGTTTGATGTCTTGCGAATAATTCACCATTTCCAAAAATCCACCACCGCGACCGGTTGGCCGATGCCATCTGTGGTCCCAGGTGCGAGTCTGGCCCGCCCGCGGTGTTATTTTGGGAGCCCCACGCGATACCACGACTATATATCATATAGTCAGATATCGCGAGCTGTTTCAGCTGAAGGTGTGCGTGCCTATAATGTTGAAATCTCACACACGGTGGCTTCACGCGAGAATACCTATGCATTAACGACGCAGATGTTGGCTCCACGTAATGATTCTGTAGCTTTGAAAACACTGGAGGACAGAAAATTATGTCGTCAACAATGTCACAATATTTATCCGATTTAATATCAATACCAGTACCATTTGCTCCGGCCGATTCACACAACAGTAGAGTGGAAATGAAGTAAGTCGAGGCTACTGAAAGTTTCGTCACGATAGGCTGATTTTTTACCTTAGTTATTCGCGAAAAACCGAGGGGTTCCATCCAACCCCTAATAGAACCAGGGTAAAATTTGGGGTTATCATTTCAAAGAAATAAGATAATATATCCACAACCTTACATATTAAAGCTACGTTCACTACAGCAGTCAAAACACTTAGTTCGGGGACGTGAAGCCTACTCACCATAAGGCGCCATGTTCGGAGCCCGCGGAGGTTCTTCGCGTAACTTTTCCCGATGTGTCGTCGTCCTTAGGAGCTGGGAGTGCCGGGCCGATGTGCCGGTCAGTCACCCTCAGTTGTAAACCAGCGGGATGTTACTTAACGCCTAGAGGATGATGAAAGAATTAAATGACGCTCTTACATGGAGAAATGGGCTGATTCAAAAAGTCATAAAACAGCCTCAATTGATACGGTGTTCGACGTGAAACGCAATACGTTTATGAATGACGAAAAATGAGCTAGTAACATTTTACCTATTTTCGATACCTAAATGGCAATGTAAAATGTTTCCGCCAGTAATCAACTATCATGCTTTATTTTGCGGTCAACCGCTAAAGTAGCGCTCGGTATCCTCAGATGACCTTCTTTCACCCCGGCCGACCGGTCACGGCCGCCACAGAGCCGCCCCGTGACCCCCGGCCACTCCTCCCGCCCCCTCCGGCCAGGTGGTGAGTCAGCTCGCCCTGACGAGCCGACGACACCGTCCGGTATCGGCGGCCTCCGCGGCCGGGCGCCGGGGGCCATCTCTGAGAAAACACGTCTAAAATTATCAGCGCCGCGTGCCGCGCTCGGCCGCCTCACGCGCGTGCGTGTCGGCCCTTCCGGTGTGTGCGTGCGCCGGGGCGGAGGCGGCGCCGGGCTGGACTGGCCGGCAGAGCTGTTTGTCGGCTCTCTGGTCACCAGATGAGCGGATGTCGGTCCGTCCACGGTCAGACAGATGCCTCCCCGCCGACGCCACTCCGGTAATGGGGTGAAATGCAGCGGCGGCCCGGGAGGATGTGCTCTGTTAGTTGGCTTGTTTGATTCCGTTTGTTCTTTGCGGACTCGTCGATATTGAGCTTTAATCATGGGTAGATTTTTCGTTAGTCTTCATTTTATTTAATGGTTATCAAGCGGTGATTGTGGTACCTATATTTTATTTTATTTCATTATGATTTATTTTCACGGAAAACAAATATTTTTTATCCATCCAGATTCCAGACTACCGCTATCGGTTTTTGCGGACGATACGTCCGCTTACAAAATGAAATTCCACAGAAAGATTTGAAAACGCTTGATAGGGTAGCTGTGGATCCTTACACTGTGGAGTGTGGCCTATAAATGGGGAAAAAGCCGAAGTCTAAGTAGTTGCATAAACGGCAACAGAAAAAACGAGCAACAATAACTGATTGATCATTCTTAGATGCAGTGTATTGCTGCATATAATTGAAGGGCTAATTTTACTGTCATCTCAGTGTATCGGTACGGTTTGATCTGTCATGTTCTGGCCTGTCTGACGCGGGTTTCCGGCTTCACACGGAAGTGCAGGGCCCGGCAGTGGGGGTTACTGGGGAGTTTAACTCGGTCTAATCTGCCGCCGACTCTGTCTGGGCTGCTGACCATTAATTAGCTGCTGCGGCTGACCCATAATTGGCTGCGGCCGGCAGCTGGCTCCACTGACCGGTCAGGTGGGATAACTCCGCAGAGGGCACGGGTCAATCAAACAGCGCCGTCTCCCCCCGCCCCCGCCCCCGCCCCGCCGGGCACCAGGCCGGCCGGCCGGCAGGGGCGGAAGTGCCCCACTAATGACCGTGTTTGTAAACGGCCGAGACGACGAGAACAGCGGCCGATCTAATTAGGATCCACCGAATGCAAGCACACAACGATGGAAATTAAAAACAAACCCGAACGCTGCCGATCAGCGCCGCTGGTTGCCATGGCAACAGAAGTCGCTGCCGGGTGCCTGTCATACCAGCGTCGAGAGCGGTGCCTGTTGCGGAAGCGGTCGTATCGGAGGTTAACCAACCTGCGGTAATGGCAGGCGATGGCGGTCAGTTATTTATTAGGGAGCTGAAGGGGTGGAGGGTTTGCCCAGGGAATGAGTACATACCTGGGGTATTACAGGGGGTGTGGACAGCTGCTGTTGGCGGTTTTGCCACGGGCACGGGCGCGCGGGCCGGCCCCGGCAGCACGGGATCACCCTGATCTGTAATGAGACGGTGGGTTATCCGCATGACTGCAGATGCGGCCTCAAACACCAGCCAGGTATGGGCGAGCACGGCGAATCAATTACGGGGGCAAGGCCGCCGAAAACCACCAGGGTAATCTTTGAGCGCCGCCCGTGATGGAGCGAGCGCTGAGCGCCATTTTGCAGACCGTGCAGCTGGCTCTGTTCATAATGAGCCGACTGGCATCGGGAGAGCAGAGTGAAACATAATTTGTGGGCGATGCAGCTCCAACTGAAGCTCGTCACAATCTACTGCAAGCCGAAAACGCATTTGCGTATGCGTTTTCGGCCTATCTATGTTCAATGTTGGTTAGTTGGATAGATAAGAATAGGGGAGACCCGGGAGGTATGGGTCTCCGGGAGGTACACTCGGGGGCAGATTGATGTTCCACAACTCTTTATCCACCGGGTTCCTATGGCTCAGCATTGGCAGCAGCCGCCTGGTACCGGTAGACTGTGCCGCTTCACTTACTTGTCAAGCGGCACAGCCTACCCACCTGTATGACACCGGTCTGGGTCGGTGGCTGGAAGGCGATGTGGGCCGCCTGTGACGTCAGCGCAGCGGTGAGGGCCGAGCCCGGAGGCATGGCTCGGGTCGGCGCGGCGCGGCGGCTGGCGAGGACTGGGGAGTGAGGTGGGGTCGCATCTCAAGGCGCCAATTATTCTACCTAACAATTGCGCTAAAGCAGTTGTTAAAATGTCCTATCCCCAAGACAGCGCCTATCATCATGCTTGCAATGCACATTACGACACACTTAAGCGTGGCAATGGGACAGCCGATAGAACTTATGTCACTCGTGCATCGAGGTGCGGAGCTATATTTTGTATAACATATTAGTATTAAGGCCTTGATCGAGCAGATTGGTGTCTATTGTTTCGCACGGCAATCGTCCAGAGACGTGGGAACTGGGGGTTATGAGTAGTGCCGCAGCCAACGCTCCAATTTAAAGCGATTATTACTGTTGCTCTAATATGTGGTCGCAGCCTCCAATAGCAAACCGTTCCAACTAGGAGCCAAAAAGCCGGCCACTCAGGGGGGTTCGAACCGGGCTTCTCCCACCGGCCAATTCACGACACGAGCGTTCATCCACTGAGCTACCGAGAATGGTCCTCGTCCGCACAAAACAAAATGACATCCACCCGCTGACCGCCAATGACAGTATTGTGACATTTGATCGCGTTTGATCGCGGCGGGTGGTCGCTGGTTTCGGCAGCTCAGTGGATACACGCTAGCGTCGTGGGGTGACCGGTTGGAGAAACTCGGTTCGAAACGTCCCAGGTGCGCGACTTATTTGTTCCTAGATGGAACGGTTTGCTATTGGTGGCTGCGACCACACATTAGAGGAACATAAGAGTTGCTTTGGGACGCCGCGCTATCCAAAAACCAGAGGCGGATCCAGCTCAGAGTTTTTTTGGGGGGGGGCAAACCATAACAATTTATCGATTCTTTCCATGCCTCGTCCATAGGCGTAATGTTAAAATTATGCCGTTGGGGGGGGGGGGGGGCAAATGCCCATTTTGCCCCCCCCCCCCTGGATCCGCCACTGCCAAAAACCCCAGTTCCCACGTCTCTGGACGATTGTTGTGCGAAATAATAGACACCAATGAGCTCAATCAAGGCCTTAATACATATCTGTTAAAAACAATGTAGCTCCGCAACTCGATGCACGTGTGATATAAATTCTATCGGCTGTCCCAATGTCACGTTTAAGTGTGTCGTAATGTGCATGGCAAGTATGATGATAGGCGCTGTCTTGGGGATAGGACATTTTAACAACTGCTTTAGCACAATTGTTAGGTAGAATAATTGGCGCCTTGAGACGCGAAAGTTAACTACACTCGCTCAGCCGCGCGATGGTCCGTGCTCCCACCCCACCTCACTCCCCAGCCCTCGCCAGCCGCCGCGCCGCGCCGACCCGAGCCATGCCTCCGGGCTCGGCCCTCACCGCTGCGCTGACGTCACAGGCGGCCCACATCGCCTTACAGCCACTGACCCAGACCGGTGGCATACGGTGTGGGTAGGCTGTGCCGCTTGACAAGTAAGTGAAGCGGCACAGTCTACCGGTACCAGGCGGCTGCTGCCAATGCTGAGCCATAGGAACCCGGTGGATAAGGAGTTGTGGAACATCAATCTGCCCCCGAGTGTACCTATGGGCCAGCGCAGTTTTGAAGAAGTGTTGCGTATTTTTACACATTTGACCGCGTAAACTGGTAGCAGCCATTTCGTTATACAACCCATGTGATTTCCAAAATCTTCCTCGGTTTTCTTTGGCAATGAGCGGCGATCATGCGTTTTTTGCCCTCTTCGAGTAAAATACGGTACATACAGAAAATTCGTGATAAAATTGAACCAGGCTCGTTTTACTATGTCACGCCAACGCTAACATAAAGTTTAAAGCACACAAAGTAAGACTGGATAGACAATTTGAAGCTTTCTTGCAAGATTATGATATGAGCTGAGATGCTAACCGTCCTAACCGGGAGGTTCGGGCCACCCACCCCCGGTGATCCTAAATAATTGAAATGATGCTTTCATTGAATGTACTCTTCAATAAGTTTTATTTTTGTCGCACAAGGACGAAAATTTAAGTACAAATTGCATTCGAACAGATAAATATTATTTATCTTATTTCATGGAACATTATTAGAGTTTGCCAAAATACATATGTGCCCGCAAGTGACCTCCATGAAGTAAGCTGTTGAGCGCTTATGCGGTACCTGGGCTCTAAGAAAGCTCAAGGTAGAGCCCAGCTACAAGTATTATCTCAATGTCGAGAAAAGAATGTGAAACATGACACCGACCCATACGTCCCGGGCATGGCCCATCCTCCCGGTGTATTTTGATGGATCGAAAAAGCGCATGATTTATTTAAAGTTATCTCGAGATAAAATAGTTTATCCCAAATACCTAATATCAGGGCCACTTTAAAGGCGAAAGGCAATCTCACGTACACAGAGTGAAAAACCGGGTCTAGCCCCTGCCCAATGGAAGAAAATTGCCTTTTCACAAAACCGGCCCATACCTCCCGGGTCTCCCCTACGTAACGACATTTTAGGACTATGATGATTAGCGAATATCTTGAACTTTGTAACCATCATTTAACCCTCGCCCCGTTGGGGGGGGCCATTTTGGCCCCCCCCCTGTGGTTTTTCCTGAATAGCAAGAAAACGGCGGCGCGCAGCGCCGCCAAATTTTCAGTACCTTTCCGGGCATCAATTTGACACCTTCACACCAAATTTCAAGTCTTAGGTCACCTTAGGTCAGGAGTTATTGAGGTCAAACTGAGGTCATGTTCGAGCAAAAATGAGCAAAAAACGTGCAATCTTGAAATGCTCACCAAATCTACAGTTATCAAGCAATTTCAAAGTTCTTTATATGGTCTAATAGACAAAAAGCGGCGCTACAAAACTGCTATCTCGGATTTTCAAAATTTTGGGTTTTTGACCCAAAAAATTCAAAAAAATGATTTTTTTTAGAAAAACTAAAAAAAAATCCAAAATTTTTCCGAATTTCGAAAAAACCGGAATATATGTGATAGTCCCTGCGCTCTTCTATATACATACCAAATTTCAGATCGATATCTCGTTTTTTGGCCAAGTTATAGCGAAAAAACTGTTCAAAAATGATGACGTCAAATTTTTGAACTCAATTTTTAGCGATTCTAGACCTCGTACGGCAAAACAAAGACCACCATTGAACTCCCCGTGACGAGCTGCATCGATTCGATACCCATTTTATGCAAAAATATCAACTTTGAAATTTGACCTTTTTTGACCTGACCTTGACCTGACCTTGACCTGACCTTGACCAAAACGTGACCTAAGCTGGCCCCAAAGGCTGCCTGACCCACATAATCGCATTTGTCATGTAAAATGGACCATAAAACATGTATCACACGACACTTTCATATTGTGACCCCCCAGTGACCTGACCTCAGTGACCTGACCTGGTATCAGTGACCTCAACTAGCAAAATATGTGTTTGAAGAACATTTCCCCATCAATGATTTTCAATGAAATGCATTTTACTCGATTTTACAACGCATTTCTTGAAATGCCTGTAAACGGTGAAAATTGGACCTTTGACCTGACCTGTGACGTCATCGGTTTGACCTAGGTCAATAAAATTGGGTCACAAGGTAGTTCCCTGATAGGGCTATCCAACACCGTTTGCCGCTTGTCGCTACGTTGCGTGGTTCTCGAGATCTTAGGGGGGGGGGGCCAAAATGGCCCCCCCCCCCCCCCAACGGGGCGCGTTGCTCGGCAGAGCCCAACGGGGCGCGGGTTAATAGTGATCTGATAAGTATGTATGGCTTTGATATCAGATCAACACCAAGATACAGAGAAAGTCTTAGATCGGGAGACCGTATCTTACACTCCTCATTACTGACGCTGCATATTTCCACTCTGTCCGCAAGCCTTCCGTTTTCTCTGTGCCCGTTTTCCACGCTGTGCTGTGCGCGCCGGTAGCGCTGGCCCACATATCGGCGATTTGCCGGGGCCGTGAGAGGGCTGTTACCCCGGTCCTGGATCCCTCGGGGCACGGCCATGTGCGTACCGGCTCGCTCCACTGGGACAGCACGCATGGCGAGGGTTCACCGGCGACCGGAGCTCTGGGCGAAGTAGGCCGCTGTTTTCGAGTAAACATGGTCGGAAAGTCGGCCCGTCAGGTGGATTCCAGGTCACCGGCTGGACCAGGACCCAAGGGCCGGATGCACGCGAGATTGCCGCCCGTTTTCACCCGGTTACTGGTTACTGTTTGCTTCCCTGGGTCGCTGCCGCCGCCCGGCCGCCCGGCGAGCCGTCAACAGACCACCAACGCTGCCATGAATTCTGCCTCACAGTTGAACCACCATTGCTGCAATGCCGACCATCCGATCAACGGATGAAATTATCTGTTGTCGACAATGAGTGCTTTTAAACATGCTTTTTATCTTGGAAACAAGATCGTGAGTCTTCCATTGAATAAAGTATTGGATAAACAATAACCATCTCCGTCTGATTGCATCCATGGATCACCGGCCACCGATCGCTCTGATTATTCAATATTCTTATCAGTGTACCGAACTCGTTCTTATAAGTAAATCATAGGGATGCTTCTTCTTCATAAGCTCATGAAGGGTTTGATGAGCTTTGAGGCTTGGGAGTCGAGTTGCTGTCAGTTGTTGTTTCACTCAGGCAGTCATTAATCTGGTTTTTGGTTTTGCACTCTGAGCACATCCGCCCCGGGTTCCTGTGCTTTCTCAGTGCAGTGGACCGGCAGACGAGGTCAGAGGTCAGCTCTGGGCCGACGGGCGGGGTCAGAGGTCAGCACTCGGCTCGTGCCAGACGCTGCCTCCCCGCTTCTGGGGGACCGGGCGCCGCCGGTATTTTGTCCATCCGTCATGTCTCGGCCGGACGGCGGCCAGCCTCGGAGGAAGTCCGCAGGGGGAGGGAGAGGGGTGGACGGGTGTCGGCGGGTATGGCAGGGGCACGCGGCGTTTTGACGCCATGAGCGGAGGAGTTGTCGCGTCAACAAGCATCTTGGCACGTGGCGGGGAGCCGGACCGGATGTGAGGCTGTTCCCCGGCCGGGGATGGACGGGAAAGGCCGGGGAGGGCGCCGGAACCGACCTGGGCCGGGGTGGCCATCCCCCTCCACCCCCGGCTCCGTCTCTGTCTCCGTCAACGGCCCCGGCTCTTGATACAAGGGTGAAGACTCGTCAGCTGTTTAGAAAATGAGATGCACCAGAAAGTAAAAATCTGAAACCATACTGAAACTTGGCATCAAGCGATTTATTATCTTTTCCATTTTATTCCGCATAACCGTACTAATTTTCCCCGTTCAGCATTTGACTAACTTGTTCTGATGTCAGCATTTGAGAGACGACTTGTCCGTAAGGTATTCAGTGGCGGTCGCAGGGGGGGGGGCCATCAGGGCCATGGCCCCCCCCAAAGGCAAATCAGGGGGGCCATCATATCATTTGGCCCCCCCCCCAAACAACCGATGGGCCCCCATGGCCGTATGGGGCCCTGGCCCGTATTCGATTGTCACGAGGCTCGAGAAACCCACGCCAGCTATTAACAGCTCCCATACCAGTCTTTGAGGGTCCTACACTGACCTCTGAGGGCCCTTCAGTGGCGGTCAAGCGTCCACATTGACCGCTGAGGACCTGTATTGACCTCTGAGGGCCCTCCACTGGCCTTTGAGGGCCCCTAAACCGGCCTCAGGGGCCCAACCGGCGTCTGAGAGCCTCACACCGGCCTCTGGTGGCCTCATTTCTGTCTCTCGAGTCCCAAGACTAGCCTTTAAGTGTCTCTGAGGGCCCCGCACTGGATTCTGAAGACCCGATGTCGAGCCAGCATCGGCCTCTGGGGGGCCATCTTGGCCTTTGAGGGCCCTCCGCTGGTCTCTGGGGTCCAACGCCGGCCCATGCCGGCCTTTTAGGGCCCCACACTGACCTCTAAGGGCCCATGCTGGCCTGTAAGGACCCACATTAGCCTCTAAGGGCCCCCCGCACTGGATTCTGATGACCCAATGCCGGCCGCTCAGGGCCCGCATCGGCATCTGAGGGCCCATCTTGGCATGAGGGCCCTCCGCTGGCCTCTGGGGTCCAACGCCGGCCCATGCCGGTCTTTTAGGGCCCCACACTGACCTCTGAGGGCCCATGCTGGCCTGTAAGGATACACATTAGCCTCTATGGGCCCCACACTGGATTCTGTAGACCCGATGCCGGCCTCTAAGGGTCCGCATCGGCCTCTGAAGGCCCATCTTGGCCTTTGAGGGCCCTCTGCTGGCCTCTGGGGTCCAACGCCGGCCAATGCCAGTCTTTTAGGGTCCCATTCTGATCTTTGAGGGCCCCATGCTGGCCTGTAAGGGCCCATATTAGCCTCCGAGAGCCCCCCGCACTGGATTCTGAAGACCCGATGCCGGCCTCTAAGGGTCAGCATCGGCTTCTGCGGGCCCATCTTGGCCTTTGAGGGCCTTCTGTTGGCCTCTGGGGTCCAACGCCGGCCCATGCCGGTCTTTTAGGGCCCCACACTGACCTCTGAGGGCCCGTGCTGGCCTGTAAGGACCCACCTTAGCCTCTGAGGGCCCTGCACGGGCTTCTGAAGACCTGATGCCGGCCTCTAAGGGCCCACATCGGCCTAGTCTGAGTGCCCATCTTGGCCTTTGAGGGCCCTCTTCTGGCCTCTGGGGTCCAACGCCGGCCCATGTTAGTCTTTTAGGGCCCCACCCTAACCTCTGATGGCTCCATGCTGGCCTGTAAGGACCCATATTAGCCTCCGAGTGCCCAATTCGGTCTCTGATGGTCTCAAACTGCCCTTTGCAGGCCCTGTACTGGTCTCTGAGGGCTCTAAACTGGCCCCTAAGAGCCCAAACCAGCCTCTAAAGGTCCCACGACCCACACCGGCCTCTGATGGTCCCATTTCTGTCTCTGGTACCGAAACTGCCCTTATGTGCCTCTGAGGGCCCCGTACTGGCTTCTGAAGGATCGATGCCGGCTTCTGAGGACCCATACCGGTATTTAAGTGCCTCATAGCGACACCTGAGGCCCCACACTAGCCTCTGAGGGGCCCGCAAACTGGCCTATGAGGTCTCTACACCGGCCACTGATGGCCCTATTATGTTCTCTTGGGGGCTCAAGCCTTACCTTTGGGCGTCACGCACTTGCTTATGAAGGCCCACATCAGCCTCTGGGGCCCTACCTGGGGCCTTTGAGGCCCTTCGCTGACCCTTGGGTCCAACGCCAGCCTCTGGGGGTCTGACACCGTACTCTAAGGGCCCCATTGCAGCCTCTAGGCGATAGGTATCGCCGAAGCGCTATCGATGGGCCCATAAGTGTAGGAACCATGGGTGCAGTGGGCGCAGTTGCACCAACAATAATTCTGCAGTGAGTGCAGACAATGTATTCTGCATCCACAATAATCTGGAACAAAACCCCCTTTCCTCAGCAATACTACTTTCCATGCAGCACGACAAATTTAGGATATTTTGCCCACTATCCGTCTTTCGAAGCATTTGCTACTGTAATGGTCTTCAAAATTTGCATTTGTGCTCAAGTGAAAAAATATTAAACGGAAGTCGGAACACATGTGTGAACAGATACCGATGAGCCACTGTTAAAAGTTTTAGCACGATGATCTTAACCTTCGCCCCAGTGGGGGGGGGGCATATGTTACCACCCTGTCGCGTTTTTCGCGTGTGAATAAAAAACCGCGGCGCGTAGCGCCGCGCCGCTTGGGGTAGCTTTTGGTACATCAATTTTGGACAATGTGTGAAATTTTTGACCCCAGGTCATGTCAGGTCAGGTCACCAGGTCAAGTTAACTGACCAAGCCTTAAAAAAAGTTTGCAATCATGTCCAGCCTGCAGTGTTTGTCAGAAAGGTTTTAAACTTGGTGGATTGCATGCTGTTATGGGAGCCTACAATTTGTATATCTCGGATTTTTTATATCCGTGACCTAAGGTCAGGTCAGTGGCATGACCTTTCCATTACAAGTCAATGGAGAAAAATGAAAATGCCTCTAGATCCGTGTGTACGCATAGGAACAGTCCAAATATTTCAGAATCACAATGATTTAGTCCACTCGTGATGACCAAGGTGTCATTTTTGCTGATAACCTCTAGAAAGGTCATCCGAGGTCATTTGAGGCTACAAACAGTTTTTTGCCAATAACTCGCGATTGGAAAGAGATAGAACGCTGGGGATGGTCTCATTGTGTTTGTCTTGTTGAGACGCATCGACTGATATGCAACATGACCTTTTCCGGTCAGGTCATGACCTTGACCTGAGGTCAAATTTTTAAGTTGACCTTTCAAGGTCAAATTATAGTTCATTCGACGCGTCTCGGTGAGGGGAACACGATTCTGGCAATAG
The DNA here is from genome assembly GCF_019059575.1 of Amphibalanus amphitrite. NCBI lineage: Eukaryota > Metazoa > Arthropoda > Thecostraca > Balanomorpha > Balanidae > Amphibalanus > Amphibalanus amphitrite. Next base: position 1,037,530 of record NW_024881568.1, read on the forward strand.
AAATGTCGTGGCTTTTTGTAGTCGAAAGTTATTGACGAAAAACACTTTTCGTAAAAACAGCTATTTTTTGAGTTTTTGCCCTCTGGAGGTTAAACCGTTGACCTGAGGACAATATTGATAATGAGCTTTTCAAAAGAAGAGCTCAAAAGCTATCGAGTGCTTTTCCATGCGTTTTTCTAGCTACCATAGTTCCTGAGATAGCGGCATGTTTTCTGAAAAATATAATGACAATTGGCAAATTTTGACCTTTGATGACCTCTGGTGACCCCAATATTGCTCTAAGGTGAAAAATGACCGAAATACTTTCAAACGTACGTATTGAGAGCTATCGACTGCTTTTTACCGCGTCTTTCTAGCCCTCTTAGTTTTTGAGTTAGAGGTGGGTGGTAACATATGCCCCCCCTCACTAGGGCGAAGTTGGCCGAGACCGCCACTGGGGCGCGGGTTAAAAAATTGCAAAGTTTTTTTTTTTTGCAAAGAAAATTGCAAAGTTAGCCGCCTTTACTTTTGCGGTAGTCCATTCACAGTTGCGTGAATTATTGACAAAATCAATGCTTCAAAATGCACTTTTCGGTACCTTTTCGACATGGTGCACCCTCAAAGCTCTCAATGAGCCTCCGCTCGGGTGCCGCTCCCTACCCCCCCCCCGCTTCACTGGTCATGGCCTAGATTTCTGCACCCGTGCACTACGCCCGTGGGCCCCTTTAAGCTAGCACCGGGCCCCCCGGATCAGCGCAGGGGCCCCTTTGCCAAGTTGGCCCCCCCAAACTCCAAGTCTGCGACCGCCCCTGAAGGTATTATGGTTATTTTTAACAGAAAAAAATGCTTCTGATGCTTTACTCTTTTCAATCGTTCCGATACATCAATATTAAAAATTATTTTGCGCCGTCCTCAAACTACCTTTGCAGTGAGTAGGTACACAACGCCAATAACGGCTGTTCGGCCTAACTTCAAATTACCGGATAAATTTTGCTATATTTGTATTTATTGAAACCGTCAACAGGCACAAAACCCAATAAAAGACGGAGTTAAAAAGTAAAAGCACAAATAACACTAATAAAAAATGCCACATTTATGTTATACATTTGATCAAACTTTACTCGTTTTGTTCCTGCCAGCTCTAAGCTACGCCACAGCCGGCCTACACTGAAAACAAGCCCACACAGACTGCAGACAATGGCGATACTGTGTGAACCGGCGGGGGAGTGCAGCGTCCTGTCAGCTTATTGAAATCGGCGGCGGAGTCGGGGCCGGACCGGCAGTCCGGTCCACAAAGGCCCCAAACGGCGCCGGACACTGACCACTCAATGGGGCGGCGCGCATAAAGCCGCCAATGGCCGGGATGCATTGCAGTGTCAAAACGGTCAAGCGTGCCATTTTAGTGTCGGGGCCGGGCCGGACCAGGGGAGGGTCGGTGCCGGAGAGTGGAATAAATCAGCGCCGGCGCAGCTGTGCCGCGGCAGCTGCGGGAGCGCTCCGCCGCTGACCAATGGCCACTTTTTGTCGCCGCTGACCGGCGCTTTGTGACCGCTGTCGGCGCAGCTTTGTCGCCCCCGACGCCGCGCCTAAAAACGGTCCACCCCGCGCGCCGGACCCGCGGCGCGAGATGCGGCGGTTCTCACGCGGCCGGCGCCGCCAGAGGTGCATTTCAATGCAAAACTGGCCAGTGGCCAGCGGCGATTCGCACGGTCGCATTCTTCGTGTCCGGTGGAGGCTGGGGGCCGCCGGACCCGCCGGGCTGGCGCAGGGGGACCCGGTGTAAAAAATGCGGAGGGACACTGCAGGCAGCCTGCGTCCACCGGGCGTCCACCGGGCGTCCACCGGGCGTCCACCGGGCGTCCAGGGGCGCCCGGTGCCGACCGCAGCACCGGGGCGCCGTCAAATTTCACAGGGAGAGCCGAACCATGCAGCTGCACGGTACTTGGGTGGGGACGTTAGACCGTGATTCTAGACCATGAAAATGAGAAAAAATGTGCAAAAAAACGTTTGCTATATAAAATCACAAGTTTTATCTATGCTCCAATGAATAATGGCCTTTTACTAAAAATAAGACGCCCACTTTTGGCTGGGATGGAGAGAGGTGTCAGGTGGCTAATGATAGTCAGTAGCGGCGGAACACCTTTGATTAAGGGGGGAGGGGGGGGGGCACCGCCGACTTTTGGTCCCATTCTTTCCATGCAACGCCCATAGGGCTAATGTTAAAATGCCAAAATCAAAGGGCCCGGTGCCCTCCCCGTTCCGCCGCCTATGATGATAGTGACAGTTATGCCAGTGATCTAATTTTCAGCATCGTCTAACATCTTTGCCGCTCTGTCACTCCGTTCCGGGGGCTCAGCCTTACTTAACTTAATATCACTATCTCGGCCCGCTTCTCCTTCGCCAGCCCGTCCAGCCGCGAATCCAAGAATGGCGTGGCTCTTCCGGCTGTCTGTATGTCTGTGTGCGCGCGTGTGTCTCTCTCACTCTCTGTGTGATGGCTTTCATTAGTGTCAAAATTGGCCGTAGCCCTCGCGTTTGTGGCCCCCAGTGCATCAATCATCCACGGTGCGGCTGAAAACGGACCAATAAAAAGCGTCCGCGACGCGGCGCCGCCAATCGGGGCCGGCCGACCGCTGAATGGGCGCCCGGCCGGATTTTTGTCATTGGCAGCCGCCCGGCGGCCCGCCGATCAAAAGGCCGGCCCGTGGCAGCGCGTGCGTTTTTAAAAGAGCTCGAGTTTTGGGTATTTTTATTGTGAATAGCGCGCGCGGCGCCGTCCGTTGAAATCTAAAAAGGGAGGGATATTCAGACAGTTGGTGAAATATCGATGGTTTCTGTGAAGGGAGGACGGTTGGAATATAGCGGACCAATGTCGACCCGTCGACTGTTCCCCAGTGTCGCCTTCGCTGTAACGGCTCGGGCATAACGTGGGCCCGAGAGGAAACGCTTGTCACTGCGACAGTTTCTTGAAAATATGTCTTATCGAGGCACGACTTTGTGGCAGCGGCAATGCTCCCGCATGTCGCTCGCACTTCACGGCGGTTACTCGTCCTAAAAGCTGCGCGCCCAACGTGCCATGATCTATAGGTTTGACATTCGTAGATGCCAGTCGATAATCGAAATGTATAATGCATCTTCTCTAATTGATCGTGTAAGACCCGAGGACAGGTGCAGCATGCAGCAATGGACGTCTTCCCGAGACGGTGTTACGCTGGTCATGGACGTTTGAACAAATTGCGCTACATTGTTTTTTTGGGCATCTGTATGTATATGTTCGCACATGAGCTTGCAAGTAAAAATGACTGTCCCAGAGTCCTGACCAGACATGTGCTTGGATCCGGAAAAATGGATCTGAGATCCGATCCCATGGATCCCGATCCGAGATCCATTCAGATCATAGATCCAACCCCTCAATTTTGTCGAGAGATCTACTGGGATCATAGATCTGACCCTTCAATTTTGTCGCTAGATCCACTCGGATCATAGATCTGGCTCCCCAATTTTGTCGTGAGATCCATTGGGATCATAGCTCATAGGTGCTCAAAATGTTAACAACTTTCTTTCATAAGAAGTTTTGAATACCAAAGTATGGTTAGAAACAAACAATCTTATACAAAGGACATATTAGTAAAGGCATCCAGTTACATTATACAGAATACAAAATAAAGGAGGCTCATGACGGTCACAACTTGAGAGAATTGAGTGACATGAAGATTGTTCACAGTTCACATACCTACCAACAGAAAAGTCCTCCCACCTTAACATTAGATTTGAGTTGAGATAGCCAAATTGGTGGCCATGACCTGAAAATACCGGTTTGGGCACTCACAACATCGAAAAATGCTTTAATTCGGAGATATCGAATTTCAAACTTGCAGTTTTCGGATTCTAAGGGGCTAATGCATTGGTATGCCCCCTTAGAATTTGTGACGTCAGCGGAGATCTAACGATTTTAAATCTTTTACTAAAACGTTTGGTAGCACGCGGTGGTATATGCTGCTTTGCGCGCAACAAATGCCGCACTTTCAAATAAAGTCGCTAGGAACAGCGGAGATCTCAAAAAGTAAACAAAAGTAAAAGTATAATATCTTGAAAACCGGTGAATATTTTTCGATGAAATTTGGTAGATATTCGTTTTTGCTCTTTCTGAACCGAGCGACATCACTTTCATGCCAATTCATTAACTTTTTTGAAGGTGGGAGGGTCCCTTTAACAATTAACATAGAGGTAAGTCAAAGTAATGACTAATGAACAATACATAACTAGGTACCTACCACATCACAATTCATGTTAGAATCTACATAATGATATTGATAAGACAATCTTGCATTAGACAACCATGAGGCTTTCCAGTTTCCACTTTCCAGCTACCACAATTGATTGATAAACAATAAAAGATGATAATGACACATGTGGCTTGGTTAGGTAAAGGTATTTCAATCTATTGAAAGAAATATTTGATAAAATAAACTGAGATATAAACAAAAGTATAAAAATATTCAACAGCCTGCGGAAGCGATGGGAAGCGAAATATCAATTGTAATGGCCTTGGATATTTACCGTAAAATGATTATTCAGTATATAAATAGAACTCGTGACGTCATTTCAAATGACAAATGAGCTAGGCGTTCTACCTTCGAGTATAATGAAAATAAATAAAAAATCAAACTGGAAATTCAAAAGTCTGGAGTTTTTTTTTTTAAAGAATGTTCATTTTTTCTGCCTCACATAATTTTACGATACGATTGTTTGTGAATATCATCTTTGTAGCGTTGAATTTAATGACGTAAACGTAAGCTGAAACGGTATTATATGGCCCAGAGCGGTGTGCGCCTTGCATTTTTGTTTTATTCATTTTTCAAAAGAATAACAATATCTTACGTCATTAGTTTAAAGAGCCTATTACGGGGAATCTTTTGGAATCATTACGGTTTTGGTCAAATTAAGATGTTTCATTGGTCAAACGACAATGACGTAATAAAACCATATTACCAAAACGTGAGCTGTGAATTTCGTTTGTCTTTTTTTGGGAGGCTCTCTCATAACAAAAGCACAGCATGGCACCACACACGTGGCACGGTGCCAAATGTAGGTAATCTGAAGAAGTTGATGCCATTTTATTTGGAAAGTATTAGAGGTTGGTTGCTTTTCTTACTAAATCGAAATTGTGTTGCACATACTAATAGCTCATACGAACATTCTGGATTGGGATTTCATACCTACCTGGCAGAAGTGGATTGCTGCATGTTTTTAACAAAACTGACCTATTTGGCTTCCAGGTTTGATTCCCTAACATCTGTCCATAGGCGGCAGAACAGGGGGGGGGGGGTGGCACCAGGGTACAGTGCCCCCCATAGATTTTGGCATTTTAACATGAGCCCTACTGGCGTTGCATGGAAAGAATGGGACCGAAATGAAAATCTGCAGTGCCCTGCTGCCACTGCATCTGTCTGTACTGCTTGTTCATTGAATTAAAGTGGCTGTAGCTTGTTGATAAGATTGTCATCAGTGCTGTCATGAAAAAGTTACAATTGGTCACAAAAAGTAGCAATATGCATGTTCTTGGTTTATTTTAAATGTAGTACAAATGTTGTTTATTTAAATTCAAATTTAATGATGATATCTAATGATTACTAGTGGTCTTAACCAATAACCATGTCCACAAGTGATAATTCTCAATTGTATTGCACTGTAAGTTGTACAATTATGTAGGATAGGGGTTTCATTGGCTACATGTTGTCGTGAGATCTATACAGATCATAGGTCCTCCACAAATTTTTGCCCGCTGGATCCACAGAGATCATAGATCCGACCCCTAAATTTTGTCGAGAGATCCATTCGGATCATAGATCCAACCCCTGAATTTTGTCGAGAGATCCACCCGGATCATAGATCCAACCCCTCTATTTTGTCGAGAGATCCACTGAGATCATAGATCCAGCTCTCGGATCCAAGCACATGTCTGGTCCTGACTGTCCCAAGAGTGGTTTTATCGATCTGTAGATGGTCTTCGAGCGGATACCTAGGTATGCGTGGCTTAACTATGTTTTTATTTGTAAAATATTTCACCGCTTACAATGATTCCAGCTCAAGCGGCCATTTCGCTCTATTCTAGTGGAGGCTGTCTGGTTGGTCCCTGCAGTACGCTGGCACGCTCAATGCGACGTATAGTCGGCACGCTGTGGCATTGACCACGCACTGGCGACGAATAGTGCGCGCTGTCGATAAAAGACTGTGGTGAATGACACGACCCCCACTGACATATAGTGCGTGAGGAGCCGCACTTCTATACGCACACTGGCACAGCTGTGCCATCCACGGGATGTCTAAGGGACTAGAAAACGGCGCGACATCGCTCGCTGTTTGGTAGGACCTTCTTCGGCATATTTGTTCGTTGCATCCACTATCCAGCCTGAACTACCATGATTTATTGAATAGATAAATGAAAAAAAACATAACGGAGACCTCCCACTTTTTATTTTATAATGTCTTATGCCGCAGATTGCCTGGGAATCGGGTCTGTTCCCGTCGGATGACAATGGTTGAATCGTGGGTTTCGTGGTGCTCAAAACGGGTCGGTCTCCGTGGCCCATTGAGACAGCAGCCGGACACTGAGACAGGAGCTGGACACTGAGACAGTGCCTCACACCGGTCGGCAGTTTGTCACCTCACACAGAGCGGAGCCGCCACTATCCTACTGCCAACGGAAGCCTGGCCGCCGGCGCCGCCGCCCCTCCCCTCCTCCCCCACACAGACCGCGTCTGGGCCGCGATTTGTTACCGGTGTTTTTTGCCGCGTCTGGTCAGTGGGCCAGCCGGCCACCACCGGAAGGTCGGTCTGCAAGGCGCTCTGCGGCCTCCCACGGTGACATGAGTTCAGCTGCTCGCCAAAAAACGCCGCCGACTGACCCTCCAGAGGGGGGGGGGGTCTGGTGAATGAACGGGGAGGGGAGGGGGGGGGGGCACCCCGCGGAGAGAGGACAGCTGGGTCCAGTGGAACCAGTGGTCCGTCAGTTTGGACACGGGCTACCCCCGCATACCAGGCCCTTTTGGTGACAAAAAGCGGCTCTGGAAACGGACAGGAGGTAGAAAATTCCTTAGTGATTGGTTCTGTTCTTCCAAAGCTCGTGACTCGTGAGTTGTAGTACGTATTTGTTTTATGATGCTCGTAAGATCTTGGAGTAAAGGGAGTGGGGACTATGACATAAGACTGAACTGAGGCGAGATAATGTTTTTCTTTTCTTCTTAGGGAGGTTAGTATCACTTGTTTGTGTATGTAGGTACTTACTTGGTACGATTAGTGCTCGCTTTCAATTAACAATTACCGAACGTTTTCGTATTATCGGCAGCGCTCGATGCCTAGCGTTGTCCAGAAACAACTGCTTCATGCGGTGCATTTCAGCGCAGCCATTGTCAAGAACCGCAAAACGGTTTCGCACCCTGTCCAGTGTCCATAGTCCGTCTCCTCACATAATGCCTTCATTGACCGTTAATACCGTCTTGTTAACGATTGGTTTGGACTTGGAGCCGTTCTGTCCATTCACACCACACCTGGGTGACAACACAGGGAAACAGCCGGCGTGGCGGCTCATCCCTTCTGTGACCGAGGAGTTGCAGCTGGTCAGTGCCGCGGTGTTTGTCGCTGAGGTCTCCTCTCTGAGGCGCCGTCGGGGGGCACGTGCGCCCGTCTCGGTATTTCCGCGGCTGCACCGACCGGCCATCCGCCCCAGCCGCGGCGGCGGCGACCCCTCCGGCCCGGGGCGGGCTGTTTTCTCCCCACTGATCGAACTGGTCACCGCTGCCGTCCACACAGATGTCGGTGAACAAAAGTGTCGCTGTCGGCCCGCGGCGATCCGCCGGCGGCTGGCGGTGACCATTGTCCAGTCTAGGGGGCCGAGTTTGAGCCGCTGTCCGCTGGGCGGCGCTGCGCTCGCCGAGGGGGCGGCCGCCGCCCGTAGGACGTGCCGCAGGGGATGGCGGTGCGTGCTGATCTCGAGAGGGGAGAGGAGGCCGGCCAGAGGTGACGGGGTGGCCGCCGGCGCCGGACACCACCGCTGTGAGTGAGTTCAGAGAGTGGGATCGGAGGACGGAGCCGGGGTGACACGGCGAGGAGCGCGGCACAGGTAGGTGTCCCAGGGAGGGCGTGCTCGGGTGGAGCCGTGACACGGCGCGGAGAGACGGGTGATCATGATGTGATTGATCACTCGGACGACCCTGCTGTTTGGTGGATCGGCAGTGGTCTGGGGCGGACTCCAGTGTACGGACTTGTGTGGTGATGGTTGCGTGGTGCTTGGGCTGTGGTTTGGCGGGCTGGGATGGTAGGCTTGTTGAGATGAATGAAGGCCACACTAAAGTTTACACAGTTCCGTGATGTTTGGCATCTTTTTCTGCAGCACTAAAAATTCGGTGTTCGATACTTCGCTACGATTGGTGCTTTGCCATTGCTCTTGGCTGTTATTTGGTCTTGGAATGGCTGCTTCTAATGTGTCATGTCATATATAGGCATCGTGAATTCGGAATGTGCTCGGGCTATAACCATTGCACTGGTTTTAAATCACATTAAATGTTTCTATGACTGCAGGCTTCTATTTCGCGGATAATTTGTGCTTATTTGGATCTTATCTCACGACACGCATGTTGTCCATCAACCAGATGACGGTTGAAGTGCGGTAATTACTGTTCGAACATTTTTTTCTCTGTCTTCCTACATGTATTCAGAAGGCGTACCTATAATTAGCTAAATATCAAGGATCGTAGGCTCTAGCTGTCAATGGTGATTCTTGTTTTATATTGTTGCATTATCTGCCGGGGACAATGAATATGCTTTCTGGCTGTCATCGATCAGTTATTCAATCATATATCTGCCGGCTCTGGCAGATAAATTCTTGGGTCATCCGCACGTTTGTCCGTCTCCGTTGGGGTATGGTATTAAGTTGTTTTTGCATTAGCTGACTCAGAATGGCGAGCCATACTTGAGTCGAATATCGTCTCTTATCAAATGGGGACAAAGTATTTGAAGTAAGTGTAACGTCTAGAAAATTTGATTTGTCAGCAGTCCTTAATCTTACATCAATAGCGCGGCATCGTAAGCATAATCGCAAGCACCTCATAAAAATCGTATATCATCAGCATCCTAAGCAAGCAATAGGTATGCATTTAAGCGCAAATGTTCTTATCTTTAAATGCCGGGAGCAATGGCACTATAACTAGTGGTGCCAGCTTTAGAAAATATTCGTCCAATGTCCGTCCGCGATGTCCGATATTTTCGTCGACTGTCAGTCCAAAATGTCTAAGCCTGCCATTTTTCCAAAGATGTCCGAAAACTATGCAACATTCAGTGCTCGCCAAAATTGTCATTTACTTTCCTTTTATTGTACTATCTGGCCAAAAGCTGAATAACACCGAAAGCAGGGTTTTCTGTTAAGATATATACGACTATATTTTAAAAGGTTGAGATGCAGTCAGTGATTGTCCGACTTTGTCCGAATCCTGCTGTCTCTGCCCAAGAATTGTTCCGTATTGGACAGTGGACAAAGCCCGAATTCCGAATGTCCGAGTTCCGATTAGCATCTCTGGATCTAACAAATTATCTTATGTCTCGGAGCGTCCAAACGATTAGTGATTACAGACTTCTTTTTCTAGTGATTCCACACAGACTTTTATTGAACTTCTGTGCCTTGACTCGACAGCGGATATCGGACACATTTGACCAAATGGCCGTTGTTATTGGCGACTTCTTTGAGTTCCATATAATAAATCTGCCCCTCCCCGACTGTATATTATACAGTATGTATAATAAATCTGCTTAGTCGGCGTGGGTGAAATTTCATGGGTCAAACAAACGTCAGTCGTATTATTATCTGAATGCTCTTTCAACATGCAACGTCTTCGAAACACGGGAACTGTGGTTGTAAATAATACAAAGGAACGTAGTTAGGCTGTGCCGCAATGACGGGTGTTGTGCGGCGCAGTCTACCTACTGTCTCTCGTTGCGCGAAGCCAGCTTTACATTGCCGGTTGTGTTCATCAAGGAACTTGGTCAGGCTGACAACGTATTTCCATAAACGATTACTTGACAGGCTTCCAGTGTGCAGTCAGGTTTCAGTTTACGTCAGCTTTATTTGTTGTTGTTGGGAAGGGTTAGATTGCACGACATTCGCTGTTCATCATTTTTATTACGCCGGGGACAAAGTACGCAAGTTTGAAAATGCAGCATTGAATAATGCATTGCTTTTTGTCAGGTTATCTGCTATTTTTTATTTCATACTAATGCTCTGATTGTAAGTTGAAAGTGCATTTTATGAGGCATACTTTTCCTATTTCCTAACATTTCAACTAGATTTGATCACTTGTCAAATGCTTGCTGGAGGAATCTGAGTTTGATGCAAGCGGCTTTTCGTCAGCTTTGGAAACTTCTCACAGCACCGACTTTCCTGGGAAAAGATGCTTATTGCGTTTTGCCCAATCATTCTATTCAAGAGGTGTGCGGCACGAGCACGGGATTCACTTTGGCGTTAGACGAAGTCCGCCCATCAGTCAGTCCATCTAACTCCGTCTGGCTGTCCGTATTTCTGTTGATCCGTCTTGCCGTCTGTCCGTCTGTCCGTCTGTCCGTCTGTCCGTGTATCTGGCCGTGTACCTGTCAGTCCGGCTATTCGTATTATATCCGTCTATCCGTCTGTCCGTATGCTCGTCTGACTGTCCGTATGTTCCTCTGTCCGTCTTTCCGTCTGTCCATCTGTCCTTCCTGTCTGCCATCTGTACGTCTGTCTGCTATCTGTCCGTCTGTCCGTCTTTTCGTCTATCCGTCTGTCCGTGTGGCTGTCTACCTACTGTCCGTCTGTCTGTTCGTGTATCTGCCTGTCCGTCTGTCCGTCTGTCTGTCCGTCTGTCCGTCTGTCTGTCCGTCTGTCTGTCCGTCTGTCTGTCCGTCTGTCTGTCCGTCTGTCCGTCCGTCTGTTCGTCCGTCTGTTCGTCCATCTGTCCCTTTACTTTCTTTATGTGCTTCGCTATCCTACTCGTATCTGCCAATGTTGCATCCCATATGCCGAACCGTTCTCTGTTCCGCCGACTGCCGCGGCTGCTGAGTGCTGGTGGGACTCCGCTCGCGGCCCGGCCCTCCCCTCTCCACTGCAGCCGCCGCCGTGTCGCCGTCCATTTTCCCCGGCGCGCTCCCCTCCGACCCTCCTGTTTAATTTACATTTTTATCCCTGATTTAATATTCGGCGGCCGGCGCGGGGCGCAGACGGCACGTGCCGGCGGCGTCGCGTGCGCCGCTCGCGCCGCGCCGCCGCCCCGACCATAAAGGGCCGCTAAAAAAGCCGGGCGGCCGCCCGCCGGCCGGCAGCCAATCAGCTCGTCTGATGCCACCGCGCCGGCGGCGTAAAAAGCTGCACACCATCAAAAATGGCCGACTAATAGCGGCCCCCGCGGCGCCATTATGAAGGGTTGCCTATAAAAAGCCCGGGCGCGAGCTGGATCGCGGGTAATAGAGGCACGATCAAAATGTCGGACAGACCTGGTGGTTTTAGTGATGCTTTAGTGGGTAAAGTGGCAAATGATTTTTATTAACGGGACTGATAATAAAGGTACAGCATCTGACGCCGTTAGTGCTGATGGTGAGCCTAATCAAACACTTTTTATTTGATAAAAAGAAAATAACACTGGTGCGTGGTCTAGGATTCCCCTGGTGTGGTAGTCACGACAGTTGCAGTCCAGTTGCGAAGGGATGCCGTTTATTAATTTACCTTCACGACAAAAAGAAACGTTTAATTTAGCATATTTTTGCTTTTATTTATTTTTGCTCAGACATTGAATTGATCGTTAGGACTACACGCCACGTTTGTAATTCTAAGTTTTCAATTCAGCCAAGCCAAACTTTTAAATTGTGTTCAGATTTTGCTCTGATTTGCTATGCATGTGCAAGGAAGGCAGGCACATCGTATATTCATTGATTTGTCGAGTTCGTGTCACCGTCGTCAGTGATGCCTAGGTATATGTATCTGGCGGAGTAATCAGACCACCGCCCCTTCGTTCCATCCCGTCCCCTTGCCTCCGTCAGACGAAATTCTCTGGGATTTTATCGGAGACTCGGTCGATGCTTACGGTAGTAAAACCACCAGACTTGGCCGTTTTAAGAATTCCTCTTCTTCCCACCCGGCTCCGTGCCAGTAGCCGTCCGTTTGCGCCGCTCCGGTCCGCAGTGCGCCAATATCGTCTGTTCCGCGGCGCTATCGCCGGCTGCGCGCCGCGGCCGCCGCTGACTCAGACGCCGCCCCCGCGTACAATCACCACTTTATCATAGTTTATTGGCCATTTTATAAGGGAGGGTATTTTAGGAATAATAGGAAAACGCGCCGGCGGCGCGCGGCGACTCGGGGCGGCGCGGCTGCGGCGGACGGCCGGGGGCGAGAGTAGTGGCGGCGCGGAGCGCACGGGGGGGGGGGAGGTCTCAGGAGACCGGTGGCAGAGAGGCTAGATGGCTGCGCTGCAGACCCCAGCTCGGCGGCCCCCTGCCAGCTGAAAACAGCCACCAATAACCACCGCCGGCGCCCCTCACCCATTCAAAATTGGAAATATGAGATTATTTAGGGTGTGCGGATGAGGGAGGGCCGATCAATCGGCGGCGATGGCCGCGACGTGCCGCGTCCGATCGCGCCGCGTCGGTCGCGACGGCGCGGCCAAAGGGTGCGCCCGCCGCCGGCCGTCGATGAGTCAGCGAACGGCGGCCATTTTTGGGAGCGGCGCTCCGCGATGGCGGGACGGCTGGTGAAAAAGCTAAACAGCTGAGGGCGGCGCCCGTTGCACGACCGGCCTCCGCGCTGTGCAACGGACCGCGGACGGCGGCGATGGCGGCAGCGGCCGCAGTGGGCTGTTATGGGAGTAGCGATGGTTGCTGGGTTTCAGTGTGCCTGATAATTCGCCAGTAATATTTTTGAAAGCTTTTCGTTGCCTGAACTCCTCACGAATGGATTTAGCTTTAAATGAACGGATTATTCAGCTCGTGGATCACGATCAAAATTTATGCATTCATTGGTTGAGGCATTTAAATCTCCAACATCTTGCAACACCCTTCTACTCGTAAAGATGTCATCGCTGTGTGGTGTTTCAACTCCCTTCACCTGTCTGAGCTGACGGGACGCTCCAGTGGCGGCGGCATGATGCCCGGGGGATCACGAACCCACGGGGTCACGGCCTGGGGCGGCTGTCCAATCCGCAGTCCACATGACCGGTCTACCGCCGTCCGGTACTTCTCGGACCATCCAGTACCAGCTGTTTACCGGTCCTCAACCGCCGGCCTGGCCCACTTCTGAGCCGGCACAAGAATGCGATTTCCCCGGGCCCCATTGTTTATTCCTTTCTGTGCCCTCTCGCTCTCACAGAGAGCATTTCCTTGGTCGGGGAGCACAACAACATGCCCTGACGGGCCGCGCCCGGGGCGGGCGACATCCTGCTCCGAGCGCAGCCTTCCGCGCCGCCGCGCGCGCGCACCAGCGCACCAGCGCACTGCCGGGACTGGACCAGCCAGAGCCACCATAACCACTCCAGGTGGTGCAGTTACCGACTGGCACAGCCGCCATGGCTGGAGTCGCAGAGGGACAACCTGTTTGGTGTGGTGATCTGGAGTCGGTCAAAATGTCTCAAAATAGACGCAGCAAGTGACAGCGCTGTCGGTCGAGACGGGAACGTAAACGTCCTATGTCCTCTTCTCCGCCTGGTTTTGCTGACAGTTCGCATGGTTCGTCTGGTTCGCCTGGTTCGCGTGGTTCTGGCGTTTCTACTGCGTCTGTTGTATTCTACCGCGCTCGAGAACATCCTACATATATTCGACTTATTCTTACTGGCTGGGGCCGTTCGAATGAAGCTGTTTTACCGTATGATTCAAATGATAAGAGGCTCAAAAAAGCATTTTCATGAGGCCACATACGCTATGTAGTTTATTTAATTGAGTTAAATGATGTTCATTGCTGGACGCAGTTATAAAAACATATCAAACGGTATTTTAAATGAATGTCAAATGAAATATCATTTATCACTATCGGATAAGGTTAAACTTTATGATAAAACGTCATATTTTTGTACCTTATACTTTACTTTGAATGCATTTTGAATTTATTCAGTTGTGTATATGTGGGATTTTCGTTTAAAAGGAATGATTTTAAATTCATTTGATTCTCTTCGTGAAGCACCATAAAGCTTATTTACTCTTTGCAATTATTACGGTGGATAAATGCGTGGATAAATGGATCTCGTAAAAAGAAAAATAATTCAAACAAACTTAGGTATCTGTTCACTTTGTGGTTATCTCATTGTGCTAAACACAGCATCAAAAGCGGGGTCGCACTCTATCTTCCGTCCGATCTTAGCGGGCTACCCTACCGAATTAGTCCCGTCCCGGTCCGGCAATCCCTCCATGGCCCACCGCCGCTCCACGCCGGTCCCGCTAGACCGGCCATGCTGTCACCCTTTCGAAAGTGTTACACGCAAACGCCCACATCCGCACGCGCTCCGCGCACATGCGTCGCTGCCTGGGATGTGGGTCACCGTTTTAACCCACTTTACCCCACAAACAAACAACAATGGCGGAGCGGGCGGCGGGCGGACGGCGAGCGGCGGCTGCGGCGCGGCCCGCAGAAGGGTTGTGCGTGCGCGTGTGCGTGCGTCGCCGACGTGTCGCTCCCGGCGCGGGCCTGCTCTCGGCTGCCTGTCGCCGCACTGTCGCACCGTCGCACCGTCGCACCGTCCGTCCGTCCGTCCGTCGCCGCTCTCCGTCGGAAGCTTAGGTGAGGACACATTGGTCTCCTCAGAGTGAACGTTCAGGATTGTGGTGTTTTGAATTGACATGCATAAACATTTATTGCATTGTAGTGCAGTGTACTCTGTTAAAAAAAAAATATTCCTTATCATGTTTATTTTTATACGCAAGGTAAGTGGTCGAAAACTTTTAGCTAATTGGCCATATTGATTGTTATAGTCGAGGAGGTATCATGGAGCTTCTTTGAAGCCTTTAATGCATTTTGCATTTTTACATGCATGATTAAATCATGCACATCATTAGGTTCGTGCCGGTGCTTTATTACGGAGCGAGCGAAGCGAGCGTAGTCTTTCCTTAGATTAACGGAAATTTCTGAGTATGAGCGGCCGGCCGGCCGGCCGGCCGTGCGGACGCTTTTGCGAGGCTTATATCTCAGCAACCACTTGACCGATTTACACGCGGTAATTTTTGTAGGGTAGCTTCATTCCTTCTACCAAGTATTGGACTATTCCTGATGCATGTGGGTGACCCCTTATGCACGTGTCACGTGCAAAACGAAGAGGTGTCAGTTTTGTAATTGTTGCAATATCTCGGTAACTACTTGGCCGATTGCGCTGAAAGTTGGCATGTAGGTAGGCACCCACTAGGCACTGCATATCCATGTGCCAGAGTTGGGGTGCTGCTGCACGTGCGCACGTGCAGGGGGCGTTTCCAGATCTCGAGAACGGCTGGACCGATGGCGCTCAAATTTGGTACACGGTTAGGGACCAGTTAGTAGGGTGCCGTGCACAAGTCAGTTGGGACCCATTTTGCACGTGCGCACGTGCAGGGTGCTGCTTCCAGATCTCGAGAACGGCTGGGCCGATTGTGCTCAAATTTGGCACATCGCTAGAGACCGGTTAGTAAGGTGCCGTGCACAAGTCAGTTGGAGGTACCCCCTCGAAATTTCGCACGTGCAAGGCCCACCCTCTCGCTCGCTCCGTTAGTCGCCCCAAAAGGCGTTATACTGGTTTCATCATTCGAATGAAATGCTCTCCGGAGTTGTTAGTCCATTTTACACTCCATTCGGTACCTACTCCTTATTCGAAACAATAGCATTCGGATTTAAAAGTGTCTTGATTTTGCGTAACGTTCATTTTAGTTTACCAGTAAAACGCCTTTTGGGCGAAGAACGAGCGAGCGAGATAGTGAGCCCTGCACGTGCGGAAGGGCGAGAGGGTACTAACAACGGGCTTGTGCAAAGCACCCTTCTAACCGGTCGCTAGCGGTGTGCCAAATTTGAACGCAATCGGCCCAGCCGTTCCTGAGATCTGGAAGCGGCATCCTGCACGTGCGCACGTGCAAGCGGGGTCCAAAATGACTTTTGCACGGCACCCTACTAACCGGTCCCCAACCGTGTACCAAATTTGAGCGCAATCGGCCCAGCCGTTATCGAGCTCTGGAAACGCCCCCTGCACGTGCGCACGTGCAGTAGCACCCTAACCGCAACACATTGGAATGCATTGCCTGGTGGGTGCCTACCTCTATGCCAAGTTTCAGCGAAATCGTCCCAGTAATTACCGAGTTATTAAAATGGGAACAAATTTGACACCTCTTGTTGTTGTATTTTGCACGTGCACTGGGGGTGACCCACATGCATCGAGAGTATCCTATTTTTGGTAGAAGGGATGCAGCTACCCTACAAAACTTACAGCAAGTCAATCGCCCAAGCGGCTGCTGAGATATGAGCCTCTCAAAATCGCTACTTTTGCAAAACAGCTTGAACACCCTTGACTTTTCACGTGGCACGTGCCACGACGGTCACTGAGACGTATCAAAAGTAGTCACTTACGGGGTAGAAGGGATGGGGCTACCCAACAAAAAAGACCGCAGGCCAATCGGTCCAGCGGTTGCTGAGATATAAGCCTCTCAAAAGCGTTACAGGCCGGGCCGGGCCGGGCCGGGCCGGGCCGGGCCGGGCCGGGCCGGGCCGCTCATACTGAGATTTTTCCGTTATATTGAAAAGACTTCGCTTCGCTCGCTGCGCTCGCTCGCTCGTAATCATCTACTTTTGACCCGAACGCTTATTCCTTCTTGTATTATTTTATAGATAAATGTGTTGCTAATTTTAAGCGAATACGTTTTATACCTATTATTCGCAACGCCTCTGCGATTAAATATATGAGAATCGTTTGTTAATACTTTTCTCATATATTTACCTTTAAAATATATCATGTGTCGTCATAAATCATGCGTAAAATTCATTTTTATATTATTAGCTCTATCATACATTTTTGTTTTTGATAATTTCATATACACTGAACAAAATATCCCGGTACAATTAGGTACGTCCGGCTATTGTTGGTTCGCTGATCGTTATTCTTTTTGCTGGTTCTCGTTATGAAAATTCAGGAAATAATATCGAGAGCTAACACAGTAGAGCTACAATTCGAATGTAATTGACTCTCTGAAGGTGGACTATAACGGTTGAAAAAGTGATCCCATATATTAAATATGACAGGTTCTATAGCGATTAGTCACACACTCGCATTATTTTACATTTCCTGTGTCATTATTCTGAGCGCTTTTCACTGTAAAATTCGGAAAGGTTTCTTCATTCGGTTGTAGTCTCCTTGCGGTGGTATGAAATTGCTTAGCAAGTATCTGAAGAAGCATTGCTTAGTTTCATTTCTCAGTGAAACATATTCCCATCATTTGCCGCTACCTCCGCTCGTGTGATCAGCTGTGCTCGCTTCAGTTCTGTCCCCATGGTGCCACCCCGCTCGCTGCTGATGGCCCGCTCACTTTCGCTAACCATATTTGCCGGCTGCCGTCCGTCCGCTCCTTCCGCGAATCATACGCGCCGCGGGAGGCAGCTTTCACTTTTGACGACTATTTCGGTCCGCGGCGACAGGGAGCAACGGCCGGCCACAAAACGCTGTCCGCGAGCGGCGCAAAGGGTTCGGTCCGCACTACCTACAGCCGAGGACGGGCTGGAAAACACCCCATATACCGGGCACGTGTCGCGCGCCGCAGCCGGCCGGCGCACCGCCTGTTCCGCTTCCCGGTCGGCACAGGTGGGGCGGCGCCCGTTCGGCCGCCTGCCCGCCTGCCCGACTGTTTGCCGATCCATATTTTTGTCATTGCGGAAGGCGCGGCGTCACCGAGCGGCGCCGGGGGGTGGCATGTCGCCGGCCGCTGACGAAAACAGACGGCGGCCGCAGCGCCTCTGGCGGAGATCGCCGGCAGCTCGTGTAGCGTCGGACCGTGTTGGAACTTCGTCATGAGGTCTTTAGCAATCAGTTCCGGATTATGACTGCCTCGTGGCTTTCAGAAATCAGCGTCCAAATCTGTTGGAAACGCGGATAAAGACTCTTCGGTGAAGGCGGGGGAGGAGACGCTCTGAGGCGTTATAAATCGGTAACGGTCACGGCTTATTTCCCACGATCAGGCGAGACGTTTCAGCGAAAGGATTCCACTCCACGCTCTTATCCCTCTTACGGGTCTGACTTGTGGCCATGCTGCTGCTTGCTTGTGTTCTGATTAGCCTGTGGCCGATTTTTCCGGCACTTACCATTCATACGCGGGCGGCTTCTCTTCCGGTTCGCTCAGATGGGTTCCGCGGTCGTGTTTCCATTACCTATTTTTTTATGCAGGGTTTGTGATTATTAGGGTAGAACATGTAATCACCTATACTAATCATGAGGTGCGGAATAGCTCACCATATTCTCTCTTGAACGAAGAACTGAACTAAACTCATGACGTTGGATCATGACCCAGGGCTTCCATAAAGTCGTATCGTTGGTCGGCAAGTCCATTTAGGTATTTCTGTAATGAGGATTTCAATGCTTGTTACGGAATTCTAAACGTTACCTTCTTTTACACGATAGACAGGTAAAGGTTCGCATTTCAGCTCTTCGACCTTATCAGATATATCTACCTAACTGGCGCACTCCATCACCCGAGACACCGAACATTTTGGGGACCGGGCAGCCAATGAGCGGATTCCGTATTTAGCCCTCGGTTTCCTTTTCAGCGGTCAGTAACCCTTTCTTCCGCTTCCTCCCCTCCATGGCACCGATCGGGGGTCAAAAATCGGATCACCAACGCGGAAGTGGCTGTGTGTGTGCGTGTTTTCCGATGGATTTTACCGGCACAACCGGAGCCTGTTTACGTGGCCCACTTCTGGCGCGGCGCGGCGAAAGCGCGGGGAGGCGCGGGCGCGCGCGAAAGGGGAGCAGGCGGGGTGCGTGTGTGCGTGAACGGCCGATAACCGGGTCGGTGGCGGCGCGCCGAACGGTCCGCCGACAAACAGTGTGCGTGCCGGGCGCGGCGGCGGCCAACGGCCCGGCCGGTCACACAGCCGGCCTGGGACGGTAAACGGGACACCAGATAGGTGCCGCGGGCGGGACGGCGACTTACCGGACGGCACCGGGTTACAGACGGCACCGGGTTACAGACGGGTGCTAAGCGAGATACAGGACGGGAGAAGTGATATTTAGAGCAATGATCAGACCTGACATCGCGACTGCACGGTGTTCGAGCTTATTTTAAAGGGACCCTCCCACCTTAACATTAGATTTTAGTTGAGATAGCCAAAATGGGGTCCCTGGCTCACAATTACCGGTTTCGGCACTCACAACATCGAGAAATGCCTTAAATCGGAAATATTGAATTTCAAAATTGCAGCATTTTGATTCAGAGGGGCTAATGCTTAGGAATACCCCTCTGAATGTGTGACGTCAGCGCAAATATCTAACGATTTTTAAATGTTTGACTAAAACGTTTTGTAGCACGAGGTGGTATATGCTATTTGCGCGCAACATCTGCCGCAAACGCCGCACTTCTAAAATAAAGTCGCTAGAAACAGCGGAGATCCCAAAAAAAGTAAACAAAAGTAAAAGTCTAATATCTTGAAAAACCGGTGAATTTTTTTCGGTGAAATTTGGTAGATACATATTCGTTTTCGCTCTTTCTGAACCGAGCGACATCACTTTCATGCCAATTCATAAACTTTTTTGAAGGTGGGAGGGTCCCTTTAACCCGCGAGTTGCTGGGGGGGGCGTTAAACGCCCCCACTTTTTTCGCCGGGCCATAGCATAAAAACGGCGCGCCGCAGGCGCGCCAAATTTTGGGTACCTGTAGGGAATTGATTGAAGTTTATTGTGACAAAGTTTCAAAAAAATCGGTCGGAAAATTTTTGGGATATCGAGGTTTTAGTGACGTCATGATTTCTGAGTTTTCGACCAAAAACGGCATATGTTCAAAAAATCATATAAAATCACAGAATAGACATACAGACATGCTGTAAACGCCATTAGACTGCCAATACCATGATCAATCAAATGGCTATCTTCGATTATTGATTATCGTTCCGCATTTTCCATAATCTTGAACTGAATCTTGGCAATTTTTCGTGACTACTTCATGACCATGATACATGAATTTCTTAAATTGAACTTTTTGAGCCAAACACGTACACATATGATAAAATAAATGTCACCATCGTGTTCTACGCCCCAAATTACCCATAAAACATGTGTCACAGGCTGCGAATATCAGTTTTGATTTTCGGGGATATGTGCCTACCCGGTTGACCTGACCTTGACCCTGACCTATGCTTGACTGACCCCTACATGGAGCTGACACTCTTGTAGGCCTTATAAGATGGATTGTGCACCGTTTTGACAGAGTTTATGGCGAGAGGCGCCCATTGCGAAGTCCTGAAGTCCATGCTACTGAAAGCCCGATTTCAGGTGTTTGACCTGACCTTGACCCGACCTGTGACCTCAAAATTGAACTTTAAAGTACTCATCTGAAGCGTCTCGTCGCGCTCTTTCGTTTGCCGCCTCGTGCGTTTCGCTGCGCCTATTGGTTCTCGAGTTATCGGCTGGGGGCGTTTAACGCCCCCCCCCCCCCCCCCCAGCAAACGGTGGGTGGCGAAATACCCCAGCAACTGCCGGGTTAAGCACACAGATATATAGGTAGCTCAACGCAGTTAATAGCGATTTATATTTGCATAATTATGTAATGCTTTCTAAATCATATGGGGGGTGAAAAACCAGCGAAAAACAAGTTTATTACATCACCGGTTGTTACGAGCGAGCGAGCGCAGCGAGCGAAGTGAGTCTTTTCAATATAACGGAAAAATCTCAGTATGAGCGGCCCGGCCCGGCCCGGCCCGGCCCGGCCCGGCCTGTAACGCTTTTGAGAGGCTTATATCTCAGCAACCGCTGGACCGATTGGCCTGCGGTCTTTTCTGCTGGGTAGCCCCATCCCTTCTACCCCTTAATTGACTACTTTTGATACACCTCAGTGACCGTCGTGGCACGTGCCACGAAAAGTCAAGGGTGTTCAAGCTGTTTTGCAAAAGTAGTGATTTTGAGAGGCTCATATCTCAGCAGCCGCTTGGGCGATTGACTTGCGGTAATATTTGTAGGGTAGCAGCATCCCTTCTACCCAAAATAGGATACTCTCGATGCATGTGTGTCACCCCCAGTGCACGTGCAAAATACAACAATAAGAGGTGCCAAATTTGTTCCCATTTCAGTAACTCGGTAATTACTGGGGCGATTTTGCTGAAACTTGGCATACAGGTAGGCACCCACCAGGCAATGCATTCCCATGTGTTGCGGTTAGGGTGCTACTGCACGTGCGCACGTGCAGGGGGCGTTTCCAGATCTCGAGAACGGCTGGGCCGATTGCGCTCAAATTTGGTACACGGTTGGAGACCAGTTAGAAGGGTGCCGTGCAAAAGTCATTTTGGACCCCGTTTGCACGTGCGCACGTGCAGAATGCCGCTTCCAGATCTCAGGAACGGCTGGGCCGATTGCGTTCAAATTTGGTACACCGCTAGCGACCGGTTAGAAGGGTGCTTTGCCCAAGTCCGTTGGAAGTACCCTCTCGCCCTTCCGCACGTGCAGGGCTCACTATCTCGCTCGCTCGTTCTTCGCCCAAAAGGCGTTTTACTGGTAAGATAACGTGTTGTAAGTCAAAGATGAGAGGGCTATAAAAAATACATGTCGCTAGGACTAAAAACGCATGCGAAAGTGTCAACATTCCCAATATCGTAACTCATTTTCAACCTCGTTCCAAATGTACCGTCTCAGTTGCTGATTTATCAAGTCAGCCAGGTCGGACAGTTCATTGGCTCGCTGATGGAGCGGTGTGGTGTGTCCCGTCTCTGACCCGCGCCGTTCTCCGGCAGGTACTCTCTGCTGTCTCGCCAGCCGCGCCCATGCTGGAGGAACCGCTGAAGATGGCCTCGAGCCATGACCACACGGGCGGGCCGACCGGCGGCTACCAGGCTGGCCTGCACTCGCCGCCGCCAGCAGCGCCGCCGTCACCGCCGCCAGAGGCGCCAACATCGCCGCAGCAGTACCCCTCGCCGGCCGAGCCGCCGCGGCCGCGAGAGACCAGCTCACCCGACTACAGCCTGTACGGGTTCGGCGCGGGCCACGGCGGCTTCCCGGTACCCGTGTACCTGGACAAACCCCGGGAGGTAGAGGAGAGGTCGGAGAACGGCCACCCGGAGCCGGCGCCCAGCCCGCCGCCGGCCTCCAACGGCCACCACGGCAGCCCGCGGCCGGCCGCGGAGCGCGCCGGCTCGCCGCCGCCGGTGGAGCCGGGCTCTCCGCCCGCCGACTGGCCGCGCACCGACTCGGTGCTTCGGTTCGGAGACCGTCTCCACCCGCCCCCCTCGGCAGGACCGGAGCGGACCGGTGACGGAGAAGGAGACTGCGAGACGGGGACCGAGGAGCTCGGATCGCGGACCAGCAGCTCCCCGCCGGCCCCCGGGACTGAGACCGACCAGCGGCCCGAGGGAGACACCGCGCCCGCGCCCGGCTTCAACGCCCTGCAGCGGCTGCAGCACGCGCTGGAGCAGAACGGCACGTTCAGCGTCTACGGCGAGGAGTCGCCGAACGGCGGCGGCGGCGGCGGCGGCACCGAGATCTACCAGTGCCACCTGTGCACCTACACGGGCAGCTCGAAGTTCCACTTCAGCCAGCACATGCACTCGCACTACGACTTCAAGTGCTCGCAGTGCGACTTCAGCACCCACTCCAACGTCAGCCTCAAGGAGCACATGAAGACGGAGCACAACATCGAGATCAAGGACTACATGGACGAGCCGGGGGTCCGCGTGCCGCGCGTCAACGCCTCCGGGAAGGTGCGCCTGCACAAGTGCAAGTTCTGCGAGTTCAAGACGGCCACACAGGTGGAGCACTGGGAACACCTGAAGGGCCACATCGCTCCTGAGAAGCGCTTCTGGTGTCACGTGTGTCCGTTTATCACAGACGTCAAACACCACCTCACCTACCACCTGCGTAACCACTTCAACTCAAAGCCGTTCAAGTGCAACAAGTGCGAGTACTCGTGCGTCAACAAGTCGATGCTGAGCTCGCACATGAAGTCGCACACCAACTTGTACCAGTACCGCTGTGGCGACTGCAACTTCGCCGCCAAGTACGCCAACGCGCTCAAGAACCACCTGCGCAAGGAGAAGCACCGGCCGGGCATGGTTCTCAACCCGGACGGCTCGCCCAACCCGTTCGTCATCATTGACGTGTACGGCACGCGACGCGGACCCAAGATCAAGAAGGACGACAACGGCATGCCGATCCTGCCGTCCTCGTTGCAGGAGAACTACGTCAACTTTATCCAGACGCAGAACAAGTACATTACGAGTCCGACTAACCCGTGTAACAACTTCAGCTCGCCGTACCTGAAGTCAGAGCCGCCGCTGGACGCTGGCGAGGGGAAGCTGGCGCTGCCGCGCGGCTACATCCGCTGTGACATGTGTCCATACAGCACGCCGGACCGGGAGCAGCTGACCCGGCACATGATGAACCACATGACGCCCGACAGCCAGCAGCCCGAGGAGACCTCGCCCGCCTCGTCCAAGTCTGGGGACGAGGTCCGCGAGCCGCCTCCACCCCCACCGCCGTCCGGACTCGGACGGATGGAGCTGCTGCGCAGCGCGCTGGCACAGCCCGTGCGCCTGCCGACCAGCCACCTGTCGATGACGGCGTCCCCACCGCCACCGCCGCCGCTCCCGCCGCCGCCCCCACCACCGGCGTACCGCCGCCCGGAGCCCAGCGAGCCAGCGGCGCCGCGGCTGCCGCAGTACGACTCCCTGGCGGCCCACCGGGTGCGCGAGTACTTCAGCCGCGCGCTGCAGTCGCCGCTGCTCTACAACCTGTCGATGGCGGCCGGGCTGAACGGCGCGCCGCCGCCGGCCGCCGGCTTGCCGCTGCCCTTCAGCATGACCCGGCCGCCGCCGCAGCCGGCCCCGAGCCCGCCGCACACGCGCGTCGTCTCGCCGCGGCCCAGCTCGCCGCCGTTCTACGAGCGTCCGCCGCCCCAGAGCGAGTCACCACAGCCGAGCTCGCCGCCCGCCGAGCGCGGCGACGTAGCGCTCGACCTGAGCCGACTCGGCAAGCGCTCGAGCAGCGACGAGTCTCCTCCTCCTCCAACCAAACACCGGCGCAAGGGGCGCGCGCAGAAGCTGGAGCTGATCTCGCAGCGCCTGCAGGAGGCGGGCGGCTCTCCGCAGCACTCTGCCGGCAGCCGGGAGCGCAGCAGTTCTCCGGAGCGCGGCGGCGAGGAGCCGACTGACTGGCGCTCCGGCGCGCACACCTGCCACAACTGCGGCATCGCCTTCAAGGACCTGGTCATGTACACCATGCACATGGGCTTCCACGACTACCGGCGCCCGTTCAGCTGCAACAAGTGTGGCGAGCAGTGCCGGGACGCCATCGCCTTCTTCCTGCACATCGCGCGCGTGCCGCACTCGTCCTAGGAGCGGCCGGCGCCTGCTGTGTCGCCGGCCCGGTGCCTAACCGTCGTCTCGTCACACCACCGCGTGCCTCGAGCTCAGCTGCTGTGTCTCAGTGTCTCACCATTGCAGCCTCACCAGTCCGAGTTGGCTGGATCTTGTTGATTGTTTTCTTTTTATTTCTGATAGTATTTTTGTTGGTCGGTTTTGAAAGCACGACGGCCAGTAGTGTTAAAAAGAGTTTGCATATCTTGCCTGCATTTAATCGTGTAAGTCATGTATTGTTTATTTATGCGTTGTCGCTGTATTTGTATTTTTATGGTGGTTGTTCCTGAATATCTAGTCTGGGCATGGCATCGTTGCTAGACTTCTTTGAAACGAAGGCAGTGACCTCTTTGTATCTTTATATCGACTGATGTTATTTTTCGTATGGTTGAACTTTATTTATAGGATATCTTCAAACCTTCGACGATATTGTGGCCTTGACGTTAGTGCTCTGAAGTTCATTCCCGCCTCAGACTTTATTTCGGGTTCCGACTTGATGCTGCTACAATAGTCTTTTGTAAATATTCTTGACGTTTTTCTTGTGCCCAAGTGGTATGTATTGCATTGATTGACCTGAAGCCAGGTACTTCACAGTCCAACGTATTTGTATCGTTTGATACACAGTGTGCATGCATGTATTGTAAATGTTAGAATAGGCATTCAAGGATATCTCAGGGATTCGCAGGGATTTTGTGTGCACGTTTAGTTACACTAAGTGCATTTCCCGTGAGCTCACTGGCATTTTATCGAATCGATCTCTGGAACTGGCATTTCCCCTGTGGCACTGTCTCTGCCGGATACGGCCACCTGCTCATAGTGTATGATCTCCACAGAGCGTGTTCGCCGCCCTCCTCTCACTATAGGTATTAGTACCTCTGGGTAGTTCCACCCCTGTACGCGGGGAGAGCGGTACCGTACTGCCGCCGCCGTCCGAACCAAGTCCAGACCTCGCACCGCTCCCAGTACAAAGGTTGACCCGCGCCCGGAGTGTCATCCCCGTCCCCCGAGCGACCGCGATGTCTCGGTGTTTGTCTCATGATTGTCTCCGGGGAGACAGGCGCCAGGGCGGTGTTTGTCTCGATCAAGATCGCGCCGGATCTAACGGGCCTTATTGGTTGCCTCTATGCATCTCAGGAAGTTCAGTTCCAGTTGATTTGGCCGCTGGTGTGGAGCGGCGTGAACAATGTGTACAACGTACTGACAGAAACGGGTTTTCATTGCCAAATGTGTGAACAGTCGGCGTGTGAGTGTGGGTGAGTGCTTGCATCGTTTTGTAATTTCCTAGATCTGGATGTAAGATTGTTTATTCTTTTGTGGTTGGTGAATGGTAGCTCTCTAGTATGCTAACTTCATGAATAAACCGGCAAACCGTTCGGACTGTTTCTGGGGATATCACAGCGCCCGCTTGCGGGACTGGGTCTTGGTAGAACAACGCTAGCTGCTTTGCGTGATTGTAATTTCGTATTGTGGTAAGAGACAGGTTGTGGCTAATTTAACGTTCAGTTAAATAGACGTTCAATGAAATAGATCGATGTCGTTTGTGGTACTTTCAGAAGCAGGTTATAAGTGACATATCATATGGACAAGGTCATCTTCACCAGTGTTCTTATGAGGGTTCTTTCGTAGCCCCATGCAGAAAACAAATGGCTTGTTTCATTTATTATTGCACATACTTTCGGCGTCATTGACTATAGATATTATCGCACATATTGAGCCACCACGCGGTGGAAAACAGCAATTTCTACTAAAAGCATCCAGCGAAGCGATTTTCTCTTATATAAAAGCTACACTGTAAAACCTGCACCATCAACACCAAACATTGGACACAAGCACGAGTCTCGAACATGATCACATCGGACAGACGCTGCTGTCACCTGGAGCCGACACCTCGCAGCTCCAGTACACAGTTATCACGCTAGGTGGCACTCAAGTCGCGCGCGCCGCGCTCACCCGCTCACCGTATTATGTGCGGCTTCTCACCGCATCGCAGCTGCCGAAAAGTCAACCGCTCACCACAACCCGAACTCGCTGGACAGGGCCTCATGTCACAGTGGCCCGTGTCCGTGTCCGTGTCAGTGACCCGCGGCCGTGTCAGACGGCGGGCCGGCGCCGGCGCGGGGTCACGCGTCGGTAGTCTCCTCCTCCAGCGTGGCGTCGATGAGACTCTCGGCCCTGCTGGCGGGCCGCGGCAGGCCGCGTGTGGTACCGCCGCGCAGCACCTGCCGCACCTCGTCCGGGGTGAGCTGGCGCGGCGCGGCGCTCTCGGGCAGGCTGAGTCGGCCCGTGCGCAGCACCTCGCGCACCTGCTCCGGGGTCAGGTCACGGGGCAGACTCCGTGACACGGGCGGCACGCTGTCGGCCGGCAGCTGGCGCAGCAGGCCCAGACTGAACGAGCGCTGGTGACCGAGCGGCGGGGCGGGCGGCCGCCGCGGGTATCCCTCCTCGGTCAGCACGGCTGGCGGCGCGGCCGGCGGCGGCGGAGGAGCCCGCTCGGCCGCCGGCCGGCGTATGGAGCTGCCGAAGCGGCGCAGCGAGCGGCGCAGCGGTGCCGGCATCTGCTCCATCAGCAGCGAGGCGTAGCTGGGCGGCGGGTCCGAGGGCACGCCGCGCTCGGCGGCCGAGCTGGCGCGGGCGGCGGCCCCCTCCTCTGCCCGCTCGGCCGGCGCCGCCAGCTGGCGGACCGCGCGCATCGAGCGCCGCATGCTTTGTCGGAGCATCTTGGCGAGCCGGGCGCCGGTGGCGGTGCTGTAGCTGGGCGGAGGCGTGTACTTGGGCGGCGGGTCCGTGTAGCGGGTGCGCGTGCGCTGCACCGTGTGCTCCTCCTCCTCCTCGGCCGTCACTCTGCCCAGCATCGCCTCGTTGTACTCGGGACGGTACAGACTCTGCACGCGCTGAAACCACAGAACAGAGGACGGTTAGCGTCAAACCGGAAACAGCCTATACACATGATAGGTACGGCTTTGCTAGTAGTTACTTCGTAAAACAGCTTATTTCTCACAAGGGCGTTGATGCAATTGATTCACTAAACTCATTACGTCACATGAATGCCATATCATACCTATACGGTACGACACCGGTCGAATGGCTAAAAAAAAGAAAACATGAAAAGGGAAATATGAAACAGCTACTCGTACTATCTAGCGCAGACACTCGCTTGAAACCGTATGTCAGAGCGTAACTACAAGCGCTATTCAATCTCGACGGCTGCAGAACGTCGCATAATGCCGTGCGGCACAGCATAGCTTCAGGCGCTATCCGCTGCTGCCACCTAGCGTCAGGAATCAAAACTCGTTCTGTGTCATCCGGCACAGCATATCTTAAGGCGCCATTCACTGCTGCCATCTACCGACAGATATATAAGCTCGCTAAATGCCTTGCGGCGCAGCATAGCTACAGGCGCTATTCACTGCTGCCACCTAGCGTCAGGAAGGAAAGCTCACGCAAGGCCGTGCGGCACAGCATAGCTTTAGGCGCTATTCTTTACTGCCATCTAGCGTAAGGAATTTAAGCTCTCGCAACGACATGCGGCACAGTATAGCTTCAGGCGCTATTCACTGCTGCCATCTAGCGTCCGCTCTGGAAACTCGCTCTGCGGTATGCATATGCCTACTACACCGCTTATTAATGCTCAGCGCTGTTGTCTTGCACAGCCGATCTACTTCTCCCGCTCCCTCCCCATCCACCGTGCACTTACGTCGTAGAGGTCGCCCTCTCCGGAGCGGACGAAACGGATGGCCTGTACGAGTCCGACGATGGGTACCAGCAGGATGGGAAACATCATGAGCATGGAGCCCAGCTGGCGCACCCACAGACCCCAGTAGCCGTAGCCGGAGCTCTCCTCCCACGTGAAGATGGCGTCAAAGCCGCCCGTCCGGAAAGACACCACCGAGAGGACCTGGCGGTGGGCGGAGAAACACAGAAGAGCGTCAGACATGAGCAGGACTCGAGCGACAGAGAATGATCATTGCGCTTCATTCAAACGAATTACACCAAGACGTCAGAGCTCTGAGAAGTAAACTTAAAAAATCCATGACCGTATTAGGTTAAAAAAGACTGGAAGCAGACATAATACGTTTAACGTAATACGTTTAACATAGGTCATACATTTCATACATTTGATCGTGAGGTGATAACTGTATGAACATCAAGCGTAGCAATCTCTCACCAGTAGTGCCATAGGCATCAGGACGTGCCAGACGAAGCTGAGGAAGGGCCCGGCCCAGTTGGTCATGCAGCCGTTATTGGCGATCAGAATGGTGACCACCTGAGTGGAGGCGAACGGCGTGCCGCGGATGTAGAACACGGCAAACAGCTGCAGGGTGGAGGGGTAAGATCGTCAGTGACAAGACAGAGTTGCATAGGTCTGTGCAAAAACATGGGCACCTATAGCCAATGAGTGAATATTTGATGACTTTGCTGCAGGTGAAGTGTCCTTGAAATAAATAAGGACAAATATAAAAGCCCATCTTTTTCTCCTAGAAGTGCCTAAGGTCGATACAAAACAGATGCCAAAATAAGTAACCTCCGTCTTCACTCAAACGCACTTGTTTACTAAACGCGCCAAAACCCCATTGCTCACCTCTAACACGTAGATAACGACCAGCCACCACAGACAGCCGACGCAGTAGTCGAGGAAGTAGATGATGTGGATGCCGATCTCTGTCATCAGCGGCAGGCTGAGGCCGAAGCCGGTGACGCAGACGATGAACGTGGTGGTCAGCTCCCAGGAGCGCATTTTGGCTGGACAGACGGAGATGACGGCCTCGACCACGGCTCGCCAGATGGCCAGCTGGGGGAGAGGAGAGGGGTCAGAGACGGCTGGGGTGATTGAAATAGGGGAGTGTGCGAAAGTTGAGATGACTCCCCACTCCCCAGCTTTCAATCAGCTTATTCAGTCATTTCCATTTTTTCAACCGTTCCACCTCTACCCCGTTCATCAAGTCGTCCGCTTTAGCCTGTCCTTTTTTTCTCTCTCACTATCTCCCTCTCTCTTTCTTTCTCTCCCTCTCTCCCTCCCTCTCCCTCTCCCTCCTTCCCTCCCTCCCTCCTTCCCTCCCTCCTTCCCTCCCTCCCTCCCTCCCTCTCTCTCACCTGTTGTCCCACTCCAAAGAGCAGCAGCGCCAGGTAGAAGACCAGCGCCCAGAACGAGCTGATGCCGCTGCCGCCCACCACAGCCAGAAGCGAGGGGAACAGCTCGGTGGCCAGCCGATGCACCTGGTAACCCGAGCTCCACACTGTGCCCTCCTCGCTGGCTGCCGACAGCTTGATGATGACGCCCGAGACCAGGTTGGTGTAGTGTTTCACCTCGGGCGGTGTGCCGCCGGAGTGCGAGGAGCCGATACCGGGCGCGATCAGGAACCGGCTCCGCTGCTCCGTCTCTGTTGAACGAGAGAGCGGGAGAGTGTGGTGAGAGGCCGATGTGAACAAGTTACTTTAACGACCAAATAAATGTGTTCTCATAGCATCTTCCTTTAGGTACAGCGTCAATAGTATCTGGATTTCCGAAGCGTCGATATTAGCATACAAATCCAGATACTGGTCCGTGTATCTTGAAAGAGCTCTCAATATTTAACGAAGCAATGGAATACCAAAATATGTCGATAATGTCATGCGTTCACTGTTCATAACCATCCATTGAGAAATATGTGTGTCGTCAATTACAAAAAAAAAAATCATAACCCTTTCTATCCTCAGACCTCAGTATCCCCACGGCGCTCTTACCGAAGGAGCTGGAGCCGATGATGTAGCCGATGTCTCCCACCCGCAGCGCATGCAGACAGGCGTATCCAAACAGTGCCGATAGGAAGAGCACCACTAATGTGACGAAGGCCACCAGGGTGGTGTCTCGCCGTAGGTTGTGGTTGAATTTGTTATGTGACGTCACAGCCATCAGCGCGGCGCCGTGCAGGCCCCAGATCATGAACGTCTCGCGGGCGGCCACCACCCATGGCTGTGGGGAGGGGGAAAAGTGTCAGAGCGGCCACCATTCACAACTGGGGGTGGGATGGGGGGGGGGGCAGGGCAGTGTCATAGCGGCCACCACCCACGGCTGGGGGAGGGAGGGGAGAGTGTCAGAACGAGCCGAAATCTGTCCACGACTAGGTACACGAGAGGAGTCAGAACGGTCACCAACCAATTCTGGGAAAGAAAGGGGTGATTCATAGAGATGAGTCATAAATAGCGCGACATTTCGGCTCTTTGGATCCCGGACTATATAAAATGCGCGTTTAGATACTGCCTAATAATTGTAGCAGGTTCGATTATGGAATGCGAAACTTGAACAGGGACTGGCTCACAATGTATTGCATTATGTGCTCTTACTCTCGCACTTACCACGGTACTCCAGAAGACGTTATCGAAGAGGACCTTGTCGGTGAAGAACTCGTTGAGTCCCTCCGTCCAGGAGAGCAGCTGGATACAGACGGTGAAGAAGGACACCATGGCCAGCAGTACGATGGCGTACACCACCTTACCGTACGACCGCAGACCTGAGCGCAGGAACGGAGGGGGAATGGGGTTAGTTGACGGTGGAGAGAAACAATGCATACTTGAGGAGCCAGTCACGTATTGCATTGATAAGTGCTTAAAAATATCGCCACAAATACAAAACATTTATTCGCCCACTTCTTATCTTGTACTTTTTGTTGTTTTTTTTTCTTTACAGGAAAAGGAGGTTTCCTACTTACCCTGTATAAGAGGGATAAGAAGTTTTATTTTTGGTTTCCAAGTTTAATCTACAATTTTATACGCTGCGGTGTTTAAAAACAAAGTTTACGAATAAACACTCTATTGCCATCAAATCAGTGCACTCATTAGCTACATTTTTATAATAAGCACGCTCCACCTACCTCGTCCCAGAGAGAGGTACACCAGGATCCAGGTGACGGCCAGGTTGAACGAGATCTCGAAGCCCAGGTAGCCCACCTCCGGAAGGCCCGTTCCCGACATATTACGCTGAAGAACGCGTTGGCTGGAAAAACGAGTAGGTAATGTGAAATGTCGGCACATTGTCAAACATATGATTCTAGCCATCGGTAACAAACAGCCAACTGAGCATTATCGGTATGCACCCGTACAATTACGACCGACATTGGTAGTTAACGAAGAGGAACTGACGCAAAAAGTTCCGTTAAAAGAGAAAATGTCGTTAAAGAATAAAGTGCTTGCTATTTGGTGCAGTTCAAGAGACGATGTTGGAGAAAAATATTATTATATAATATAATAATATTATAATGCCTTTCCAACAGCGATCTCAGTCGTAACCTCTCCGTTTTCAAGCCTCGCGCTCCTGTCGTCCCCGAGCCCCAACTCACTTGAAGTACTGTGGCACTGTGTAGGTGACGAGCTCGGCGTACCCGACCGAGCAGTTGCCCGGACAGGCGGCCCACTTGTACCGGTCGTAGCTGGAGACGAAGCTGTCGCGCAGGTAGACGAGCATCCACGAGATGGGCACCACCGTATAGACGCCCAGTATCAGCTCGGCCAGTACCGCCGCCAGACCGATACCCTGTGGTGAGGGGCAGGGTGGGTTAGGTCAGGGCGGGTCAGGGTGAGTCAGGGTGAGTCAAGGTGAGTCATGGTGAGTCAGGGTGAGTCAGGGTGAGACAGGGTGAGTCAGGACTGCGCTGACACGACCGCCAGACCGATGTCCTGCGACGAGGGACAGGGCAGGGAAGGTCAGGGTGGGCTAAGTTTGTCTCAGGACAGGGCATGGAGGGTCAGGGCAGATTAAAGTGGGGCGGATTAGATGACGGCCAAGCAGGACAGGGTACGCTATAAAAGAATGGGACAGGATAGTGGGCGGAAGGCACCTACAATGACGGTTAACGGCATAAGAAGTTCACAAAGAATGGGATCTGATTAAGGCTTAGGAAGAGTGTCGTGCCAATAAGAAGAGTGAAGAAAACGAAAGTCTAAATTGGCGTTGACGAATTAGTTGGACGAGGTTAGTGGGACAGCCTCTAACAATAAACCCGGCCTCGGGTGTCCACCCATATCGAGACAAACCCAGAAATCGGTTTGTACTGCAGCTTATTATAAAGACCGTCCAGCCCACACACTTTTTTGTGAAGCTAACGGTTTGACGACCCAATGATGGACGGATAAGCCGGATCTGGTCACTGATCCGGGTGGGTATTAATTAACGGAGCACACGCTCGTGACTGTGGCCAGACGTTGGAATTTTATTATCGGATCCAGCAATATCAGAGCTGGAAAGCTCGGAAGAAGGGAAACCAACAAGGCACGTTATACAGAGAGACTGAAAGGAGTAGTAAATTGAGAGAAAGAGAGAGGAAGAGAGAGAGAGAGAGAGAGAGAGAGAGAGAGAGAGAGAGAGAGAGAGAGAGAGAGAGAGAGAGAGAGAGAGAGAGAGAGAGAGAGAGAGAGAGAGAGAGAGAGAGAGAGAGAGAGAGAGAGAGAGAGAGAGAGAGAGAGAGATACGAACAGGCGGCAATAGAGAAGGCTGTTTACCTTGAAGATGGGTGATATCCGCCACATGTCGACGATTCCGGAGCCGATGTACTGGCCCATGGTCATGTGCAGCGTCATCAGAGGCATCCCAACGAGCAGCGACAGAATGAAAAACTGGATCACGAACGCCACTGAAAGCAGCACACGTGACCGTTCAAACACGAATTATGGCAACGAGCGCTCCGGTTCAAAAGTACGTCGACACGTTTATGTACACACTACACATTACACATTTAACACATTCCGATAAAAGGAGCAAAATGTTGTAGCATGTTATGGTTACTCGTTCACGTTGCCTTGTAGTGTACTTTTCAATAGCAACAGAACTATACGAGTGTAGGTGGCATTTCAAGCCTCTCCCGACCTTTCACTGCTCGAAAAGTCCATTTGCCCTTTCATGGGATGTGACATTATTGACTTTGGACACATTCCTGATAATTGACTCAATACACTCTCATCACTCCCGCTCCCTCATGTCATCCTGCCACCCACATATCCGTATTTCCCTACTCCCTATCTCCCTTCCACCGTACTCTTGCCTACTTACCTCCATAGGTGCCTCCGAACAGGGCGAACCGGCAGATGGCGCCCAGGCCGATGGTGCACGAGAGACAGGCCAGCGGCGAGGAGTAGTTGTGCTGCCAGAAGCCCCTGGCGGCTCTGCGCGTCTCCTCCTGGTCGCTGAGCTCCGGCACGGTCTGATACACGCCCAGGAAGGAGGAGCCGCGCGACAGGAGACGGTTGGCGCGGCTGGAGCTCGCCGCCGGCCGGTCGGCGATCGGAGACGGCGCCGGTAGCGGAGGAGGGGGCGGTGTGTCGAACGACACACTGAAACAGACAGGGACAGAGGTCAGACGGGGTTACACAGGTCACACAGGTCACACGGGTCACATGGGTCAGTCGGGGAGCACACAGGTCACACAGGTCACACGGGTCACAAAGGCCACACGGTAGCGTAGAGGCCGACTGAGAAATGCGGCGGAAAGAGGCGGTAAGAGACCGGACAGAGGCCACAGTCCACGACAGGGAGGTGCAGCTAAACAAACATGTTTGTAACGTGGGGTACTGAGTATCGCTTGGTCACCGGTTCCGTTTTATGAAGAGGGGGAAACGAACATTTGCACGAAAATTCACTCAACTTGAGTCTTGCACGATCAAGGCGGGCAACGGGAAATTCCATCGTCCCGTAACCATCATCATCATGATGCAGCATCAATAAACGCTCAGTCATTCAATTAGCCGCTCAATACGTGTACATGGAGCCAACTAACTGTATGAACACAATGCGACGACCTCTAGCCCGACAGGATCATGACAATGAGTTCCCAGCACACTCCACGTAGTCATAACCATGCGACCCAATAGCGCATCTCAGCATGGAGTTCATTCATCCACAATGCTCTGTCAGCATGTTACATCACATACAGACGTGCCGGCTGCCCGGCATTGGACGGTACTGCAGAGCTGCGTCCGTTTTATGACTAGAGAGAGAGAGAGAGAGGGAGTGGGGCTCCACCGGCACCGTATCGTCTGCACTCTGCACCGTTAGCCAGCGATACAGCTGATCGGTGTATTGTGACCCGTCCTCACCCAGCTGTGTAAGCTCTGGCCGTGACCGGTAAGCCGTGACGACTCGAGTGTCACGACCGTGTGGGGACTAAGTGCAGGACTATGTGGAGCAGGTCGACGATGTCGGATCAGAGGGAAGAAAAGGACGTCTGGTGCTGTCAGAGATTCAACAATGCAAAGATTGGAAAGAACGTCTGGGATCGTCGGCAATTGGACTGTGGATAACATCGCGAGAAGAGGGAAGGACGTCAAACAACATCCCGTATCTCCACAACTCACGCATAACCGTGACTCTGGAATTTCGGCCCACCCAGCTAGTCTCTCCTCTCAGACCTCTGTTCTTCCTCCCATCTCCCCATTCCCGAGTAATTCCAATTCCTAGCTCTGCCGACCCCGGCGGCTGAAGAAGGCCGATCCATCGACCCACCCCCGTCATCGGTCTCACACCAGTCACGCTCCGGTCTGTGCCGTGTAGCGGTTCGGTGTGCGGGGAGCGGCCCTCGTGGGCGTCCCATTGACACCGGCCCGATGACGTGATGTCGGGGTGACGGCGGGGTGGGGCGGCATCAGACTGACGCGGCTCTGTAGCGTGCCACGGCACGTGACTATGACCTTATGGTGATGATGGTTCACACCTGATCGACGCCAGGTAAGTCAGGATCGCTTCAAATCGAAATGTTTAACTAGGTGAACGCTCTGGTATTCATTGTTGACTGTATATTTTGTTCTTTCTTTCCAATGGTTAACGGATCAGGATACCGGAGCCTTCAAAAGGCGGCGAGCGCCTGCTGTCACCGTTTAGTCCGTGTGCCTGTGCCACTGCATTCCGCTGTTGTCTGTCAGAAATGTCACAACAGTCACCTTTCCGACTGTCACCAGGCCTTGCCGGCTGCACCTCGACCGCCGGCGGTGATCTCATGTCGCTGACGTCACCGCTAGGCTCCGCGAGTTCTCAGCCCAAACTGTGGCGCATCATAAACCTTTCAACCACTGCTGCACACTATCTCGTCCACTAGCGCTACTCTGCTACAGCAACACTCGGCCGAATTCGACTTTAGCAGCGATTACGTGTGTCTTGCTGTGTTCGAAATCGGCCCCGCCCCAAACCGTTCTGCACGTCAGCGTGCACGGAGTGGAGGACGGGGTTGGTAACACCGGCTCAAATATACGGCACGGGACAGAAATGGCGAGACAGGCCGATGAACGAACGGTGGACAAACGGATAAAACGGCGGGTGGACCAATGAACCAATGAAATACTGAAATTAGCCAGCGACAGAGGAATAAAAGAGTGGAATGTATAACAAACAAGCAGACGAAAAAACGAGCGAACGATCAATCAATCGAAAGAGCAAAATAGCGAAGAAACGAGCAAATGAATACACTTACTAGCGAGATAACAAACGAACAAACCGTCTAACCGGCCAGGGAACATGATTGAAAGAATGGTGTCCGTATGGACGGGACGTTTACCTCGTAGGGATAAACGGACGGAGGGAAGGACGGCGGGAAGGATGGACGGTGCGAACGAGGATGGACGAAGATGACCAGATAGCCATACGGACGGTGGGCTGGTATGATGGACCCGGGGCGGTAGTGAGAGTACGTCGAGTGCGTCGGGTGCGTGTGCCCACCGGCCGAGCCGCGCTGTCTGCTCCGCGCGCGCTGATGGGTCCACCGATATGGTGACACGGAATGTCGCGGCTAGCGGGGTGAGGTGCTGTTGTCACCGCGGAGAAGCGCGGACGACGGGGAGGCGGAGAGCGACATGGAGTAGGATGAGACGAGGAGGTATCAAAGCGACAGACGGCGAAAGATCGGCACACATGTCCCCTCAGAATTTTTCCTCCCCAACATCTCTAAATTGGGCTGTCTCATCGGGTGTTCGTTGTCCTCGCCCAGAACTTCAAACGTGCAGCTACTCAACTCCTCTATATCTTCTCCTCTATGTCTTTTCCACCAATGCCCGTTCAAGTGCGCACTATGCCCCGAGGCCGACTGGACGGCGCGGTGCGGCAGTTTCGACCTGCCCACCTGTCCGTCACTTTGTCCGTATAACCGCCGCGCCGGTCCGTTTCAGCCGGGTATTGTGCACTGAGCCGAGCGAAACGCCACGCACGTCTGAACAGACAGTGACGTGACGCCGGGACTCGGCGTTACGTGACGTTACGTGA
Organism: Amphibalanus amphitrite; assembly: GCF_019059575.1. NCBI lineage: Eukaryota > Metazoa > Arthropoda > Thecostraca > Balanomorpha > Balanidae > Amphibalanus > Amphibalanus amphitrite. Next base: position 1,074,279 of record NW_024881568.1, read on the forward strand.
CGTGACGCGCCGTGACGCGGTGTGAGGTCAGAGGCGGATCGGCCCCGGGGGCACTGCGGGAACTGGGGCAGGGTCGGGGAAAAGTCACGACCCTTGCCATGGCGGCCGCCGCAAACAGTGCACCCAGCAGCGAAAGCGGGACAAACAAAACTGAGAACGACAAAGGCCAGGGGTTTATGTCATCGACCGGCAGCGCCTCAGGAAGTTTCTGTCTGGGAGGATGTCTGGGAGGATGTCTAGGAGGATGTCTAGGAGGATGTCTACACGTAGCTCGAAAGGATGTCTGGCCGAGTCCGCGGTGATTCGTGGATAGGGTCCATCTAACGGTGATCAGTTCTAGCGTTCTGTTTGAACGAATCGTGAGTCAGCTGGGCCGAATGACGCCCAATACACAGGCGCCAGCGGAGCGTGGCGAAATCCCAATCAATGGTCAGACGGCAGCGAATGCGGCACCATGCCATCTGTCTAGTAATTACGGCACGCTGTTCAGCGTCCACGCTGCTCCACATCCAGGGCGTGTTCCACCGCCACCACCACGCTCCCTATCCACAGCACGGCCACGCCCGACTCCCGACACACCCACTTCCCAAACCGCGTCCCACCCAGGCTCTGTCCCACTCCCCCGTCCCAGCCATACTCCATCCCGTTCATTTGTACCACTCTGCAGTGGACATTGAGCAATGCTGCCCGTCTGTCCCAATCCCGAAGTTTAAAAACGTTTGAGTAGTGCTGCTAGTTCAAACTATCAAGGTAAGTTATAACTGACGGGGTCGCTGCCATTGGAAGTACTGACCGGTGATAAGGGCACATATAAATAGTGGAATGCCCGAGTTCCGAGGGGCGATAAGGGCGCCCACACACGAGTCGAAAGGGCACCTATAGGCGACCCGAGGGGCGCCAATACCCGAACAAGGAGCGCCCACAGTCGAGCGGTCTATAGATGGGCGCCCAGTGCCCACGAGCCGGCTGTGAGGTGCAGCGGTGCGCCCAGCGAACCGGAGCGGTCGCCGCCCCCTCCCTCCCACGCCGGCGCGGCGTGTCTCCGGCGCCGACTCCGAACGCCAACCGTTTCTCACGCGACTTAGCTCCGAGATTCGGACGTCCGGTTTTCGAGCGTTCCACGACTTCGCATTATGTGCGTGCTCGAAATAGGAGGAAGGTGAAGATTGTATAGAAACTTCTGACAGCATATCTCAAAGTGAGACACATCAATGCTGCAGATGATTCAACATTGGTAAATAGCTAACTTGTTTCAGGGTGGACCAATTGTTTACAACAGCGATGAAGTAGGTTTACGGATAGGATTCAATCACAACAGCCTATCATCAGCCTTTTCTTTCACAGTTTATCGGAGCCCTGTGTGTACTGAACAGCGATCCGGCACCCCGGGATCGACTCACCTCATCCTCAGCGCGGTCAGCAGGGCGGGCCGACATGTCCTCATCGGACGGACGGCCGCCGCCCGGGCGGCGCGCTCACACGCCACCGTCACTCCTTCCGCCGCCCCCGCCCGCGCCCGCGCCCGCGCGCACCGGAACAGGAAGCCGCTCACAACGGTACCGCCGCCGCCGCCGCCGCCGCCGCCGCCGGGGTGGGTGTGCGCACTTTGGCGGCTGCCGGCGACCGTCTCCACGGGCACGCCGAACGCTCACCACCGGACCCACGCGTCACGTGATCGGCCGCCGACGGCTCAACGGGGTCACGTGATCCGTGTGACGGTATCGACGTCGCGACGGCGTCGATGAGGCTCGGCCGGCGCCGACGACCTGTTGACCACCTTCCGACGCGCCGTGGTTTGAGTCCGTAAGGCACTGGAGCCCGATCCAACACCGCTAACCAGGCAGCACTGGCGGCGACTGTTCGGTCGGAATCAGCACCCACACTGTCTGATGGAGAGCCGACCGGCCTGTCACACGCGCCCGCCTCGGCTCCCGGCGTCCCACTGCCACAGAATGTCACCGACCGACTGCGGCGCGGCGTGCCGGGCGTGGCGGGCGTAGCGGCGTGGCGGACCGTGCTGCTCGCGCGGCGGGCCCGACTGACGGACTGCGCCGGCCGCGCTGACTGCCGCGGCAGCGACACACGTGGAGTCGGCTGAGGTACCGTAACGGGAGGACAGCCGCGCCGCAGCGGGCCGAACCACCCGCACAAAGGAGAGAGGAATGAACGCACGCGCAGATGGCCGGCAGTGGCAGAGGGGTGACGGGCGAGCGGACGGACAGACGGACGGACGGCTGGCAGTGGCAGAGGGGTGACGGACGAGCGGCGGGAGGACGGACGGCAGACGGACGGACGGACGACTGGCAATGGCAGAGGAGTGACGGATGGACGGACGGAGGGCTGATAGAGGAGGAGTGCAAGCTCAGGAGGGCGGGAGCGCAAGGACGCGTTACTAAACAATCGTCAGACGGGGAAGTTATGGAACGCGATAACAATGGAACTCAGCTGCCACCGAAATGGTGGTGAAGCAAGACCCGTGACTGGTGATGGTTTGGTGGCTGATAATGGCGGTGTTTGTCAACCAAAGCAACGGCAGATGGAGGACGTAAGTTAGAAAGGATAAATGGATGAAATAATAGCCCATAAAGATATAACAACTGTTATTGACGAATGGTACAGAAAACCGTCCTGATGCTTAGGCATAAACTTGCATGATGACTTCAGCAACCCCAGTTCGTCGACTCCAATCAGCAATTCATTCCATCAATTCATCCCAACTCAGCCCAATTCAGCAGAACTCAGCCCAGTCCAGCTCAGTCCAGCTGCAGCCATCTCGGGTCGGTGACTCGCAGTTCCATGCCTGCCGTCTCGACAACCCGAGTCCCGCTAGTCCAGGCGCGGTCGGCCGGCAGCTGCGCCGATCGGGCCACTGGCGTGGAGGGCAGACCCGACACGAGCATGGACATCTGCCGCCCTGCGACTGCCAGAAGCCGCGGGATCAGCCGCCAGCAGTGGGATTCAGTAGATCCAGTGGGATACAGAGCGACAGACGCCAGCCGGGTCGGAGCTCCAGCGCGGCGGCGCGGTCAGTCGCCCCGGAGACCGAGAGAACTGCTGGGCGGCGGAATAGTCGGCCGTATATGAAAAAGGTGTGCCGACTGATGGTCTGAAGATGCATGATGTTGGATTTTAATCTATTGAATCGGGAGTGGAAGGAAAGATTAACATATCCGCACGCAAGGACGATTGAGGATTGGGATTGGTAATGGGATGTGCGCCATCTAAAAAGTGATTAAAATGTTAACGTTACGTCATATTCATTCATATTTCTCTCCTTTTGCTGCAATATTCACCCATGAATTATACCTATGTAGCGAATACGTGAAGCTAAGAAGTTCAACGCCCTACACAGTACCCACCCACCCACACGCCGAGCGTAACCAAGTGTAAGATGCCTCGCTATACCGTGAACAGCATTACACCTATCTACCTACGGTCCGGCCTTTTTGACGGCATAATTCGCCGAGTGCTAACTGTACACGGGCCGTGTCCGTCCGACTGACGGGCTATAAAGCCAGCAGGCCGGAACCGCCGCTCCCCGGGGCCATCGTTAGTCGGTGTCGCCGCGAACGGGCGGTTCCGCGGGGCGAGACGCGGCCCGGCTCATGGGCGGCGGCGGGGCGGGGCGGGGCGGTCCCACGCTCCCCGGCACCGGACATTGGCAGGAGACGCCCCGATTATCACCACACAGAGTGACAGACAGGAACTGACCGAACGGATGGTGGTGTGTTCCGGTGGGGCCAGCGAGCCATCACAGAAGGCTGATTTATTGGTTATAAAAAATGAAATGTAGCTGTCATAAAGAGGCATCTGACTTAACTGCAAGTCCCGGCAATGGTCTATGAGCTGAATTTGAAATTTATGAAGCATTCACTACGATGATGGCATGAAGATGCTATAACAAAGGTAATTCGCCTTTTGTTCCGATGTGCGCTCCCGTCCAATTAGTTTTCGTTTCTGCCCACACCGTTATAACCTACCTCAAAGAATGGCCGTCCCCTTCCGGCCATTGCGGTCCGTTACCGTTTCCGGACACGTGCTGGGATTCCAGTATCCAGGCTGATGTGGCCATGTGTTCGTGCCGGCGGACACATGGCCTTTCTCACCACTTTCTCAGTAAACTCTTTTGTGTGTGTGGGGGGGGGGGGGAGCAGGTCATCGCATCATTGTAACGATGAATTGATGCGGGCATGCGATGCTTGTTGAATAGTCGTGAATAGGGCCACGCCTCTCAAAAGTGGAAACATTATACATTTGAGGCAGATTTAGCACTCCAGGTACAGGTGGTGAATGGAAATGCTAAAAAAAATATAGGTATCTATAGCAATTCAGAGCGGTGCAACAGGGGCGGACAATGTTCTGCCTGAATCTATTCTATGTGAGGTAATCATTGCTGGCGCTCTCCAGGTAAACGGTCCCCCCCCCCCCCCGGCTCCGTGCAATGGTGAGGACAGTACCGGCAGACAAAGGGTCGGAACAACAGCTGGACAACCACCTGGGAGCGCATTGTGTGTGTCTGTGCGCCTCTGTGTGTGTTTGTATGTGTGTCTGCCAGCGTGAGCATATAACGGAGCCCGAACGAATATGCATAAACTTCGTGTTCAGAGCAGGGCCTGCACTTCAAAAAGTAGGCATGCTTTCTGTTAAGCCCATTAGCATATTCTAATGGGCTGATTTGAAATTCATCCATTAGTGCCCGTCTAAGTGCACGTGCTCTAAAAGTTAGCCTTCTTGAGATGAATTAACACTCGAAAGGTTGCGCTTCATTGCAACAAACAATGTCCCTTTCAATTATCATTCAGTTCGAAGTGGCGCTGTTTTGAAGTCTTTCAGGTCCAGGTATGTACCAGAGCACATTGGCGGCGGAACGGGGGGGGGGGGGCGGCACGGGGCACCGTGCCGGGTGCCCCCCTTTGATGTTGCTATTTGAACATTAGCCCTAATGGGCGTTGCATGGAAAGAATGGGACCAAAAGTCGGCAGTGCCCCTCCCCCCCCCCCCCCCTTATCTGAAGGTATTCCGCCGCTACTGCCAGAGCATCGGTGTTGTTTCGCTCCTACAGGCTGACACCCTACCAAAGTGATGAATTGACCCGAGACGGGCCAGACGGCTCAGTTGGCGGCTCTGTGGAACCGACGCGACACCGTGCGGCCAGGTAGTGCTTCCACACCTGTCCGACAGAGGCGCTGCGGGCGGCGCCCGGCGGTGCGCAGGGACGCGTCGAGGCTATCAATCATGTCACGCCTGCTAAAGGGGGAGGGTGAGGGAGGGGAGGGGAGGGGAGCACAGCAGCGGCGGACTGCAGCAGAGCGGCGCGGCGTAGCGACTTCCTCATTGGCTCACAGGCGACACATACACTACGGCTCGAGCATCGAGCGACCGAGTGAGCCTTCTGAGGCGAGCGATGGGGACCACTGCGCCACTGCCGGCTGATTCTGATACCGCCCCTGCAGCCGTGTCCTTGGGGACGGCGGCCCTGTCCGCGAGCGGGGAGCGGCCAACACGCCGGCGGTAGGCGTGGAATCACGGCACGGGCCCGAGCTGAGAGCCCGCGCCTGGCGAGGGTCACCACAATCCGACTGCAGCTGGCGGAGCCGACCCGATAAAGGGCGGGGCATCAGTATCACGCATCGAACGCTAGGCAAAGACCGACCTAACCTCATCCGATCCATTTTGATATGATTGAAAATCTCTGAGCCGTAATAATATCTAAATAAGTATCTGGAATCACAGGCTTTTCCGTGACTTTTGAACAATGAGTTCTCCAAAAAATTAAGCAAGGTCATCTTTGTTTTGGCTTTGTTGAGACAACATGCCTACCTATGGCTGCAGAGCGGGTAATATTACTCTGTGTCCCGATAAGAAAACAGCTGGCGTGCAGGCAGGCCAGAGTGCTTCATCTCGTGCATACCAATGGAAGCATCGCCTAATTACGATCTGCGCAGTAGCGTCGTGTTGTGCCGACCGGCTATACGGAGCGGCGGCGGCAGATGCCATCAGAGACCAGATTCTGAAGGCCAGTGACGGTAAGCACGGAAATACCAGACAGTGCCTACACGGTGATGAAGGGTTACATAAAATCGACAACCGAGGCCAACACATTCGGCCGTTTACCTTAAATGCAAGGTGAGCTGATAAAGCTGCTATAATAATGAAAGGTTAGGTTAAAATGGTCTATCTTTAAAAGTATTGAAAGAAGGCTGCATTGAGGTGCAGTGTCACCGGGAATCAGGATTAAACCATGCCCGTCTATGGCCACATGGCAAATCGAGCACAGTTGCACACCCTCGTGGCCCCATGCAATGTGCTCCTGGTGGGGTTTCTCCTCGGGAGACACTAGCCCTCGCCCGCACATGGGGGGTGGTTGCCACCCCCCCCCCCCCCAGGTAGTCTTTCTGCTCTGCACTCAACATTTTTAGAGCTGGAAGGCTGATTTTTCGTATAGCTGCTCCTCTATCCTTTCTTGATGTCCACTGAAAATTTCAAGTTTCTGTGATTTTTGGTTTCGGAGATATGACCTTGTTTTTCAGGTCATGTCATGACCCAAATGGCCAATTCTCAACATCTTTCACTTGCCATGGGCCTTGTGAGCTTTTGACACCCTGATTTCGGCCTTTTTTGCCAGTCTTACCTCCCACCTATCATGGAACATGTTGTTCGACGATGTACAGGGGTCAAGGTCAGGGTCAAGGTCAACCTAGGTCATCTAAGATAATTGCGTTTTAGGCAAGCTGAATTTACTTTTTGTGAAGTTTTTTGACTGCATTTTTGGTAAAAGCTTCTCAGATCATGATTTCATGTAATATGGACCCAAAAACAATCGGTGCACACATCAGTATACACACAGACACACACAGACATACAAACACATATAATTGACCTTGACCTAACTTGACCTGAAATGACCTCAGCAGCAAAATTCTGGTCGGGTAGTGTGACAAAGAGGTTCTAGCTGGCTTGGCACCAGAAAACAGCATCGTCATCGGTATTTGATAAGCAGCGCACTTGATATCCAACAGTGACCCAAAACAGCAATATTTTTTAGTTTGACCTGACCTGGAAGGTCAATGACTGACCTGAGAAGGTAAAACTGGGTATCATTGGATTCGTCTCTTCCCAAAGAATCTTTTTGGTCTTTACTGCTAAGCTCTATCTCCAACAGGAACGAAATGGCGCGGGGGGGTGGCAACCACCCCCCCCCCCCATGTGCGTTCTAGGATGGGAAAATAGCATGTGCGGGCGAGGGCTAGTAGTCGCGCTATCTCGCTGGACTTTCACTGGCCGCGAGCTGCTGAGGCCGCCCAGTACCGATCACGGCCCGTCCGGGCACACCCAGTACTGATCACGGTTTAACCGAACCGGCATCGATCGTGGTACGACCGATCCCACCGAATACCGATCACTGTCGGACTCAAACACCGAACACCGCGGTCACAGTTCAACGGAACCTCTACGGCTGATCACGGCAGACGACAAGTATCACCGTTGATACTGGACTCATATTAGGCCCAAATCGTTCATAGCATTTTCTAACCGCCTTGCAGTCGATTTCCTCGGTCCAATTTATCTCTTCCCGGGGCTCTGACGCATTTGTAGCGGCTAGTTTTCGCAATTATGTATGGACGAGTATAGGCTGGTGAATTTTCCTGAGTATGTGCGATGGTCACATTTGAGTCGGACTCTCCGCGTGTCCCCGCCGTCGCGGCGAAGTGTGGCGCCAGTCCGGCGACCAGACCAGCCGGACCGGTCAGCAGAGCCGTGGGCCCGACTCACACCAGGAAACAGGGCCGGCAGGGAAACCAGAGGCCGTGTGACGGCGGACAGGACACTGCGGTCCCAGAGGGGTCCGTCCCGGTCCGTCCTGCAGCCCTGCACGGCTGAGCGTTGCGCCAGAAGGCAAAAAAGACATATCTTCATTGACAAGCCCCGAGAGACACATCCATCGGGGGCATCGGGACTCTTGCTGTGAGTGCATGCGAAACTTATCCCTAAATGAAACATAAACATCATATGTCAATGCTGCTAAATACTGCATCGGTTATAATCACGTCTCTAAGCTCGTTTAAAGTTCCTTCGAGCTGATATGGGTGTTGGTTGACAGACCACGGCGCCAGCAAGAGTTGGCGAGTTAGAACCTCACGGGACCCCCGGGAGTGACTCGGCAGTCAGTCCGGTGTACCCAGGCCTGTCCCCGAGCCTTCCCGCCCCTCTGACTGAGGCCAACCGTGACGCTCTGTCCACACGGGCCTCCTTCCTACAAGAGGGCGGGTCAAGGCGCGGCATACGCCAGTCACGTCCGCTAGTTTGCGCTCAGCATGAGAAGCCAAAAAGGTCAGCTGTGGTGTCCGATTACACAGTAGGTAACTTGTGTTTTGATCGGACCTGGACTGCGCTGTAGACACCAACAAAGGACGTGCTGACGCTTTACTGACGGCAAATCGAGTGAATATCTAATCTATGATCAGGAGCGCAACGAACCAAACAGGTATCTTTCCAAGTTTATCCCTTGGCTCAAATATGCAAGCCAGATGGTTTGAAGGTGCCGCTTAGCACACTTACTTATTCAAATCTAACTCAAGTGCGGCTTTGACGATCAGCTATCTACCGGGAATTTTCCTGTAACCTATCCCACCCTTGTGTCACAGCAGCGCGTCCAATTCAAGATGGCGGCCTCCAGTGGGCCCTGAAGCCGTGACAGGGCGGGTCGGCCAGCCTTCGGTGGCAAGGTTACGCGAGTGCCGCTGCTGTGCGAGTGGAAGTAGCTGGCGGCAGACCAGTCCAACTAACGGGGAGGGGTGAGGCACACAGTGCGTGACGCAACGCCGGCCGAACTGGAGCCACTGGCGACGGTCAGAGGAAAATACAGACTGTCCTGTGACGGTCAGAAGAAAAAAACGCCGCCTGCGTCGTCCGCACAGAGGGAGAGGGAGAAGAAGAGGGAGAGAAAGAGGGAGAGGGAGAGGGAGAGGGGGAGGGAGAGGGAGAGGGAGAGGGAGAAGGAGAGAGAGAGGGAGAGGGAGAGGGAGAGGGAGAGGGAGTGGGAGAGGGAGAGGGAGAGGGAGAGGGAGAGGGAGAGGGAGAGGGAGAGGGAGAGGGAGAGGGAGAGGGAGAGGGAGAGGGAGAGGGAGAGGGAGAGGGAGAGAGAGGGGCGAGGGCTCATTCGCCAAGTAGTGATAAGCGGCACGATTGCAGTATGGGCCAGCTGGACAGCGCATGGTCTAATTTATCGGGGCCTCTTGAGTGCACCCAATTAGGGTCCATGACGTCACAGAGGCCAAGGTGCTGCCGAGGTGATGCTGCTGAGTTAGTGCGATGAATGTTTGAATCACACTCGCCGCTGCGAACGATCTGCACTCTGCGCCCGTCAAAAGGCCTATGCGGAGTTGAAGTCCCCGAGATGTGATACGTTGTGGTGAGGTGATGCAGTCTCCAATGTTCATTGATCACTGGACTTATCCCTGTGATCTGAATCGATACGCTGTGCCGCACTGAGAGGCTGTTCTGCGGGACAGGATACCCCGACAGGCGGCATCCACGAGAACCGGAGACTGCGGCCCCTCACAAGAGCCAAACACCAGTGAACAGTGACCGAACTTCAAAATAACCCTTCCTAGTTCATACCTACGCATGGCTCGACATCCGATCGCCATAGTATTTTTGTTGAATATGTAGATACTGATTTATCATTCAAGTCAAAGGATATTTCAGGAAATAAAAATGAACCTAGACTTTGCAGCTATGTTGAAATGGCTGTAAACGACCATTGTCACTGATAGCCAGTGAATTCCCTCGGAGACAAATAACGGACAACCAAACGGTTTGAAACGGGTTATGATGACCATTGTTCAGACTTCGAAACATCAGGTGAAGGGCACTCAAACTCAATCACTGAGCAGCTTGGACGGGCAGTTTACGACACAAGGTCTTAACGAAAGCATGGTGACTAAGCCTCGTGCACAATACTGAGCCTCATGATTGTTGATTCATCTATGCAAATAGGGGAGACCCGGGAGGTATGGGCCCCCTGGAGGTATGGGCCATCGCAGTTTTAAAGAAGTGTTGCGAATTTTTACACATTTGACCGCGTAAACTGGTAGCAGCCATTCCGTTATACAACCCACGTGATTTTCAAAATCTTCCTCAGTCTTCTTTGGCAATGAGCGGTGATAAAGCTATTTTGCCCTCTTCGAGTAAAATACTGTACATATAGAAAATTCGTGATAAATTTGAACCAGGCTCGTTTTATGATGTCAGACCAATGCTAACATAAAGTTTAAAGCATGCAAATTAAGACTTGATAGACAATTTGAAGCTTTCTTGCAAGATTATGAGCTGAGATGCTACGCAAATTCTGGCGTCCTAACCGGGAGGTTCGGGCCACCCACCCCCGTTGAGCCTAATTCAATAAAAAGATGCTTTCATTGAGTGTCATCTTCAATAAGTTTTATTTTTGTCGCCCAAGGTCGAAAATTTAACTTCAAATTTCATTCGAACAGAAAAAATATTATTTATTTTATTTCATGGTGAATGATTAAGTTTACCAAAATACACATATGCCCAAGAGACCTCCATGAAGTAAGTTGTTGGCCGCTTATGCGGTTCCTGGGCTCTAAGGGAGATCAAAGTAGATACCAGCTACGAGCATTGTTCTCATTGTCGAGAAAAGAATATGAAACATGGCACCGGCCCATACCTCCCGGGCCATGGCCCATACCTCCCGGTGTATTTTGATGGATCGGAAAAGCACATTATTTATTGAAAGTTATCTCGAGACAAAATAGTTGATCCCAGATGCCTAATATCAGGCACACTTTGCAGGCAAAAAGCAATTTCACGTGCACAAAGTGAAAAACCGGGTCTGGCCACTGCCCACTGGAAGAAACTTGCCTTTTCACAAAACCGGCCCATACCTCCCGGGTCTCCCCTACGTCTTTGCAGCATCATATCCAGAGAAAAGATGCTCTCGAGGTAACCACTTAGCAATGGCTTCCCTTTGCATCGGCGCAATAGCCGCTCGCAACTGGTGTGGTGTCGTGAATACTGAGCTGTGATTATAAGCCCAGCAGTCTCGGTCGGGTCAGGGCTGATTGCTGTAACTAAGACCGATAGAGCCGTATCGGTGTCCACACAGTGTGTTCGCGAATTAGGCTCACCCACATAATCGAGCACATCAATGCATACCGATCGAGCACGTACCAACAATAATTTACATAGAAAATGTGTTTCGGTTACAAGGGCACGCTCAACAGGACATCGACAGCTGATTTCAGCAGCACGAGCGCCAAGGCAGTGGCTACATTACACAGCTCGTGCTGCGCACTTCTCTATATACATGATCGGTGCGGATGTTCGTGCCCGTGCATATGAAGTGGAAACTGTGTTCACCACGGTGCCCACCGCCGCAGTTTATAGCTTGCTATAGCTTTGCATGTTATCGCGCTGCATAGCTTTGCATGTTAAAGTTATAATTGCAGCGCGGTTCTTTAGACGGCTATAGGCGCCAGTGTCACCGCGAATCCAACGCTCGATCAACGCCAACAATGCAGTGCCCAGTTGCGGTCGGTGGGTGGTGACAGTGCTGTTCGCTCCTGTGTTACGAGCTGCTCCACCGTGCAGTGCTGAACAGGCCGTCCGGCCACAATAGCCGACAACCACAAACAGCTGTGCCGGCGGAGACAACAGTGCCAGATCGAGTACGATTGTGCCGGAGATAGTCATTCCACACATACTCCAGAGGTGTACTCGTATGCTTGTAAAACCAGTAAGACGTATTTTGAGGAAGAAAAGATCGAGCGCGAAAGTGAGCCTTGTATGTTTACAAGTTCTTTCTTTATAAATTTGTTTTGACAACTAGTTTTATTTAAAAAGCTATGCCTCACCGATCATTGAAAAAGTATTTATAGAACAAATGGTCGCACTATCATTATATAGAGTATAAGCAGCTTACCATTATAGCCTAATTGACAGTATGAAAGCTGAAACAGTGCGTAAATGAAAAGTCGTTTGCGTCACAAGCATGTAGTTTCGACGCATGGCCCCTAGCCGGGTGTGGCAGCTTATAATGGAGTCCGCTGAGCCGCTTTGCTGCGATAGGTACCACCGCTGAAGGACCCCCAGCAGTCAGCGGAGTTCAAGGAGCGATATCAATCGACATTAGAATCGGCGAATAGCCTTGAGTAGTCCATAAGCATTTGCAAAGGAGCCGTTGTTCGTTTGTGAAATTAATGGTATTGAAAGAAAATGTGGAGAATTGTGTGATTGAGGTAGCAGTCCATAGCTCAATTTGAAACTTTTAAGCCATCCAAAGCTTCTTATGATGGATATCTATACCTATTGACTGTTAATTCTGAACCTAAATTACAAGCAAATTCGTATTACATACAAGACAGGAATAGATTAGGGGTTAATGTCTTGTAAACAAACACCGCGAATATCAGTACACACAGCTCCGGCAGCGAGCCGGTGGGCCCGGCGGGGGCCGACTGACCTTTCCGATTCCTCCAGGGCCGGCAGCGGCGCGTCGTGCAGGTGCGGCTCCCGCGTGCTGACCTGGATGAGGTCGGGGCCGGCCGCCACGCCGCTGGTGCCGGCCGCGCTGCTGGCCGCGCCGCTGGCGCCGGCAGTCGCGCCGTTCAGCCGGTCCAGCAGCGTGCTCATGCGGATGGTCTGGCCGCCGCCGGTGGCGCCCGTCTGTCCCGGTGGCGGCGAGTCCGTGTCGTCTCCGGCCGGGCTGCAGCACACCTGTTCGTCGGAGGTGCGCCGCGCCGCGCGCGCCGCACGGGTCTCCATTGCAGTGCGTGTCGACGGCGTCGGTGACGATTGCGACGGCTGCGAGGCGCTGCTGCGCCGGCGCAGACCGCGCGACGACAGACGGAAGTGGAACATCTTCCTCATGGACGCGCGCAGGAACCGGGACACAGCGCCGCCGCCCTCATCGTCCGTGCTGACGTCGGAGTCGGGCGGCACCAGCTCCAGCCGCGAGTCGGCGCACGAGCCGGGCCCCTCCGCCGGCTCCCGGCGCTCCGAGGGGTCCTCCGAGGGGTCCGCGGGATCCGCGGGGTCTGCGGGGTCCTCCGAGGAGCTCTCCGCCGGCGCCTCACTCAACGGGTGTGCCGGCGACTCGGCACGCGCCGCCGTCCCCGCCTCCTCCGCGCGGTGCGACGTGACGGGAGACTCAACACTCTGCAATGGCACTGTTGACTCCGACTCGGCCGACTCAGCCGACTCCACTGACTCGTGCGGCGACTGGGAGCAGTCGGCGTGCTCGGAGCGGTCGCCCAAGACTGTGTTCCGACACTCGGCGGGCCGGCCGCGCTGGCCTCCATCCGGGTCACGGCCGCTGCCTTTCTCCTCCCCGTCCGAGGTGTAGCGGCTCTCGGCCGCCGGCTCGCACCGCCAGCCGAGCGTGGGGCTGCCCGCGGGGCTCGCCCCGGGACTCGGCGCCGGGCTGAGCTCCGAGCTCGGCCTCTGACACACCTCCGGACTGGACTGCAGACTCCGCTCCTGGCCGTGCTTCTGACGGAGCTCCGGACTGGACTCCGGACTCGATCCCGGACTCGACTCCACGCTGGACTCGGAGTCGGCGCCGCGCTCGCTGGGTGGTGCCGTCTCGTCATCGTCACTCTCACCGTCTCCTTCAGTGGCCGCCCCGGGCCCGTCCTCAGGCGTCGGAGCACGCGTCGTGACGTCATCGGCGGCTGCCATGGCGCGTCGGGCCCCTCTGCGGCGCGGTGGCGGCGGCAGAGCTGGCGCAGCGGCGGCGCGGGCGGCGCGGCTGGGACTGGCGCGCGCGGCACCTGCCGGCACGGACGGGGCGAGTCAGCGGTGCGGGGCGGCCGCGGCACGGTACAGAGCCAAGGCGAGAGGGCTGGCTCCCCGTGACCGCGCGAGGGGGGGAGGGAGGCGGAAGCCGGGGGGCTGCTGAAGCGAAAATATAGCGTCGTTAAATGGATCGCTCTCAGATAAAAACACACTGCTAAATGCGAGACGGGATTTGTTAGCGCCAGTTCCCACGATAGACGAGCATGATGAAACGGCAGCACGGAATTCATGTCTCACGACTCCGGAGCAGGGCGCGAGACTGTGCATGCGATTGACCTTTGCACGCTGATGGTTTGGTTTGCTGCTGGCAGAAATAGGCCAGCGAAGGTGACGCGAAAGCCGGTAGAGGGCTGCGCTCGCCGTATATGGGTTACTTGCACGAGGAATAAGGTGCGGCCTGAACACCAATTGTCACGAGCGTCCCTGGACCACTGCCTTCCGCAATGGTCAGGGTGGATTAGCGACAGGCCACAACAACGCGTCTACGCTGCTTACAAACACGAAACAATTTCAGAAGAATGAGAATGAAAAAAACGCTCGCCCCCCATAAAACGCAACATCATCAGAATGTTCGATAACTAGGCGATAACTGGCATTGCGCAAAATGACGCGGTTCGGGGAGGAAAATTATTTTACGCAATAATGGCCGTTCAGCAGGATCACAATAGAGCTTGTGTCGACATGTTTGAGGTCAATTTTACGAATGACATGAATATGTGAGTGTGACTGTGGTGAAAGTTACCTATTCGGGTGACAAGGTCCACATAAGATGGCAATGGTAATATATCAGTAAAGTGATGCTAACCTTTCGTTAGATGGTTTCGTAGATGTAACATTCGCACATCTTTCTGAGCTGCAATGCTCTGTGCATGCCGTTAAAAAAACGCCGTTCTGTCCCCATTATCTACCGAACACACCAAACGAACACCCCGCACACCGAACACCCCGCACCAAACACGCCGCCAATTTCAAACGAGCACGCGGCGTGCGATCCTGATGGTATCGATTATGGCATCGGTGGACCCTCCCCTCCCCTCGCGCGGGCGTCCCTGTGTGCTCCCCGGGCCGTCCCTCGCGATAGGGGGCGGTCTGGCTGACAAACAGCCGCGTACCATACCTACAGCACACAGGCAGCCGACGAGATAGGCCGGGAGGCGGCGGGTGGCGCGCGGGAGCTGAAAGGGCCGGCCGGAGAGGGTGATTATTCAGCCCGGTGACGCCGGCCAGGGGCCGGTGGGACTGAGAATGAAGCACAGAATGCACTAATGCACAGATATGCTTCAAAGTACCATGACTAAAATGTTAATGAAGATTGCTTGATAGCCATACATGAGAGAGGTTCACTTTGTCGTATATATCGTGTTATACAACCAAACTGGACTGCATTAGCGACAACTATCAGCTATTTCCGCCTGCAGGCCGATCATATCTCAACAGGTAAGATGACTGCTCAGCAGGATGTTTGGTTTGGTCGTTGTCCTTGAAGCGAGCTCGACCACCGCTGCCGAAGGAAGTTCAGGCACAAGGAAAAACTCTGAGAGATCCTTAACCGACTTCTCGGCCGAATGTGAGCCGTGCTGGGCCGGACCTGCCACTTCCGCCCCTGCACCCCCACTCCAGCCTTTCCCGCCCGTCCCTGAACGGTGGAGAAGCGGCCATCGGAAACTGCAACGTAGCACACGAGCATACCCAGAAGACTACAACGTGGCACACGGGCCTAACTAAGAGACTACCGCAGCACAGAGACTTTACCAAAACCAGAGACTGCTGTGGATCACACAGGTCTATCCAGGGGACGGCAACGCGGCATGGGTCTAACCAGGACACTACATAGGTATCCGTAACACACGGGTCTAACTAAGATATTACAGCAGATGCAGCAAGTCTATCCAAGAGACTGGCAACGTGATTCACGGATCTATAACCAAGAGACTGCAACGCAGCACACAGAAGTAGCTTAGAGACTGCAACGCATCATACACATATAACCAGTCTGCAACGCGGCAGACACATCTGACATAAGTCTAGCCAGGAGACTGCAATGAGGCACATAAGACTAAACAGGAAACTATACCGTTGAGCACATGGATCTAGCCAAGACACTACAAAGTACAAACGTGGGTCCGTAACCGAACGAATGTAGGTGTGGCCACAGGAATCTAACAAGGAGACTGCAGCGTATCACAAATGTCTGGCCAAGAGACTGCAGCGTATCACAAGGGTCTAACCGAGAGACTGTAGCGTATCACAAGGGTCTAACCGAGAGACTGCAACGTATCACAAGGGTCTAACCGAGAGACTGCAGCGTATCACAAGGGTCTAACCGAGAGACTGTAGCGTATCACAATGGTCTAACCGAGAGACTGCAGCGCATCACAAGGGTCTAACCTAGAGGCTGCAACGTAGATCATGAGTGAAGTCAAGAGACTGCAGCGCAGCAAAGGATCTAGCCACGAGACTGCAACGCGGCACAAACGTATAGCCACGAGACTGTGCCAGTTCACAGGGGCCTAACCAGCTGCAACGCAGCACATAGGTCCAGCCAAAAGACTGCAGCGACCACTATACCCAAACGAATCTATCCAGGAGGCTGCAACGTGGCATATAGGTATAGACAGGAAGCGACTGGCAACGTGGCACTCAGTGTAATCAGGAGACTGTCATGCGACACATGAAGCTTCATATGGAACGTTAGTGGACGGACAGTATCGTCTTCCAGCACGGCTCACACTGATTTTAAGTTGTCACTGATGTACATATATTCTCCTTCGTATCTATACCTACCGTATCCGTAAACGACGCTCTAGCACGGCGTCATTTTTACGTACATGAGTGAATGCTTTGCCGAAAGAGAAAACAATAAACTATGAAATAAATTTCTCAAATCAGGCCTGATTTTACATGGTAGGAAATGCTTTAACACCGTCTTTGCATAGGTACATTTTTATGGCATGTTGTTGGAAAGAAAATATTGCTTCAGCCCCTCGCTTCCAGCATCCTGTAGCACCGACTTTCTTTGGTCAACTCCTGCATGCGCCTCTGACCAGCGAAAGCATGACGATTACCTTCACGGTTTTTTAATGTACACCCCCGGCTCGCAAGAGACTGGTCGGACTGGAAAGACTGCCGAGTTTCCTCATGACAGCATGCCCATGCCTACCTTCAGCTTTTGCATTGTTTCCAATGCCAGTCTAAAACACTCCGCACCGTAAATAACATTTCAATCAGCGTTACCATTAAAGCTTAAACAAATACCGTTGGCATATCAGCGGGCCCCCACATGCTATAAGGTAGGACCCATGTGCACAGTGAAATCAATAGACGGCCTGCTGTAAACGTCCCGTCCCGCAGTCTGATCCCTGATTTCGCCTTCAGATATTCGTAGAAGCAGAGCAGGATGCAACCAGTAGCGACTGGTTCAGCGATTCGCTTCAGGCTTTATTGTGCTCGGACCAAACCGGTCTAGCAACCTTCCTCCTATGCATTTAGCAAGGAGGCCAGCCGTGACGTCTGTGAGGGCCCTGGTGGTAGCGAACAGAACGAGTAGTGTCGCCTGATACCACTAGACGGCGCTGCCCAATCCCTTCTTGTGACTCTTGCTGAGCATTGAGTAGGCACTAGGCATATCTCGATGTTCATTGAGCAATAGAGCATTCAGATGCATAGACATGGCATATGGAAAATGGATGCTTCACTGTCGGAAGTAGGCATAGATCTTCTGGCCTCATTATCAAGATGGTAGGTAAGTAGGTAGGTAGGCTGTTACGAGCCTATATACGGCCTTAGTTACGAGGTTCCCTTGTAGGTATAGGCATTGGTTTACCAGTCGCATTCGCGAGTGGTAGCGTCATTCAGCTTTCCTGATACCTGACGTCAAACGTACCATATTTGAGAGCATAAGAACAATGGAAACCTGAATCTTATATGGACATACGGATAGTGGTGGAAAGTCACCCACGTCCCACACTCCACAATCACCCGCAGTTTCACAGATTCCTATTACGACGCTGCATTACGGCACAGAGCGGCAGAGTAAGGTAACCGGGCACTTGCTACGCACATCACCCATGACCTACAAATTTCAGCTGCGTGTACCATTTCCACAGCTGCAGACGCCGCTACCCCGTCTGCTAGCCCAGCCGGCCGCCGCCCGCCGCTCGTCCCGCTACACAGCCTGTTGTTACCACAGAGGTCGCACAGGTGGCTGTCTCTCAGTGCTGGCTGCAGCCCGCACGGCTGGGTCGGCCGCGGCGGCTGCGAAAGGCCCGTCACCTCAGAGCTGCCCTCACGGCGGCATTAGAGTGGACGGCTCCATCCGCTGCAGTAGCCGATGCGGTAACCAGACCGATGGCATATGTCGGCATATGGTGGACAAACTGGGATGGAACAGGGCGAATTAACTGGGGAACATTGCACATCCTGCAATTCATTTAATTATCTGTGATAATTGAAAGAAAACGAATAACAGATTATCAACGACTTTGTTATTGATGCGTGACATAAAAGCTACGGCTGAAAAACGACGTGGTATTCTTTAAAAGATTTCAAAATCAAAACGCAAATTCAGATATTAAACGGACTTCGGAAGACGAAAGTCGGATGAATAACATTTTGGCGTCCTAAATCGTGCGGAAAGCTGTAAGTTTTCAGAGTTTTGGAAGTTCAGAAACAAACAAATACAGACGATAAATCGATTTTCGATAGGTAAGGTATGTATTGTTCGCTTATCGCTTTTCGCTTCTCTCATTGCGACTGCAATGTCGTACCGATATACTATCGGCAAGAAAATATGTTTTGAAATACCCTGTGTTCCTACAAAGATAGAACATATCCCTTCATTTCTATACCTATTGCTTTGCACGGCAGTCCTGCCACCGCACTATTCCTTGACAGGTCAATTACTGCAAAAGTCGTTTGCAGTTGTCAAAGTCCGCTACCTCTGGATGTGATTAGCTCCGCCACTTATCATTGACCCACATATTTCGGCCATCCTGCAGGAGCAGAGCGGATGACGTTTCCTGAATTACCGTCTTACCACCGAGCCGCGGCGCGACGGTGCCTGGCCTTGGATCAGTCATGCTATGACAGCAGTCAGTGAGCGGCAAACGGCGATAAGTCGCCGCTGCATGAAGTTTCCCGCTGACCCATTGGCATCGATGCAGCGTCTTAGAGGCGGATATAACCGATTTGCCCTCGCCCGAGCGGACATTTTGCCATCTCCCCAACAATCCGGCTCAAGGACTAATGGTGCTAAAACCGGCTGCGAGCCTTAGCGCAGGCTCTGCTTTCTTGAAACCGGTATTTTACGCGCCGCCATTGGCGACTGGAAGCAGTGTGGTCACAATATTTCCAGGCGATGGGCCCATGCTGGGACAGTTGAAAAACCAGTCGGACAAAGTCGAGAAGTGTCTTTGGAAAGAAATGGTAAAACTGGTCATGACAGGCATGTGTGATAAACCTGCTGTGAAAATGTTTTGCCTATCTATCTCTCCCGAAGAAGATTTGGTTTTCATTCCAACACGATTATTTTCGATAAGGAAATGCTTTCTTTAGCAAAATAAATGTTTTATAAGCAGACATGGACATACAACGTATTGTCTGAGCGTTCATACTCGTATACAAATCGCGTTCTTTAAGTTTTTATCCCTGACGTGGCGGACGACCATGCTCGTTCAATCAATAATTTGATGGCAGACCGTGGCGATACTGAGTTCGGTCCTGCCATGGTGTGCATAGCATATGTACAACAGGACCGCTTTGTTCCACGGTTCGATGCTGACTGCTGACAGATGAACATTAGACAGTCTGCGACAGATCTGGCGCACTATCACCGCGCGGCTGGCGCAGCCCGTGCCGCTCACATGCGAGCCAGAGCTGTCAGCTGCTGATAGCAGCTCGAGTTTCCCGTGACTAAATTGAGCGTACATGACAGTCTGCAGCTATTGGATATCATATAACGTAATGAGAGCTGCACTAGCCGACACGCAATGGATGATATGTGACCATACAGTTATCGGGCTTCGAACTTTGGCGGATTCAATTCAATGATCGTGGCATAAGGAAAACGGTGCTTGATGTTGCTGCTTCATTCCTGAAAATCGTATGTGAAGCAAATGCTAGAATTTACACTTGAATTTCACAGGCTACGTCGCACTAATTCCTCGAACGGATCACACAAGAGTTTAGAAGAGATATCAGGCATACTCAATAAGACCTTCCAGCATTGGCGATCAGTTATCTAGATGACATTAAAGTGGCTCCACATTATTACGGGGACGAATGAATCGTTCCCTAAATGTCAGCCTTCGTGCTAGTAGGTAGTTCAGATGAGTACAATTACTGCCACCGTTACTCTGGTATTTCAAAGATAACTAATGCGATTCGTCTCATGTTTAGCTTTGGCAATAAATGGTTTTCAACTTCATGAGGAAGGAATACAGCTGCTGGATTTAAATCAGCGAATAAAGTTTTCTCTGGATATTAACCCCCGTTCTGAGTCTCACTGTGGCCGGGCGGGCCGGCCGTTCCTCGGTGCCACCTGCCGCCACCCGCGTCACTTTGCGTGACGGCGTCACGCCGGCTGCCAGTCGGGCGTCACGCGGACTGCCAGTCGGGCGTCACGTAACGCGCCCCGCTGGCGGCGAGATCGATACATGCACTGCACCGCCGCGGCCGAGCTGAGCCCGCGACAGCGACGGTGTCGGGTCGCTGCCCCGGCGCTCCGCTGTTATTAGGGTCACACCACACAGTCACACACACCACCGCACTGGGCAGTCGGTCGGCCTGGGGAGCGGGCAGACTAGACCCTCCGGCCCGCGCGGCCGGAGAGGGGCGGCCACTCCCTGCAGTGGCTCCATGGCCCAGCGTGTAATGAGATCGCACTGACGCTGTTATAGATGGCATCCTCCCTTTCTTCCTCTCTCTCTCTCTCCCTCTCCCTCTCCCTCTCTCTCCCTCTCCCTCTCCCTCCCTCCCTCTCTCTCTCTCTCTCTCTCTCTCTCTCTCTCTCTCTCTCTCTCTCTCTCTCTCTCTCTCTCTCTCTCTCTCTCTCTCTCTCTCTCTCTCTCTCTCTCCTTTCCTCCCTCCAATCCTTGTTCGATCGACGATCTATAATCCGCTGTGCAACTGACCGCGGGATGGCCTCGATTACCTCAGTGCATTCACAATAATCTGTGAGTCATCCAACCACGGTTACCTACTCCAGGAATGAAGGCGTCCGGTGAATGCGAGCGGGGTTTAATAAATCACCGACCTAAGGGCGCACTTTCGACGCTTTGAACGGCTTACTTCAAGCGGTGGAAGTGTTTATATTTCGAAAATAGCATTGCAAAACGTGCCTTTTGTCACACTTAAGTGGGTACGAATATTGTACCCACTTAAGTGTGAATAACTAAATGCAAACAAAAAGTTACCCAGTATCTTAATTTTATTTCATGTAGGTACTACATGATTTGATCCTTACGTCAAGCAGGAGAAAGAAATAAATTCAGCTCTGTTCAGAGACAAGCAGTGAAATCTAAAGGTTTTGGCATTAAATACCGTCCATGTTGGTGTGTCGTAATCCCGATGTCACATATTGCTTTGCAGCGACGGTCCCTCCAACTACCACGAACAACACTGCAGTGCGGAAGTGCCGTGCCGTGTGGGGAAAGTTCCCTCCGCCCTCGAAGTGGGAGGGGCCGGACCGGGCGGCGGGCGGAGGGGTCACACCAGACCGCCGTGACCGGTGACCCGACAAACTCCACGTCTGTCACGTGCTATGATCGTCGTACGTGACCAGCCATGAATTGGCCAGCGGCCCGCTGAAAACGGTCACCGCAAACTGACACTGCACTCAGCGTACGTACGTGTTTGTGCCGTTTGAACTGTGAATGAGTCCAATCTTCAGCCAATAATACAGCACGCGGCCTAAAATCAACTTTTGCTGTGTTAAATGCAATACAAATGGTTTGCCTTGGAACACGTCTAGTCCATTATAATTTGTTTATATCCCATGTAACACGTTTTAACGCAATTAGCTGCATGATATTTGATACGTTACTCACTGGAATCATCCTTCTTAGTCGTTCGGCATTTGAAACATGCAGGTCTAGCCTCTGCGCTGCTCTCCAGCCTGGTGCAGGGTGCGCACTGCGCAGCCCGCACCCCTCTGCCTCGCGTAGAATCGGATCGGCCTGTCCCTGACTGACCGCTATATGGGACTTTTCCACTGTCAGCGAACTCGGTAAAAGTATGCGCTGATTGTGGGCGAGCGAATGACGTGCATACAGTGCACCAGACACCGCGCACTGCACACACTGCACACACGGCACACCGAGAGAACTTTCCTCGTATGTTGCAACGATTCACTGCTCAGTTCCGCGTCTGGTTATGGGAAACTTCAGACCTTTGAACTCAGTGTGTGAAATTGTATTGGTAAATTATTTCTGATTATTAATCATACGTAGATAGGTACTGTTTTGATCAGTGGAATATTTTGAGAATTGAGATAGAATTTGGTTGTCAGAAAAAGAAGACCTATCGAATTGCACACATGGAGAGAGAGAAGGGACGGGTCAGACAACGGTGTGCAGGGTGGCCAAATCCCACGACTGCCGACCTTATCAGCTCCGGCATCCAGATCTCCCGCGGCGGAGTCCTTGACGGCGCGGCGGCGGCGGCGGCGGCGCGACGCACGGCGCTCAATCTGACGCGGCAGCGGCGGCGGCGCACCTGGCACGGCCCGCTCGCCCAGCAGGACCCGGGTGGGAGTCAATACGGGAAAGACGGCGTTGTTTTCACCACCGCGGCAGGGCGGTCCGTTAGCTGAGCATTGCAGAGCGGCCGGCAGGACCTCCAGAACGGTCTCTACCGGAGGGTATATCGGGAACGCCATCATAAAATGGCGGAGGGAAGCCGACCGGATAAAATGCGTCAAACAGCGGCACTCCGGTCTCTGCAGCGGCCGTCGATGCCATCAGATAACCGGGCGAGCCAATACACCATAAGCGTAACTTTATATCTCTTTGTGGGTGCTCAAGCACCCCCAATCCTGAGCTCAGCACCCCCTGCCTTCTTAAAGCACCCCCAGCCTCCTCAAAACATTCCCAGCTGACTCAAGGCCCTCAATAATCAGAAGGTCCATCTCCTAGTACTGTAATGAGCCCAGTGAATCATGCAAATACTATGCTTACTCAATTCAGTGACTAAGAGAATATACATTGAATAAATCACCACAAATTAAGATGCATGATATTTGTGTTAACATTACATCTGATATTATCAGGGGCCCGGGAACGACTTTCAAGTTGGGGGGGGGGGGCGAGCCTAAAATACCTGACATGCATATAAAACAGTGGCATAGCTAGGGGTGTAAGGGGACACGTTTCCCCTCCCCCCATCGGATTCAAAGGGACCCTTGGGTCCGAGAGGCCCTGCGGCGCCATTTGACCGCTGAGGGTTAACGATGGCCATATTTCTACTCAGAAGGGCCCCGTGGGGCTCTTTAGAGCACCTCATGGGCCCTAAATAGCCACACTAAGGTCTCCATAAGGGCCCCACGCCGACTTCTGAGGGCCTCTTGCGGCTTTTAAGGACACCTCGGTGGTCTCCAAAGGCCCGTTAAGCCTGAAACAGACTCTTTCCGCAGTCAGGAAATCGCATGCGAGAGCCTATTCAAATACATGGAAGCACGCTCGCATCAATCGCACGCACCTCCCGCGAGCGATTGCTGCGAGAGGAATTACAATGTTTTTGAATAGGCTCTCGCATGCGATTTCCTGAACGCGGAAAGAGTCTGCTTCAGCCTTTACTGGCCTCTGAGAGGTCTTACCGGCCAATGAGGGAAAGTTCTAGGGGCATTTCCCACTTGTGATGGTCCCACACTTATTTTTCTGAGGGCCCCATAACGGCAACTATGGGGCCCTTATCGGCGCCTATGAGGGCCCACGGCCCCACACCGGTGTCTCTGAGGGTTTCACACCCCCAACTCCGAGTGCCTACACCAGTGCCTATTAACCCGCGCCCCGCTGGGGGGGGGGCAGAATCTGCCCTCCCTCCCGTTTTTCGCCAATAACTTCTAAACGCGTTACGCCAGCGACGTCAAACTTTCAGTACCTTATCATACATCAATTTGACACGTTCCCTGAAAATTTGAGCGAAATCCGTCGGAAATTTTTTGAGAAATTGACGTTTTAGTGACGTCATGTTCGCCATTTTCGCCTAAAAAACGGCAAAATTTCAAACGCCGCTAACTTCTTCATTTTTAAAGGAATCAGGACGTAACAAAAAAGGTTATACGTGATTCTACTTTGTCTATCAAATGGCTATCTCGGTTTTTTGAAAATTTTGGATTTTGGCCAAAAATTTTCCAAAAAACTGACTTTTTTGGGAAAATATTTATAAAATCCAAAATTTTGAGTTTATCGAAAAAACCGGAATATATGTCAAAGAAGTGGTCTATGTGCACCTACATACCAATTTTTAGAAGAATCGGTTCAAAAATGTGGGAGTTATTCAAAATTTTATGACGTCACGACACACAAATTTTTTGAAAAAAAAATGATTTTTTTTTGGAAGTTCTAGACCTCGTACGGAAATACAAATAGCACCATTCGATTCGCCGTGAAAAACTGCATCGGATAGACACCTTTTTAGGCCTTAACAACCAACTTCAAAATTTGACCCCTCTTGACCTGACCTTGACCTGACCTCGACCTGAAATTCATCCAGAGGTGGTCCATATCACTTATTGAGTGTGCCTATTGAATTCTATGAGTAAAATGACCCATAAAACATGTGTCGCACATGCCCTTTTCTATATTTTGTTTTTGGTGACCTGACCTGACCT
This sequence comes from Amphibalanus amphitrite, assembly GCF_019059575.1. Taxonomy (NCBI): domain Eukaryota; kingdom Metazoa; phylum Arthropoda; class Thecostraca; order Balanomorpha; family Balanidae; genus Amphibalanus; species Amphibalanus amphitrite. The sequence goes on from NW_024881568.1 coordinate 1,098,928, forward strand.
GACCTGACCTTGACCTTGACCTTTGAATGACATTGTGTGCAACGAATATTGTCTTGGTAGTCTAAGAACACGTTTTGGGCAATCAGTCTCCGTCCATTCTTCGGCAACTACGGTGCAAGGCCGATACTGTAGAAACTTGCATTTTGTACCCTTGACCTGACCTTGACCTGACCTCTGACCTACTTAAACAAAAATATTTGGGCTCTTAAGATCCGCCTTGTTGAGAGCTTTCGATTGCCGTTTTCCCCGTCTTTCTACGACCATCGGTTCGGAAGTTAGACAGGGGGGGCAGAATCTGCCCCCCCCCCCCCCAGCAGGGCGCGTATGGCTGAATAGCCCAGCGGGGCGCGGGTTAAAGCCCTATATCGGCGGCTCTGAGGACCCACCCAACACCTGCGCATCTAAAGGCCACCCACTGATGACTTGAGGGCCCCACAACGGTGACCCTGAGGGCCCCACCGGCGTCTGACAGTACCATGCCGGTCTCTTAGGACCCCGCAGGACTTCTTCTGCCGGCCTAATAAGGACCCCTTGCCGGTCACTGAGACCCCCTGCCGGCTTGTAGAGAGTTCGCGTCAGCAGCTCTAAAGGCCCCACACCCGTCTGTAACGGCTCTACACCAGCGTCTATGAGGACCCGGAGCAACGCCTGTAAGGACCCTCATCGGCGCCTCTGAGAGAATCACACTAGCACCTCTGATCGCCCACACCGGCACCTGCATGGCGGCCCCACACCGGTGCCTCCCTTACCGGCGGCTCTGAGGGCCCTACGCCGGTGATTCTGAGGGTGCCACCGATAACTGAAGGCACCACACAAGCCCTTAGTGTAGCTGAGCTTTAATCCCATACCGGCCCTCCGAGGGCGCCACGTCAGTGCACTCATTGCCCCACACCCCTCCCTCACACCCGGAGCGGGTAAACTGTGTTATACCTATAGCAACGATTTTACCACCGTTGTACGTTATGTATTTCTCAAAGTTGACTCAAAATGGTCCAGTACCAAATCTGGCCTGCCAAACTTATGGCCAAGGTCAGGCCCAAACACGTTTTGGGCAATCAGTCTCAGTCCATGACTCCATTCTTCGGCAACTACGGTGCAAGGCCGATACTGTAGAAACTTGCAATTTGTACCCTTGACCTGACCTTGACCTTGACCTCAAACTTTAAATTAAGTGCATGTTTTTAGTTATTCGTGATGAGATCTTTCGATTGGCGTTTGAATTTTCCAAATCAGACCAATAGTTCGGGAGATAACAGGGGGGTAAAATTTTTCCCCCCAGCCCCGCGCGTTCGGCTGGAGAGTGGAGGCCCCAGCCCCGCGCGGGTTAATGCATTGGGTGAGCCAAAATTGTTTTACAGTGGCGCTATTAAAACAAGCTCTCGAACCGATTTAACATCATTTCTTGCATGATGCCTGATGGCTACAGTAAAAAAGAACAGCTAAAAAAAACTACAAAAACTATGGAATGCCTTTCTGAAAGCTATTGAGCACCCCCAATGATTTTTGGAAAACTACACCCATGCAATACACTGCGCAAATGCGCGACACCCTTCGACGAGAACCTGCAGGAATTGATTTAATACCGTGCTCTTATATAATATTCAAAGAAACTTCACAGTAGGTACCTACATATATTCGACCAATGGTCATGTCAATATAAAATATATGCAACAGTACTACCGTAAAGTGGGGCTATTTGAGACAGTGCACAGTGGGGATTTTTCCGATTTAGCACGTATTTATTCGTAGAGGGCAAACCATAGGTAGAATTGTAGCCAGATTGTGCACAGATGTTGGCTGGTGTGTCCTGGTGAGAATTTTACCTGTAAATGTGCATAATCAACATAGTATAGGGGGTTCAATTGGACCCCCCGCTCAGCCGTTTGGCCCCTGATCAAGCTAGAGCTTCGCGGAAAAGTCAAGCGTGCTGCCTATGACGAAATTAGGCCGAATATATCCAATTTCAAAGTCCAAGGTCATAAGCTGACTTTCCAAGTCAGTTTAATGACCCAACTAAAGTTGGAAAATCGAGACCTCTTGAAACTTCGCAAAGTTAGGGTGTTACGGGGTATTTTGGGGTGCTGATCACGAATTTCATGTTAGTTTTGATCACAGACGATGTCTTTATGCATTTAGGCCAGGTCGGGTCAGGTCAGGTTAGATCAATTAGTAGGCGTCCTGCCGGCCATCCATAGAAGTGTCACCTACTACTGATAGCTTCGTAACATGGAACGAAGGCACTAGAACTACTTCGTAAATATTCAAATGGCTGCTAAAATCGAAATCAGCACCAAAAACTACCCTAGAAACAAGTAAAACTCGAAAAAGTGAACCAAGGTCACCAAAAGGTCAATGACCTTGACTTGACCTTCACGTGACCTTGACACCCACCATTATGCATGGCACCAACATCATTTCACATATTTGAACGTTTAAAACCACAAAAAGACTGGAAACCGCGGATAATGTGAGCTGGCATACGCCGAATCGCGATTCCGGCCAAACATGGTCTCGAGAAATATGCCACAGGTCAAAGGTCAGTTGGGTCAGAGTCATGAAATTTTTAGTTTAGATGTAGAATTGATGATCTCGAGGGTACCGAAAGTTTCGGCGCGATCGGCCGCTTTTTGCGCGAGTAATTTGCGGAAAACCATTGGGTTTTATCCGACCCCTTCCCCCTCCCCCTCCCCACAAGTGCGATGGTTAATAAGGTTACGGTATGTATAATTTACGCTTGTCATCCTATTCCTAATGAATGTGTCTCAGAAAATATGCATCATATAAATCACGAAGTAAAATTATTCGCCTATGTCCGGAACATACCTATATCGTGCTGTTTGCCCTAGCGCTCCTCGAGTGGGGTGTTAAGATACTCTAATGTGAATATTCCGTGTTCAGGCAAGTTTCGGCAGCCAAACTAGGCGTTGTCTTGTGCAGAAGAAAGTGGCGAATTCGATAGGATATATTTCGGAGTGGAAAAGTGTGGAGAACATTGTTGATTTCCTACATTTATTTAGAATACCATTCCTTCAATATGGTGTCTGTAAGGGTTTTTTTTGTAAAGGGCATTTTTGTGACCTTAGTAAGGTTGTGGCATACTTTCCGTTTGCCATTCCATTCCTAATAAAGGTGCCTTTCAGACGATATGCAACTTTAAGACCTCGCAAGATTAAAACCAACAGGACAGGACAATGAAATTGAGCTATACTTTCGGGCCTTGCTGAGCCCATTGAGTAATCACGCATGAGTGTGAACTTTGGGCGCATTTTTCCTAGTTTTACTGTGGACATACAGATAAAACAATGCCATATATGAAAAATTCAGACATTTCTTAGCCCTACTGACACAAAAAATAAACCAAAATCCAAAAAATATTTTTTGAATTAATAGGCGCTAGATGGGAAAAATCCCCACTGTGCAGTGAGGCTATTTGAGACAGTAAGGTAATGGTATAGTAAAATCGCTGTAAAATGAAAACCGTTTGATGTTTTTTCATCATTTTTGCTTAGGCTAATGTGGGATTGAACAGTGAATGCTCTGAATAACCTTTTTGAAAATTTCGAAAAGTTCTGAAAGAAATTTGCAATAAAATACGAAATACAGAAAAACGCACAATTTAAGTTGCTCGAAAAGCACCCCTACCTGCAGTTTAAAAACGTTGAAGTTTTAACAGCTTCGCCACTGTATCTATCGTTACTACCTTTTTGGTTATAGGCTAAGCACATTTTTCATGAAAATATTATATATTGTTAACGGTACTGCCGATTGCGTAACCCATTGTATCAGAATCCCGATGATGCCCACGTCAAACCTCAACGGATATGCCAATTAGCTGATGATAAAGGTGATTGGGTGCACCCGAGAAGACTTACCACCATCCACCTGAAGTGCATCGAACGTTCGACATAAGCAACACCGGTGAATCGGTCGTGGTCATAAACGTGCAGTGGGTTCATGGTAGGTACTTTTAGCAGCAAGCAATATTTACATGTTCGTAGTGTAACATAATAACCCTTTAGCTGGTGACCAAACTAGTTATTCTGATGAATATGTGCTTAAAATGTGCTTCATCAGTCACTGACTCATTCGACAATCAACATATGTCTACCTTGGTTGACCAAAAAGCACCATTGAATGTTACTTAACACATGAACGTACTGTTAGATGAGCCTATCCAAGTACTTGATGTGGTAGGGTAACCGGCCAATTGATACAGCATGCAGCGATCGAAGAAAATCGGCATAAAATCAAAACCGTTTAACATTTTTCTGTTATTTCTTCGAATGGAGATGTACAATGGAAGAAACAATCATGCAGACCATTCACTCAAATGTTTTGGGAAACCTTTTGCCTTGTTTGATTCATTACAGTGTGCTTCATAAGGTAGCGAGACTGTCTCAAATAGCCCCACCGACTTTCGGTATATCTGTTTTCCTGTCACAGGGGCTATATACAAAAACTTACTTTCAAAAATTTATTGTCGATGACTTTAAAATAGTCCTTGATGATCATCCTGTCAGTTTGAAAGCTATGGGTCACATCATATTATGATAGCCTTAGCATATAGTGATGCAATTTTATACCCTACCAAAATGAAGTGTCCTACGAAAAAGGAAAAGATTGAATATAAAGGTCATATAACAGTCTTTGAAAAAACAATTTTTGCCAAAATGATCAAAATTCAATTTCCAAATGCATGGCGTTTAAAAAATTATCTCTAGCGTGACCGATGTTCTTTAATTTCTTTGCAACTAAAACTGTCTCAAATAGCCCCACCCTATGGGGCTATTTGAGACAGGCTTTAACATAAAAAATAACCTTAATCATTATTACTAGCTGAACCAAAATACACCTTTATGAAAGAGCTTACAGAAAACTACATTTTTGCAATTTACATGCTATAAGAAATATGAACCATCTTTAAGGGAGAGGCCAAAAACTGTAAAATCCGTTTCAAATAGCCCCACTTTACGGTACTCCAAACTACCATCTAACATCGTAGGTACGGGAACCTTCGCTCCTGATCCGAAGTGCCATCCAACCATTACTTCTTATATCATTTCGGTACTATTCCACTGCCTCTCCTCGTCATGAGGCGGCGGTCGAGCGGCGTCGCAGTTTTACCGGGGTTTCCAGTTGCCCGCAGAACCGGTCCCAGCCACCGTCATCGGTGATATGTGGTCGCAAACCAGTCTCCGGCTTAGTGTGTTTGCTCATTGCCTCTCTAGAACTCTGCACACGTCTCTCTGTTAGCCCATCGGCCTGCGCGATGTCATGACAAGAGTCCGACTCTGGCGAGCCAGTTGGCTGGTTGGAACTGATTAGGAAGAGTTATCCGTGCATTTACATATAAACAATTTACCGGTAACCGCTGTCTATTCACAGCAACTCTTGAAATACACACGACAAAGCAGGTAGATGTGCCAATGCTCCGCCTATTTATGCTTTATGAACGGAACGAATTTCAATTTTTAGCTTCCGACTAAACAGGAAAATAGCATTTTTGTAGTTTCCGTCACTCATGATGAACGACGTGATGTATATCGCCAATTAGAGGGACGGTCCGGTGCCGGTCCAGCCACAGTGCTGTCTCCGACCTCATCTCGTGACAGCCGGAGGCAGCGGCAGTCGCCACATACAAAAAGGCCGTGCCAGGCGGACCCTGGCACAGCCGGAGAGGATGCCAGCCTGGCACAGCCGGAGCGCTGACAATGGGCGGACCAGCCTCCGGCGGACGGGAACTGATCGCGGCTGCTGCAGGGGAACAGGAGACGGCAGAGCTGACAGCCTCACATCGGGAGACGGCAGAGCTGACAGCCTCACATCGGGAGACGGCAGAGCTTACAACGGAGACAGCGGAGCTGACAGCTCACACGGGAGACGGCAGAGCTGACAGCCTCACATCGGGAGACAGCAGAGCGCACAGCCTCACACGGGAGATAGCGGAGCTGACAGCTTCACATCGGGAGACAGCAGAGATTACAGCCTCAATCGGAGACGAAAGAGCTCACAGCAGAGCCTAGCGCTTAAGCTTGAATGGTTCTCAGACTGATCATTTTGTCTGGTCGATGGAGCAGTATGCTTACTTGGGTTAAGACTTTGGAGATGGCAAAATGCAGCGGGTCACTTGCACACATTTACTGAATAAGGTTGCAGAGAGAGCCCATTTCTGGCACCGAGCGCAGCACCTTGGTCATCGAGTGGCCACCTCAGAGTCTTATCGCGGCATTCTGAGTCACTGGTAATTTATTGCTATGTCCTCAATGCGCAATAGCTTTGACGTTCGGAAATAAAGAGATCCCAGTAAGCCGATAAGGAGACGTGCATCCATACAGCTTCATGGAAAACTTCCAAGATAAGCAGCACGAACTCCAAAAATGGTCGCGCACCGTTGAACGATAAATCGCCTCTCGATCGCCTATTTCATCCACCGCAGCCTCGTACCGATAGAGCAAACCGGGCTGGACGTGAGTGGACTGTCGAACCTCCTTATAATGCCCCTAGTGCCGCCGAGTGTATACCAAAGCTGCTCGCATGCACTCGGCGTCCCACACTGGGCCTCCATCAACTCCGGTCACGTCACCGGCGTCTGCGCGCATTGCATCAGCCGCCGACGTCTCGCCGGGCGGGGTCTGAGCCAGACATGTGCATGGATCCGAGTGATGGATCTATGATCTCAGTGGATCTCGAAGCAAAGTACAGGCTGGGATCTATGATCCCACCGGATCCGGCGTGAAAAATACATCTTGGATCTATGACCTTATATGATCTGACGATTATTTAAGAACATGGATCTATGATCTGAGTGGATCCCACCATGCACCACATTTGAAACCATGTTTTAAAGGGTTTCTATGCCAATAAGTGACACAAAACTGTGGATTATGACGTGTGATCACATAAAATCACTAAAACAGAATGTTTGTGAGTTGAAACAAGTGCTTTTTTGGGATATATGTGTTGACAAAAAATAAGTGAGGATCTATGATCTCACTGGATCTCAAGCAAAATATGAGACTCGGATCTGTGATCCCTACGGATCTCTCGATAAATTACAGAGCTGGATCTATGATCCCGTCGGATCCGAGATCAGGATCCGTGGGATCAGATCCCAGATCCATTTTCTCGGATCCATGCACATGTCTGGTCTGAGCCATCGGCCGTCGCCGACCGACAGACAGCCGATTAGTCCCATCAACCACCGAAGTCTCATCAAGTCATTAACGTCCTACCAGCCGCCGACATTCGTCGCATCAGCCGTCGAGGTCCGTCCTATCAGCCACCAACGACTGCCGGGACAGCGCCCCACCGTCCCGCCATCCGCCGACGTCCCATCAACCGACCCCGTCCCACCAGCCGCCGACCGACGTCCCATCATCCACTGAGGTCCCATCAACCACCGACGTCCCACCAGCGCGCCGCCCTACTGCACCAATCCTATATGAGCGCTGTGTGACAGTCGCCCAGTCAAGGGCAGTCCGAGCAATAGCCCCCCAGTCACCAGCACGCTATTCGCCAAAACTGGCTGTCCGGGAAGGCCAGTACTAGCGCTGTATGTATGTCGGGTGACCGGACTGAAAGGCGGCGGTGACGTCAGTGACGAGCAGGACCAGCGCCATAGACGGATAAATAAGGCAGACGCGAGGCGTCGAATGTCTGCGGGAAAATGCATTAGGCGTGGAGTCGCTGAGAGTATAGATAAGAGATGGACAGATGCGACATATAATACACTACATTAGCTGCAGATAAGTTCATGTTTCAGCGTATAAAAGTTCCCGATGTAATATAATTATCTGGGTGTACCTAATGTCGTCATTGACGAAGGTGATCGCAAAGGTCACGACCCGTCACGATAAAACGCACCAGTCAATTTTCCAATCTGCAGTACCCAATCGATCTAGTTATGTTGTCGCAATGCGTATTCTCCCGTCATGGACTGGGAACTGACTCACGCAGCCTCTGTTAATGTGTCTCACATATCCTCCAAATGATATTTGACTAAAATAAATACCAAATACGGTATTCAAAACCAATAACCCATGAAATAATCGCATATTATATTTGAACTACGAACGGACAAATGCTCAAAGCTTTTCAGGATTTGAATTTTCAAACGGCAGATATAGGGCCAACAATCGGGCAGAATCGCATACCAAAGCGACGCCTCGGTCACCTTTCTGAAGTGCTGCATCATTCACAGGTGCACACAGACCCGTGTGACACTGCCGAACGGTCCCACACGTGCAGTGTCCAATGCAGATGTGTCTGCCGGCCGTGCGTCGGCCGCTCGCTCGTGCTTTGTTCGCGGCTGGGCCGGCCGTCCGCTGTGCTGGCGAGTGGACCAAACCGAACCGGTCCGGCGGGCCGGGCCGGGCCGGGCCGGGCCGGGGCCGACGGACGGCCCATTTGGCCACTGGTGCCGGCCACTGCTCTCTTCTGGGCTGCTCCGAGAGAGAGAGAGAGGCGCCCAGGTAGGTGACCAGGTTTCGCCGGTCTACCGTGAACGATGGTGCAGACGCAGCGGGGGTAGAGGAGAGGAGAGGAGAGGAGAGGAGAGGAGAGGAGAGGAGAGGAGAGGAGAGGAGAGGAGAGGAGAGGAGAGGAGAGGAGAGGAGAGGAGAGGAGAGGAAAAGGAGATGAGATGAGAGCAGGGGAGAGGAGGTTGGAGAAGAGGGGACGAGACGATGCGAGACATGCTGGGAGTACAGAGGACACGAGATAAGACGAGAAACCAGCCCAAAATGCTTAACAGATCTCAGCGGGATAAATGCTAAGTTGCTAAGATATACTGGTTCCTATGTCGAAATGAAAAGATCCGTTGATCGCATAATCAGCGACGGACAGCTGCAGACGGGGGCTGAGCTGGGTTACGATACACAGACGGGGGCTGAGCTGGGTTACGCTACGCAGACGGGGGCTCCGGTCCGGTATGCAGATCAGGCGCGGAGACGGCGTGGCGTCTCCACTCTGACAGGATCTGTTCACACACCGACCGGACCGCACGGCCGAGCAGCGACCCAGCGTGCGTGTAGCCTCTGATTCAGCGGAACACACGACGCGCGCACTCCGACGCCGCAAACGGCGCCTACGTAACGAGTTGGTCACACCGCGCAAAAACGCTCACCTGGTACTGCGGCGGTCTCAGGAGGCTGCGACTCCAACTGTCGGAGAACTCTGCTGGCTCACTCACACTCAACGCTCACTCTATCACAGCCGACCTCCACACCACTTTTCTATCCTCACTGTACACTGTATCTCTCAGCGTAAAATATCTCGCTCTCGCCTCTCCTGGGCGTCGTCTGGATACATTGGCGCGGCTCGGCTGCCTTCGGCCGGAGCTCACCTCGCCCACTGCTGCGGGGACGTCGGTCGTCCGCTCACTGCTGCGGCGGCCACCGCCGGCACGGCAGCGGCGGCGGCGGCGGCGGGACGGCCGGGGCCGAGCCTTTTGTGGTGATTCGTAGTCCGAATGCCGCGCGGGGCGAACCGCGATGGCCTGCCGCTGCACGAGCAATACCGAGCGACATGTATGTTAGTTTGGATATTTATTTAAAAAAAATGTTTTGTGAAATTCGGATAAATTATGAAGCCCCACGGGCGATTAATTGAACTGTTTTTTTTTTCTGCAAAAGACATTTATTTTAAACATGACATTATATCCAGAAAACAAAGCATTTAGCTTCGCCCCGTGCATTGAAAGTGCATCTATTACAAAGTTAACAAAATTTTGAAAATTGAAAATCGAACATGACGTCACTCTGACGTCATTTCCGGCCGACCTATGATAGATACGAAGTTCAAATTTTGACACAAGGTGTCAAATTGATGCAGCATATGTACCTACTGAAAGTTTGGCGGCGATACGTCAAGCGGTTTAGAAGTTATTGCAGAAAAACGGGAGGGGGGCTATATGAATAGCCCCCCTCAAGCCTCTTCGGCACACCAAAACCACACGCTTATTTCTCTTTTGGCTCAAAACTCGGCAACGCATTCCATACACAAATCAGGACAGGAAGCCTCCCATTAAATGCCAATCTCTACCAGCTCCAGAAACTCTCCACCCCTCATTGCGTTTGTCACAATGAACCAGAAACAATAGGTATAGAACGTGTGCAGTAAAGCTCTCATGCCCCGCCAGGACGGTTTCGCTGGCGCCGCCTCTGCGACTCCGTGCAGGCGGCACCGTGCAGGGCATGGCACGGGCCGGCCGGCCGGTGGAGAACGGTGCTGCGGCCAGCGGAGAAAGGTGCCGACCGCGACCGGCACTCGGCGGCGACCCTCGGCGGCGGGTCGGACTGGGCCGGCACCGGGGCGGGGCAGGGGAGCGAGAGGGGAAGACGGAGGTGGCAACGGGAACTGGAAATTTTTTCATCATTACCCAGCCCACATAGGTAGGTGTCAGCTGTGATAATAGGCATTCGCTTTCTGTGCGTTCGTGTGCTGAGACTATCCACCGAGTGCCGAGCGCCTGTCGCGCGAATCATGCCTGTCGGCCTCAAATGTTAACTCAAACAAGCCTCGATAGCAAGGGATGGGCAGATCACGCTCCCTATATAACCCTCGCCCGTATCGATCAGACCCTCCCCACTTCTTCCGACGAGTCAGCTCTGCGGAACGATCTCGAGCTTCGTGGAAAACAACGAGCGTCTTGAAGAGAAGAAGCCTCAGGAATTGTAGTAATTTTCGACAAGGTAAACCTTTCAAACGATCGCTTCGTAATGGTCGACAATTGCTAAGAGAAACAGACAATAGGATGGATAAAACGTACCAATAAGTCTAAGAAAATTGATATCGTTGACCCACGTTTAACCCTCGCCCGCACATGCCATTTTCCCATCCTAGAACGCACATGGGGGGATGGTTGCCACCCCCCCCCCCCCCGCGCCATTTCGTTCCTGTTGGAGATAGAGCTTAGCAGTAAAGACCAAAAAGATTCTTTGGGAAGAGACGAATCCAATGATACCCAGTTTTACCTTCTCAGGTCAGTCATTGACCTTCCAGGTCACGTCAAACTAAAAAATGTTGCTGTTTTGGGTCACCGTTGGATATCAAGTGCGCTGCTTATCAAATACCGATGACGATGCTGTTTTCTGGTGCCAAGCCAGCTAGAACCTCTTTGTCACACTACCCGACCAGAATTTTGCTGCTGAGGTCATTTCAGGTCAAGTTAGGTCAAGGTCAATTATATGTGTTTGTATGTCTGTGTGTGTCTGTGTGTATACTGATGTGTGCACCGATTGTTTTTGGGTCCATATTACATGAAATCATGATCTGAGAAGCTTTTACCAAAAATGCAGTCAAAAAACTTCACAAAAAGTAAATTCAGCTTGCCTAAAACGCAATTATCTTAGATGACCTAGGTTGACCTTGACCCTGACCTTGACCCCTGTACATCGTCGAACAACATGTTCCATGATAGGTGGGAGGTAAGACTGGCAAAAAAGGCCGAAATCAGGGTGTCAAAAGCTCACAAGGCCCATGGCAAGCGCAAGATGTTGAAAATTGGCCATTTGGGTCATGACATGACCTAAAAAACAAGGTCATATCTCCGAAACCAAAAATCACAGAAACTTGAAATTTTCAGTGGACATCAAGAAAGGATAGAGAAGCAGCTATACCAAAAATCAGCCTTCTAGCTCTAAAAATGTTGAGTGCAGAGCAGAAAGACTACCTGGGGGGGTGGCAACCCCCCCCCCCCCCCATGTGCGGGCGAGGGTTAATTCCATAAGCGTAGGAACCATGGGTGCAAGGGTGCAGCTGCACCCACAATATTTCTCTAGTGGGTGCAGACAATGTATTCTGCTCCCACAATAATCTGAAACAAAAACCCCTTTTCTCATCAACACTACTTCCCATGTAGCACGGCAAATTCAGGATATGTTGCCTACTATCCATCTTTCGAGGCATTTGCTACTGTGATGGTCTTCAAAACTTACATTTATGCTGAAAAAAGGGAAATGGAGCATGTGATTGAACACAGTTATCGAACCGATAACCCACTGTCAAAATGTTTAGCCCGATATCCTCGAAAATGGCTAAGTTGGCCGCTTTTACTTTTTGCGGTAGTCAATATTGACAATATTAGCCCTCGAATGTGTGCGGCGTTTTCCAGCTTCTAATGTGTAGGGGGAGGGGGGTCGGTCGGACCCCCTGCCGTTCGGTCCCTTATCGAGCTAGAGCTTCGCGGAAAAAACGAGAGTATTGCCTGTGACGAGAGGAAGCCGATGATACCCAATTTTAAGGTCCTAGGTCAATGGTCATTGGTTGACCTTCCAGGTCAGGTCAATATTCCAAAAGTCGGGAAAATCGGGAACTGCTAGAACTGCGTAAAGTGAAGCTGTTATCGGGGTTTTCGGGGTGCTGATCACAAATATTTGATGTTAGTTTTGATCACAGATGATTTCTTCATGCATTTAGGCCATATCGGGTCAGGTCAGGTCAGGTCAACCATTAGGCTTCCTACCGGCAATCCATAGTAGGTGTCAACTACCACTGACGGCGTCGTAGCATGTTACGAAGGCACTAAAACTACTTCGTAAACGTTCAAATGGATGCTAAATTCGAAATCAGCCCGATAAACTACCCTAGAAACATTTAAACTCGAAAAAGTGAACCGAGGTCATCAAAGGTCAATGACCTGACCTGACCTTCAGGTGACCTTCACACCCACCGTGATGCATGGGAAGAACATCATTTCACATGTTTGGACGTCTACAATCACAAAAAGACTGGAAACGCGCGGATAATGTGAGCTGACATACGCCAAATCGCGATTCAGGCCGAACATGGTCTCGAGAATCAGGGCACAGGTCAAAGGTCTTTTGGGTCAGGGTCATGAAATTTTCAAAGTAGGTGTAAAACTGATCAACTCGACTCGAGGTAAAAGTTTTGTCGCGATCGGCCGCTTTTTGCGCGAGTTATTTGCGAAAAACCATGGGGGGGGGGGGGGTTCATCCGACACCCCTACACATGCGAGGGTCAATGCTTCCAAATGCACTTATCGGTCGGTACCTTTTCGACATGGTACACCCTCAAAGCTCGCAACGAGCCTTCGCTCGGGTGTCGCTCCCTACCCCCCCCCCTTCCCCGCTTCACCGGCCATGGCTGGATTTCTGTACCCATGCACCCACAATGTTCCAGCCGTTCCTACGCCCATGTTTAATTCAATTTTTAAGCCCTTCAAGCAGTCAACGGGATAAACTTAGCTACGCCTCTCATGGACAAAAGTCACTAAATACAAACAACCATCGGGTTACAGGATGCATTCAATGATGAATCAGAGAAGGGACCTCGCGGACCATCTTCACACCTACCTTACGCTGAAGACATCTCAGGCTATTAAAAATCTTGACTCAAGAGAGCATTTTTTGCTGGAACTTTTGATAGGCGCGCTAGAACGGTGAAAAAACTTGAATGCGCTCAGCTCAGTGTTACAAATTTATTTACATAGTCAGGTCTATTCTCTATAGATCAGGTTTATATATCGGTCAGGTCATGACCTTTCTCGGCCAGGTCATGACCTTGATCTTCTGTCAGAATTTCGAGTTGACCTTTAAGGATTTACTTAAAGATGATTGGACTAGGCTCGACGCGAAAAGCACAATACCGATGTCCGTTACAATGAACGCCATTCAAGCTTTGAGTCAAAAGTTACTATTTTGCAGCTAAAAAAGAAACTCAATTTGGACGTTTTAATGCACCGTTTAGGAAAAATATCGAAATAGGCCAAAGTAAGCATTTTTCTTACCTCAGGTGACCTGAGCTTTGGCCTGACCAAAATAACATTTGCACTTACCTACCTACTTTATCACGATTTTATTAACTCTTTCACACGCCGCTTACTTGTGATTGTCATGTAACTAATTGTAATTGTTCTTCCGTGACGCAGAAGCCGTGTTGGAGGGTGGACGTAATCATCCCATTCCACCCCACCCCGATGTGTTTCGATGGGACCGCTGCTCTGGTACAAACTACAAAGCTATTTAATCCGCGCCGAACCGGGCGGACGTTTGGATGCTCCCTCCCGTCTAGCTTGGGTACTGGGCATGGTATTGGGCCTAGTGACACACGGTAGGTAAATGGTGTTCGAAAGAGCGTTATTAAAAGTAATAATAGAAGTTCTTCAGTTAAAGCTTAGATTATGTCAATAAGTAACCCACCAGAGGTCATCAAAGGTCACATTTCGCCTACCTATTTCAACGCTTCTTGACGAATCGGCGCATAACTTTGGAGCGAATAAAAGAGAGCGCCGCCGAAAAGCGCATTCGGATAGCCATTCAAAACACTTAGAGTAATGCCCTCAGAGTTTAGGTCTAAGGTCAGCGGTTAACCTACAGAGGGCAAAGACCTGCACGACGTTAATTTTACTGGCGTAGTCTTTTTTCGTCGAGACGCGTCGAATAAATAATTGCTTGATGCCTATTTTTTTTTTTCACTCGGCCATCGAGCGGGAGCGGGGAAGGGCAGCCCCCTTTTTTCAGCATTATTCTTAAAGCACACCACGCAAGCATACAAGCATACATGCATTTTAGCATGCGTGTTATCGGCGACCCGTCTGACCAGACCGGGACGGTGCCCCCTGACGGTTTTTTTCGCGATTGCTGAAAGCCAACGGGGGCGCGTTGCTCGGCAGCCCCCAACGGGGCGCGTGTTAAAAGGGCCCGCGTAGGAACGGCTGGAACATTGTGGGTTGTGGGTGCATGGGTGCAGAAATCCAGCCATGGCCGGTAAAGCGGGCAGGGGGGGATAAGGAGCGGCACCCAAGAGCGGAGGCTTATTGCGAAGTTTTGATGGTGAACCATGTCGAAAAGGTATCGATTAGTGCGTTTTGAAGTATTGATAATGTCAATAATTCACGCAACTGTAAATTGACTACCGCAAAAAGTACAAGCGGCTAACGAAGCCATTTTTGAAGATATCGCGCTACTTTTGACAGTGGGTCACCGGTCATCGGTATGTGTTTAATCCAGTGGTTTAATAGAGTTCAGTGGTTCAATCGTATGTGTTCCGTTTCTTTTTTTCTTTCTTTTTTACTTGAGCACAAATGCTTAGTTTTGAAGATAATCACAGTAGCAAATGCTTCGAAAGATGGATAGTGGGCAAAATATCCTGAATTTGTCGTGCTGCATGGGAGGATAGTGTTGATAAGGAAAGTTTTTCTTCTTTTTTTTTTTTTTGTTCCAGATAACTGTGGGTGCCGAATACATTGTCTGGACCACAGGATAATTATTGTTGGTGCAACTGCACCCACTGCATCCATGGTTACTAGTTACTACTCTTATGGGCCCATCAATAGCACTTCGGCGATACCTATCGCCTAGAGGCTGCAATGGGGCCCGGCTTAGAGAACGGTGTCAGACCCTCAGAGACCGGCGTTGGATCCAAGGCTCAGCGAAGGGCCTCAAAGGCGGCCCCAGATGGGGCCCCAGAGATTTGGGCCCTCAGAGGCAAGTGCATGACGCCCAAAGGCAGGGGTGTAATTTTGTATCTCTTTGTGGGAGCAGATGCGCCCACAATCCTGAACTATGTCCCCACAACGATGAAAATGCACCCGCAAGTCTTTTACAAGCGTCCTTTCGAGAGCACGACGCCCTTCGCATGCTCTAACGGCGTCCTCCTGACCGTCTCGCGTTCCTGGATAATATAGCGCTTTTAATCGATCGGCGCCATTCTGGGAGAACGACGGCCTTTTGACAGCACTGCGCCATTCTCATGGTCTAACGGCGCCCTCCTGACCGTCTCGCGCTCTTATGTCTCTGCCCATCGTGCATCCCTCGACTGTTCGGCGTCCTTCTGCCCTCTCAGCGCCCCTGGAACATACAGCGTTTTCAATCACCCGACGCCCTTCTAGGAGAATGGTGCCCCTTTTCATCGCCCTCGTCACCTTCTGGCGCCCCTATGTCCCCACCAATTTAGCACTATTGACTGTTAGACGCCCTTCTGGCCTCCCAGCGCCCCTGGACCACATAGCGCTTTCAATCACTCAGCGCCCTTCTAGGAAAATGGCGCCCTTTTCATGGTCTCACGGCGCCCTCGTAACCGTCTGGCGCCCCTACGTCCCCACCAACTTAGCGTTACTGACTGTTCGGCGCCCTTCTGGCCTCTCAGCGCCCCTGGACCATATAACGTTTCCACTCACTCGGCGCCCTTCCAGGAAAATGGCGCCCTTGTCATGGTCTCACGGCGCCCTCGTAACCTTCTGGCGCCCCTTTGGCCCACCAACTTACCACTGCTGACTGTTCGGCGCCCTTCAGGCTACTCAGCGCCCCTGGACCATATAATGTTTTCATTCACTCGGCGCCCTTCTAAGAGAATGGCGCCCTTTTCATGGTCTCACGGCGCCCTCGTAGCCGTCTGGCGCCCCTCTACATTTTTAACGCCCTTCCGGTCACTTTACACTGTTAACCGTGCATTTGTTTAGTCAGACATGTCACTTGAAGCGCCTTTTCGGCTAGCAATGCTATCAAATTCGGTGTTAATTTAGGCTCCCACATAAATAATATCCATTGCGCCCCAAGGCGGTCTGGCACCCCTGCAGCTGAGCACCCACAATCATTTGAGGAAAAATTACACCCTTGCCCAAAGGTAGGTCTTGCCCCCCCCCCCCCCGAGAACTGAACCCGCGCCGGGCCGTCCCCGCCCTGCGGTTTTTCGCAGATATCTCAAAAACGGCGGCGCACAGCGCTGCTGTTTTTTGCACACCTTTTTGTGCATCTTTTCACACACGTGAAAATTTCAGCCCCACGTTGCTCAAGGTCATGTTACCAAGTCACGCCAAGTGACCTCACCGCAGAAAAAAAAAATAGAATGCTCGTCATGGCAACACCGACTGAATGATCATTGCCTTGAAACTTTCAGCGATTGATAAGAGTAACAGTACCTATCATTTACAAAACGTACCTATGTCTCGGAATTTTGATATCGGTGACCTATGATCAGGTCAATTTTGCGGCCTCTCCATTATTAATCAATGGGATAAAATTGAAATGCGTTTCTTTTGCAGGAACGCCATTCTAGACACTCTCAAACATCGGGATGCAGGTAAAATTGACACACTGAACCGGAAATTGGAAAATGGCACCTGTGACCCCTCGTTATGTCCCCGAGGTCATCTCAGGTCACGAATAGCGTCTAACAGGTTTTCGCTAATAACTTCTGATTGAGGCATGCTAGAG
Organism: Amphibalanus amphitrite; assembly: GCF_019059575.1. Taxonomy (NCBI): domain Eukaryota; kingdom Metazoa; phylum Arthropoda; class Thecostraca; order Balanomorpha; family Balanidae; genus Amphibalanus; species Amphibalanus amphitrite. Next base: position 1,116,102 of record NW_024881568.1, read on the forward strand.
CAATGAAAACGCCTTAGATGTGTTCGGCTCGACGATGCCGATCGACTAATATGCAACATGAACTTTTCCGGTCAGGTCATGACCTCAACCTGAGGTCAAATTTTCAAGTTGACCTTTCAAGGCCAAATTAGGTATAGTTCATTCAAAGCGTCTCGACGAGAAGAACACGATGCCGGCAAAAGTGATGTCGTGGCTCTTTTTTTGAGTCAAAACTTATTGCTGAAAAAAAACATAAAAAACATTTTTTCGTGAAAACGGCTATTTTTGGAGTTTTTTCCCTCTGGAGGCTAAACCGTTAGCCTGGGCTCAAATCTGAGGACATGGCGAAAGAACGTTAAAAGAGCTATCGAATGCGCTTTTCCGCGGCGCTGTAGCTCTATATCGGTTCCCGAGTTAGCTGTTGGCAGTTTCCAAAATGTTGAAATAGCCAACATTTTACCTTTGGTGAGTCCTCTGGTGACCTGACCTTTGACCTGACCAAAAAATGGCCGACGTGTTTCGTCTTTATTTTGGATGTTCTTTCGATTGCCCTTACCGTGTGTCGCTACTCGCTACCTGACCCAGGAGCAGAGTTAGAAGGGGTGTTTAGACACCCCCCCCCCCTCCCTCGGCCCGGCGCGGAAGTCTCGGAGCACCGGCCCGGCGCGGGATCATAGGGCCATCAGTGGCAGGTGTAGAGACCTCATAGGCCAGTTGGGGCCTATAGAGGCCTGTTTGGGGCCCCTCAGAGTCTCAGTATCTAGCCGATCGGCTGGGTGTCGGTCCGACGTCGCGGCTGTGCCTCGGGTTGATATAGCGGGGAGACGTCGGCTGAGCGTCGGGTTGACAGCGGGGAGATGTCGAGCCGACGTCGGCCCGACCGTCATCTCGGCTCAACTTCGGCGAACGATCTCGGCCCGACGTCGGCCCGACGTCGGCTGGACCTCGGCTGGACGTCGAGTATAGGTATGCGGATTGCGGACGTTCCCGCCGTCCAGCCGACGTCGGGCTGAGCTTGGACCAAGGCTATATGGTTGGACCGATGTTGGGCCGACGTCGGCATGTTTACTGGGTTTCGCTTGGTACCGCGTTTGTTTCCGTAGCTGACCCTTATTTGCGGTGTTAGACAGGGAGCGAAAAACGTCCCCCAGGACTGTGATGGTTAGGATTGCCCCCGGGTCAGGCCGGGACCGGTTAATAAAAATAATTCATAGCTCAGGCGAGGTTCACGCCTGTTGTCCCTAAAAGCGAAGAAAAGCGATTGTGAAGTCAAAGTGACTCTTTCTGGGTGATAAAAGGGACGTCGAATATGGAATAAACCATATTCCAGCCAATAGCCATTATAGAGTTCAGCCATAATAGCCATCAAGATTCCTTTACTACTCCAAGATTCCTTTATAGCCATCGTAGTCGAGTTCAGTAGGAATAAAATATGATACCAGTTTGACGGACATGCAAGTTATCTTTTGTTTCATCCGCGCAGTTTTTGTCGTCATTGCTAATGCCGCGCATTTCCCCAAAGGAGAGTGAGTTTTGGTGAGTTTTGAATAATTTTAAATTTGAATAGAAGTATGATCAAGATCGTGACATTAATTGGGTGAACTGAAGCTGCATAAGGTTAAATAGAATATTCGTGGTTATTTTTCCTTGATTTCAAAACGAAAACAAAAAAAATGCAACAAATGAAAATGCTCTTTCCCAAATGTGAACACAAAAAAAAACAGCAACCAACCAATTCAAATTCCAAACCGTCCTGTGGTCTGTAGGTGTTGTGTTGTTGTGTAACAGCAAAACGTAATTAATTTCTGGTGATTTCCTTTGTAATTATAGCAATAATTACTGGTAAAATAACAAGTAAGTATTGAAAAGTCCCATGTACGGTACCTAGGTAGAGTACTTCACTTTGACTTACGACGGATATACCAGACCTTTCAAGTATCTTCTCGATATGTCTGCAATATCTAATGGGATTATGATATCTATCGTGATCTTTCTAGTTAGTAACTGAGTGCTGCCTATGTGCTTACTCAGCAATTCTGCTGTCTACAATAGTCCTTGCCTCCTATTATGGTAGGATAGGTATCATTTGATTTAAGATCAGATGATATTGTTTTTGGTCAGTTTTTTTATCTCAAAAGACCTTCTTTTTCATTGTTGTTGAAAATAAAGGAAATATTTCAAATATGAAAGTTTTGTTTTCAAATAAATCAAGATGTGAAATTAATCGATACCTTTCTATTGACTACTGGTTACTGGTTAGGCATACATAGTTAAACTCAGGTGACATGATTATGTGCTATGAAGTACTTCATACTTGTCCAAAAATTTGCCAAGCATATTTCTAATCCTGGCTTTCACTTAATCAATGATCAAGGGAAAGGTCATGAAAAATATAAATTGACAAATATGTAATTTCAAGAGCTTTTTGTACCATGCTGTAGCACCAGTAAAGTAATCTTGGTACTACCAATCATTTATCTTTGATCAACATTTGCAGCTGGAGAGGATTTTGAGGATCTTATGGCCTATGGGGGATTTTGTGAACTCCTGGCATGGAGTGATTAGGGTTCCTTGAACACTTCACACCCCCTATCCTCATTCCATTTTATAAGCAATTGGCACCTGCCTGTATAATCCATTTCTTGGTCAATGTACTAGTCTCAACTACTACAAAACCTACCAAGTAATAATTACCTACAAATCTATAAAACTTTATTCACTTATGTTGACATTTTCAGAACTGTATGTTACCTACAGGCTACAAATAAAACATTGCTGATTCTTTTACTAACTTTAGGATAAAATTTCAGAGCAAGTAAGGTAGGGACAGCAGTGGAGAACTGTGTATTGTGGCATCATTTATTTACCTTAAGTCTTTTTCTTTTGTTCAAATTTTATCACAAAACTGTTTGAAGGTTGGTGACTGGATAAGATTTGGCTGGGCCCAATGAAAAGGCCACTCTCCACTGAACTAAGGTGCTGCCATTTTCAGCAAGTCACCTTTTTGCATCCTGGCTCACTCCTCAAAAGCCACCCACTCATTGCCAAGTTTTGATAAAAATCACGACATGTTACCACTGTTCTGTTTTGTTGCAACAATTCCTTCAATATCATTTGGTTTGCTTAATGCCTGTGTCCTGCATTTCAGAATAAATCATGCCACTAGACTTTGATGTAGAGACATTTCTTCACAACCTCAAGGCAACCAAGCCGCCATATGAGTGTCCGGTGGAGAGCTGCGGGAAGGTGTACAAGAGTTTCTCTGGAATCCAGGTGCATCTGGAGAACTATGACCACAGCATCCCCACACCAGTGTCTCAGTCCAAGTCAGGTGAGTGACATGTCAGATGATCGAGGAACAGGGGAGAGGCTGGTCTGAGATGGCAGTAACTATCATCCATATAGTGTGATCATACCCACATTTGTTTTTCATTGAGTTCGAGTTTTCATATTTGCAGTCTATTTTCTGCAGTGACTAGTGAGTTAAGGTAGTGCATGTTATGTCAATAAGGCTGGCAAATGTATTTACTTTGAAGACAGCTGAACTAATAATTCTGATCCATATATTTATCCATCTACCTGTCATCTCTCTTGGTCCCTTCATGTCTCTGCTCATTACATGACCGTAGCATTTCTATTGTCTGTGTTCTGCTGACTGCTAAGCCCATATACTAGCCTGGGTGTCTGCTGGAAGCCACCCCCACCTAACCCCTCTGCCCCATAGCGCGTAAGAAGGGGAAGGCGCGGCGCGGCGGCCAGGCGGCCGACCGGTCCCCCTCCCCAGCGCCCGTGCTTCCCGTGAAGGCGCAGCGCGAGCCACGCATCAGCTATGTGGACGCCACCAAGATGCTCGAGTACGAGACCGACGGCGGCCTGCTGACCTTCAGTATCTATGACAACCTCACCATCATGTCCAAGGTGAGGCCGTGGGGACCGACTGGGAGGAACAGCGCGAACTGTTCCGTAGTGGCGGACTGTTTTTGCAAGCCTTGGAGGATAATGCTGATTGCTGACAGCCGACTCGGTTTTTCACGAAGCACGGTTGTCCGCACAAATTACTTGGAATGTCACTAGGCAAGAGCTGTTAGACCGCTCATGTACCGAACGACGTCTTTTTGAAGACTGCTTCTCAGTAACAAGTTGCGTAGAAGTACAGTGGTAGGTATGCATTCTGTCAGTTTGTCTACAATAACGTAACGAACACATTAGCTGCCATTCTTTCTTTATTCGACCGTTTGTTTGTCTTTGTTCCCCGATGTCACCCACCTCTCGCCCAGCAGCCCCTCGCCACCCCGCTGTCTGCTCACGGCTGCGCTGCCTGTCTCACAGACCGAGTACGAGGCGCTGGTGCCTCCTCCCCCGCCGGACCCGGTGGCCAGTCCTGAACCCGGTCAGCCGGCGGCCGCCGCGGCCCGGCACGGCACGCCGCGGCCGCCGGGCCGCTCGGCCAGCGGGGAGACAGCCACGCGCCACCCGAGCCAGTCCGGGGACGAGCGGCGGCACCGGGCGCTGCCCGAGGCGGCCTTCTCAGAGGACGACGACTACCAGCTGGACGACGCGCCGCCCATGCCGACCAACTACATACGGTCAGTGGCTGTACCACTAGTGTACAGGGTGTCCGGAAAGTCATGGCGCTTTTCAATTTTTCGCAAACAAATGCGGCTGGTTCATATATATTTAACAACTGGATGAAACAATGATCGGGGACAACAAGAGACATCCTTCCGCCAACTGTTCACTCGATATAGCCGCCGTCGGCGGCGACGACGGCCTCGACGCGGGGGCGGAAGCCCTTGCATGTCTTGACGATGTATGCCGCCTCCAGACCCTCCCACGCTGCCACGATGCGAGCCTTCAGCGACTCCAGGTTGGGATGAGAGGTAGCCTGGACCTCATCCTGCAAGACGCTCCACACGCTGTAATCGAGAGGGTTGAGGTCGGGGGACTGAGGCGGCCACATCTTCTTTTGCCAGAAGTGGTCTGGCCCGCCCAGCTCCTCTGTCAGCTTGGCTTGGACGGCGGCAGCGTTGTGGGCGGGCGCTCCGTCCTGTTGAAACACGAAGTTGCCCTCCGGGTAAGTCGCCTTGATCCACGGGATGACGTGCCTGTCCAGGAGCTCCTCGTAGACCAGCCTGTTGATCTTTTCGTTGGCATCAACGAAGATGATGGGACATTTCTGCCCGTCCGATCCGATGACCCCCAGGACCATCACCTTCTGCGGGTGCTTGTTGACTGGGTTGAACCGAATCCGGGGATCCACTTCGTCAACAGGCTTGTCGGACAAGTAGCGAGAGTTCCTTCGGTTGATCTGAGCGTCGACGTGGAACAGCTTCTCATCGGAAAAGATCCGAACGAAGCTGGAGGTCACTGGGCTCTTTAAGAAGTTCAAGAGCAACTTGCTTTTCTCCAGACGGCGAAGACGCGTGACCTCGGTTAGACGCGGCCTGTTCTGGATCACCCTGGACTTCATCCCCAAATCTTGGTGAATCAGTTCGTGCATGGATGACTTCGGAAAGCCGAACTTCTTTGCCAGTTTTCTGATCGGCTGCCGCGGATTCTCTTCGATTGCCGCTGACACGGCAGCCACGTTCTTGGCAGTTCTGACCGACCGGGGCCTTCCCGATCTGGGGGCATCTTCTAAAGAATCCCCACGTCGGATCTTGGCTTTCACCCGCTGAACCGTTCGCCGAGAAACGCCACATCGTGCTGCGACTTGCGCCTCGGTCATGCCGGACCCGGCCGCCGCGCGCAGACAGCCAGCGACAAGTTGCCTCTTCGTCTGTTTTTCCATGACTGAACGCAATTTCAAGGTCAAATTTACACGGCCCACGGCTGACCGGTCAGTGAGGGGTCACGCCTGCGGTGATTGGCTGATCGTCCACCAATCACAGCGCTCGTTAGACGGCATATAAGAGAAGCGCCAGGACTTTCCGGACACCCTGTACTGTACTGTGGGCACTGTGTGAATTGTACCATAGGTGATGTGTGAGCGTACCAGCTGGACGACGTTAGGTTAGGTGTGAATGTTGTATTGCGCAAAATAAAAAATACGTCATCATGTGCCAGCAGTATTGGTCTGAAGAATTTGATGTGTTTGTCGGTAACGCGATTCGTTATTTCTCATGTATTCAGAAACCTGTGAGTGCTTAGTTTGATGAACTGTCACGTAGCACTTTATGCGACACATTCCGACATGCATTTTAGTTCACCCGTGTCCTGACCACCCGCCGTCCGTGTTCGTTTCTCCGCGCGCAGCTTTATCGAGAAATCTCTGGACGAGCTGGATGAGGAGGTAGAGTACGACATGGACGAGGAAGACGTGGCTTGGCTGGACATCACCAACCAGCAGCGCGCCGAGCGTGCGCTGGCACCAGTCAAAGACGCCGACTTCGAGCTGCTGATGGACAGACTCGAGAAGGAGAGCTACTTCCAGGTACAGAAGTGGAAATAACTGTGCTGTGACCAAGGGCAAACATGAGGGGCAATTCCGGTTAAATATTAGCTAGTTTGTTGCAGTAACACCCAGTATTTACCATGTCAGGCATGATCATCCTTGTCAGTGCGATAGATCGGATAAAATTGTACCCCGTCCCCGCTGGCACAGACGATAGTGGCTGACCTCCCCTCCCCTCTCCCCTCGGCAGGCACAGATAGTGTCATCTGACCAGTGACCCCTCTCCCCATTCCCCGGCAGGCGCAGACGACGGTGGGTACGAACGTGGCGCCGATCGACGAGGAGGCCGTCTGCTGCATCTGCATGGACGGCGAGTGCGAGAACAGCAACGTGATCCTGTTCTGCGACATGTGCAACCTGCCCGTGCACCAGGAGTGCTACGGCGTGCCGTACATCCCCGAGGGCCCCTGGTGGTGCCGCCGCTGTCTCCAGTCGCCCTCCCGAGCCGTCGACTGCGTGCTCTGCCCCAACAAGGGCGGCGCGTTCAAGCAGACGGACGATAACCGGTGGGCGCACGTGGTCTGTGCCCTCTGGGTGCCCGAGGTGTGCTTCGCTAACACGGTGAGTCGCCGGCGGACGGCGGGTGACCGGCCGTCTGAGATGTGTGTGATGGGTGCTGTGCTCCTATTATTCACTGTTGACTGAGTTCTCACTGGGCGCGTGTCCACTCGGCAGGTGTTTTTGGAGCCGATCGACAGTCTGGACCGCATCCCGCCGGCCCGCTGGAAATTATCTTGCTACATCTGCAAACAGAGGAACGTGGGCGCCTGCATACAGTGCCACAAGGACAAATGCTACACAGGTAAGTACTGGACTGTCGGTGACGTTTCTAGCCATGAAGCATGCTTTCATCTGTTGTGGATTATTTGTGAATTACATTATGGCAAGTTGATTCATTCCCGGAAGTCGTAGATAGTTATTTTCTTGGATATGTATTTTTCTTGGATATGAGATGCATCCCCAATCATTTTTGAAATCGGGCTGTCATCTGTTTAATATGAAATATATTTGTTGTTTGCATCCTCGATGTACGCAGACAAAGTCATATTCGAATTTTCACTTCGCATTTACCACTTGCTCCCGTTAGCTGAGCGTGCCAACTCGTTCCCCTCCCCCCACCACAAACCTCTTCTCTCTCCCCTCCGCAGCGTTTCACGTGACGTGCGCGCAGCAGGCGGGCATGCATATGAAGGTGGACGCCATTCGCGAGACGAGTAGCACGGGTACCTCGTTCATAGTGCGGAAGGCGGCCTACTGCGACATCCACACGCCCATCGACTCGGACGCGGTGAGCAGCTGGTGCAGGGGTGATCATGGTTGGGCGGCTTTGGAAGCGTGGCTGAGGGGTAGACGGTGGGTAAGAAATGTCACTGGCCATGCAGAAGCCACAGCTTTGAAGACTTTGTGGTTTTGTGCCGGTGGCTGTCCGGCGTCCACAGCTCTGAAGGCTCTGTGTAGTTTGTGACTGGTGTCTTTCTGACCATTCAGAAGCCGCAGCTGGACGAGGCGCCGATGGACTCGGCCCGCAAGGCGCAGGCCAAGGCCGAGTCGCGACAGAAGATGAGGAAGGCGCGTAAGATCCTGGCCGAGCGTCGGTCGGCGCTGCCAGTGGTGTCGGTACCCACCATACCGCCCGAGAGGTCAGTCAGGACTGGGAACAGACGGCCCGAGAGGTCAGTGAGGAGAGGGGGTCCGCTAGGGACAATACCAGCCGAGAGGTCAGTCAGGAGGGGGATCAGACCGCCACAGAGGTCAATGGGCAGGGGTCAGAGGACGGTGGTCAGGTCAAGGGGTGATGGCAAGGTCAGTCATGGTCGATGACCGTTGTCGACTGACGAAAAGAGGCTTAGTTGCGACGAAGGATAGGCTGAACGAGCTTATTAAAAACACCTGCACATAAAAATGATATCGGTATATCGGTCTGTGCCCGGACTTCGCCCAGTTTATTATCGAGATGGGTCTCTCAAATTTTGTGCCCCACCGTTACCCAGTGGCCGACCCTCCCCCCCCCCTCTCCCCCAGAGTGCAGCACCTGGCCTCTCTGATCGAGTGCCCCCGCAAGAACCACTTCATCCAGCGTCTGCTGGCCTACTGGACGCTGAAGCGCTACTCGCGGTACGGCGTGCCTCTGCTCCGACGACTGCAGGTGTCGGCCAAACAGGCCCGGCGAGCAGACTCCGGCGGACGTGACCCGCTCCAGGACAAGGTGGGAAAAAGAGAGGGCTCTGGGCTGGGCAGTGGGCCGTGGGCTGAAATGTGCCGGCTTTATTCGGTGAGTTATCCTAGTTTTGGCTGTATCGGAGGATGTAAGAATATCCGTTACTGAGTTTGTGCGGTGTTTTTCGTCCTCAGAACGAGATTCGTGAGCAGATTAAGTACTGGCAGCGGCTGAGACAGGACCTGGAGAAGGTCCGCCTGCTCTGTGAGCTCATCAGAAAACGGGAGAAAACCAAACGAGAACTCATCAAAGTGTGAGTCATGATGCAGCTGCAATGCGGTGTTGAAAATTGTGCTATTGTTTTATTACGATCTTTCTCTATAATTTCTGTACTTGAGCTTTCTGTTGGCTGAGGCGCACAACCTCTGGGGCTCGTGAATTTCTGCTATGGGACACTGAATGTGCCCGCTGACACCGCGCGTCCGATCCGCGCCTATCCCTGCAGCTCAGAGCGGGAGCGCCGTCTGCGTCTTGCACCGCTGCAGTTCTTCCTCGAGGGAGTGGTGGAGCAGATCAGCGCCCGAGACCAGGGCGGCATCTTCGCCGAGCCGGTGGACACAGATGAGGTAGGGGCGCCTGAGAGGATGGGGAGGGGGGTCTGCTGAGAGACCTGTAGCGGTCTGTGGGCGGTGAGCGACTGAGCAGGAATGTGCAACTGAGCTGATACGCCTTGATTGTGATTCTGAAACATAGAAGTGAACTTGCAAGATCAACTGGAGGGTACGGCTGGGTAGTTTGGTAATAAATGTTAGTGGTCGATGGCCAGCCTCGTGTAGCAACTATTTAGGGCAAAACAATTACATCGATTTTAGACGCCAAAATATTCGCACTAGCTTGACACTTGAAACGCAGCAACACGTCGGTATCACTGACGCTTGCCGTAGCATTATATTGGGAGCTGCTAGGCCTTGTTAATTCACGTATTTAGAGACTGTCACCGTAAATTTTTCCGCCGACTAGAAAATTGGTCCGGGTTGAATAATGAATATGACTCAAACAAAACATGACGCTTTCAATATTATTGAATGGCACTCATTTTCGCAGTCCGGACAAGCGAGAAAAATGGTATAGAACGTTTATTGTACTGTTGTTATTGGTGTTTTTGATACGTTTCTCTAGCGTTTTGCTAAATTTGAGATAACTAGATGTTGTGAGCTAGAAAGCTTATTTGCTCTGAGTCACTCGGTTTGCGTGCAGTCATGGAAGAGTTCATGTCTGCTTCCATGTGAAATACAAGCAACTGGAACGTTAGTCACATTCAGTTGCTCTATTTACCCTTCATTTTTATCGTCGCTTCCGTGGGTTTTACTTTCTCCTAATTTGGGTAACAATGGATTTGAAAGCCTTGTTTCTTATGTCTTGTCTGTCCTCAGGTATATTCTGATAAATATAATCACTAATCAGACAGCCAAGACCTTTCTGGATTATTTCACACCAATCACTCCGAAGTTTTCTCTTTTCATCGTTCCAAAGATGGCAGTGGCTGGCGCTAGTGGCCGATTTAATAAGCACACTTGTCGGTTCAAAGGAGCTTGTCTTCTTTTTTCCTATGGTCAGATATTTTGTATCGATAAAGAAGCCGTATATAAAGTATCTATTGTTAACATCGTCGGCTCGTGTCCACGTACACCAGTCGGTGTAACCCGTCCCCCCCCCCTGCCTCCACCATCAGGTGACCGACTACCTGTCGGTGATCTCGGAGCCGATGGACCTCTCCACCATGGCGCGCAAGGTGCGACAGCACGAGTACAGCTCGCTGCCCCAGCTAGTGGCCGACTTTGACCTGATGATCCAGAACTGCCTCACCTACAACGGACCGGCCACGCTCTTCTACAAGGCCGGCGTCAAACTGAGAGACGCAGTGAGTGGGCGATGGCGGGGCGGGGGTATATTACAGTGTGTTGATAAGGCTGTGTGTGTGAGTGTGAGTGAAGGCAGCAGTGAGTGATGATTGTGGTTTGCTTTTCTGGTCTCCGGTTAATTTGACGTAGGTGTTATCACGTGTTCACTGACTTTAAACCAGATGCTGTGTGTTTTGCTCAGTGTGGGACGGTGCTGGTGTCTAACCACTGTTGCTCGTCTCCCACAGGGCGGCGCGGTGCTGCGGAAGGCGGCCCGCGAGATGGAGCAGATCGGCTTTGACTCGGAGACGGGTCTGCTCCTGACTGAGCGGCCGCCGCAGCACGACGAGACGCTCACTGACGAGGACGTCCTCGAACAGGGTGAGGAAGACAGCGGCACGAGCGGTCTGTGTCTGCTGTGGGTGAGCTCGATATCACACTGAACGGCGGCTCACGGAGCCCCATATCTCTCATGATAATGCAACTGTTTCCGTAAGAGTTTGACGGCGCTCGAATATTGCAAACGCGTTGTTACCATCATTCCCTCCGTTTTAGTGAACCAACGTCTGTCCTGTGGCTTACCATCTCCGCTTCCATTGGACCAGTTTCTGTCCATTATCGCTTTGTTTCTCCGTTTCCAGTGGACCAGTTTCTGTCGAGCTCGTACCGTGAGACGATGAATGACGAGGAGCAGATGGACGCTCTGCTGCGGCACCTGGACCGGGTGACCGAGCTCAGACACGGCGGATCGCGCGTCAAGTGGACCAAGGCGCTACGGTGAGAGGGGGCGCAGGTCAACGACAGGCTACAGAGTGTGATACTCGGGTCAGTCTGATGGGTACAGGCTGCAGACTATATGGTGCTCTGGAACTCAGATGGGGGAGTGGGGTTAGAGAGGGAACTAAATAGGATACCCCAGTGACTGGTGGGGTGGGTGGAAACCTTACTGCGATAGCGCTGCACATGATATGTATTTCAAATAAAGTGCAGTAGCATTCTATATGCCACTGATTTCTTGGCCTCATTGTGTTTGAAGTGTCACTTGTATTGATGGAGACGACCTGACGCCCACGCCGCACCGTCTCCCCAGTGTGGAGATCTCCAAGCTGCGCCGGAAGAAGGCGCTGGCGCTGACGGGCGCCACGCCGGGCCGCCGTCCGGCGCCGGCCACCCCGGCCACGCCGTCCCAGCCGGGAGGCCACAAACGGAGGCGGGGTCACTCGGGGTCGTCAGGCTCAGGTGGGTACTGCAGGGACCGGTACTGGTACTGTCCGATGCAGACGTGGGTACTGCAGGGCTGGGACTCGTACCGCCTGGTGCAGCTGTTGTGGGTACTACAGGAATGGTACTGATTGGTACACGGACAGGTCGGTACAGTCCTGTCCTTAGCACAGAGGTCATGACTAAGGATTGTGGGTACAGTCAGGCTGGTTTCGCTAGTATTTCTCAGTTTGGATCAGTCAATTATGACTGGAATGCTGAGTGTGCATTCAGCGGGTTTATAATAGCGCAACAGCCTGTCCACCCAGTGATTCCCGTCCGTCTCTGTATGACTGCCGTTCCAGACGACGACTCGTCGGACGGTACGGAGGAGCCGGCGGAGACGGCCTCTGGACGCTCCAGAGACCCGTCTCCCCACGAGACAGAGCCGCAGAAGTCCCCTCCGGCGCCGCAGAAAAAACGGGCCCGTACCGCCGCCACCGGTCAGTTAGAAGTTAGGACAGGCGAGCGGTGACTAGGGAGGAGTGACAGTCCGCGGCTCTGGAGCAACCTCGGAGACAAATGTTACGGCAGCTTCTTGTCTTAGTACGCATTGGCCGTTGACTGCTTCTTGATTATCACAAATATGATTACTGATGGGTCAAGTAATTTTAGGCCTTAGCCTTTTTTCACTATAACGACCGTAAGCAGAGGGTGCAATCTGCGGCGCTGGCCGGGCAATATGTGACCGCCTGAGCTCGCTGGCATTTCTGTCCTCAGCCCTAGGTGAGGCACCTGTGACCGCGTATCTGTCAATGACGATCGACGTCTTTGTCCACAGAGGAGGGCTCGCCGGCCGACCCAAAGTCCGCCGCCGGCCGCCGGACCGTGCCGGGGAAGCGGGGCCGGCCCAGTGGGCGCCGCCCGCAGGCCAGGGGCGCCTCTACCGGCGGTGGCGGCGGCTCCTCGGGCGGCGAGAGTCGGGACGGCACCGAAGGCGGCGGGGAGGGCTCTGAGGCGCGGCCTGCGTCCCCCTCGGGCGGACGGCGACAGGGCGGGGGCGGCCGGCCGGCCGTCGGCGGCGCCGCCTCCAGTCCCGCCGGCGTCAACCGGCGGACGGCCGTGCTGTTCACCAAGAAGGCCGCCGGGATGAAGGTGGGCGAGACTGCAAGCTGTGTGTTTAACAGGCCGAGGGAGAGGAAGTTATTAGTGCTTTAGGAGCAGCAGGGAGGGAGCAGTAATAAACTGTGCTGAGTTGTGAGGGAGCAGGCCGGCTGACCGTACCAACTGTTACTACAGCTGTTGATCTGTGATGGGTGGTTAGTAGCAGCTCCTTAGAGCTGATGTCTTTGTCGCCTCTGATCATCGTGTTTGTGTTTTCAGGGGAGTCCGTCGCCGCAGAAGAAGGACGGCAGGAGGAAGTCGCGGTCCGGTCCGAGCCAGGCCGCCGCCGACGACCAGGAATCGGTACGACATATGGCACACACATTGTTATATATGATATAACAAGCTGAATATGTTTGGGGAGCTGAATCTCTCAGCGGTGTCCCGTCATGTTGTTTTGGGTGATGTGGTCGCTCAGTGGTTGTATTTGCACGGCCTTTGCAGTTGTATGTGTATTGTGTATCTCATGTTTGTAACGTAGTTCGCCGCGCTGATCATTTTCTGTTCATCACCCGCCCTCTCTCGCTCCGCAGGCTGGCCGCTCGAAGCCGTCGTCGTCGGGCGGCGGTCCGTCTCTGGCCAGTCGCGGGTCGGAGGAGCGGGACAGCGGGGACGACTTCCAGCCGCGCCACCGGGCCAGCTTCACTCAGTACCGACAGGGCAGAGGTGCGGTACGAGCCGCCGGCCGACCGTGCCGACGTGGCGGAGAGGGGGAGAGAGAGGTTGCCATTGGGGGTATACGGGGACTCGGTCGTAGGGACCGGCTGAGAGTTGCCACGCATGTAACGGTGTGAATTTCTGCTAATAAGTATTTACCTTAAGTATTTGCCTTAAGTAAAGGTCATTAGATACCCTTTCGAGTAATAAGACCCTTTACTCAAGAGGCGCCTCCTCCTCTTCTGATGAAGACGAGTTGGCTGCCATGCTTGTTGTCGCCATAAAATGACGACCACTGTTGTTAGTGACAGTAGCTACTGTTGTGTAATTAATAATCTCCGCTTTAGTTGAAATCTGTCCGACAATAGTGCCGTTTATATTTCCCTGAAACCACTAGGTCATTTCCCATATTTTCCCCACCGTTGTTATCCCTGACCCCTCGCCCTCCCCGCCTCTCCTTACCATCACCCTGACGCGACCCCTTGTTGCTCTGCCAGACGTGGCCCCCGGCTCTGACGAGGACACGGCCAGCGAGCCGGACGAGCTGCCGCCGCCCGGCCTGGAGACTGGATCAGAGGACTCCGAACTGGACTCTGAGCTCGAGGACGCCGACATCAGCAGCTCCGAGATCCCGCTGGAGCCGCTCGACATCGTCTGGGCCAAGTGCCGCGGCTTCCCCTGGTACCCGGCGCTGGTGAGTACTGGGTAGTCGGCCCGTCCCCTGGTATCCGGCACTGGTGAGAAGTCGGTCCGTCCCCTGGTACCCGGCAGTGGTGAGTACTGAGTAGTGAGTAGTGGGTCCGTCCCCTAGAACCCGGCACTGGTGAGTCGAGCACGGAGAACCGGAAGCATAATGACCTCGCTATCGATGCTCCCTTAAACCCAGCGAACAAACAAACAGCGCGGAGGACCGGGATGTATGACGTGCGTGGGGAGACGTGGTGACGTGGCGATAGGAGTTGGTCACGTTTGATGAAACGTGAAGGCTTTTCTTTTCCACGCTACATTAGCGTTTACTTAGTTGTTGTGTAATGCGCACGATCGCTTCACTCTACGTCAGCGTCAAAGAAATAGCGCTACGGGGTGAACACGGATATGTTGCAAATTGACGGCGAGTCCTGTAATGAGTTGAGTGCACATTGCACTTGCAATGTGCACAAGGATGTTGTTGCAAGGCTGGTAGTGTAATGAACCGTCAATTTAGAGAAAACCGTCTATCGTAATGAGCCTTAAGTCTAGCGAAGACTTTCAATTAATGTACCATCTGTGTATAACCGTCACCCAACTTAACCCTTCTCTCCCTGTCTTACACAGATAATCGACCCGAAGATGCCTCGGACGGGCTACTTCCACAACCTGGTGCCGATCCCGGTGCCGCCCGAGGACGTGCTGGCTCTGGCGGCCAACCACACCAGTCCCATGTACCTGGTGCTCTTCTTCGACGCCAAGCGCACCTGGTGAGTCTGGGAAGGGACTGGGGGTGGGTTCAGGCCGGCGTGGGATTTGGTCCGGGAGTGTGGGGGCGTCGAAGCTTGGTCGCATTGTGTAGAGTTTGTGTGTACAACTATTGCGGTTGGCGACGTGTGTAATGCTGTCGTGAGAAGTGGCGTTTGTATAAATAGGAAAACACGCCATTTACAGTTAACATTTACAGTTAAATCAAGGGTTTCATGCACTTCGAGTAGACCACAAAGAATCGACTCGTGGCCTTTGAGACTCTGCGTCGCCGTTATTTAGTTTGTCCTTTTCAGTCCCCTTTTTCTGACCCCGCCCCGGTTCTCTGCCCGTTCTCAGGCAGTGGCTGCCGCGCACCAAGCTGGAACCACTCGGCGTGGACCCGTCCCTCGACAAGGCCAAGCTAGTTGAGTCGCGTAAAGCCAACGACAGGAAAGCAGTTAAGACCGCCTACGAGAAGGCGATCCTTCACCAGTGCCGCGTCACTGGCAAGAGCGCCAAGTTCAGTCTGGAGGACAAGGACAAGTCGGCCGTGGACGTCTACTACAAGAATATGACCTGAGCGCGGTCAGTCCGGCCGCCGGCAGATGGGGAGGGGTGGGAAGGGGGGCTCCCTCCCCAGTGAGGTCGCGGGAGAGACGGGAGAGGGAGAGGGAATGCCAGAGGCACTTCATCCCAGTGAGATTGTGTGTACAAAGATGGCACCGTATACGTTCCCGGAGTGATGGCCAGAAGGTAGCTGAAATATTTTGCTCGAACACGTAAATCATGACTACACGTTTAAACCCCTACACTTCCCTAGATGAGGAAGGTAACACGGAAGCTGATAACGCCCAGCACTGTGTAGCCCGGGTAGTCCCGTTCGGGGGGGGGGGGGGTGAGGGTGCCGAGTTCTGCGGGCGACTCCGTCCCGTACCGTCCGACCCTCACCGCCAGGTGAGGCGGCGAGGGCCGGGAGTCGGGCCCCGGTTGTGTCCCGATAGGCTGCCTCGTGGTTGGCGGGAACGTTGGACGTGTGAGCTCATGTAGCGTGGGCGGCATTTATGGCACCATACCGGGTACGCGTGGTCTCATCATGTGGCGAATTACCCAGACTGTGATGTGTGGCGGCGCTGTTAGCATCTCATCGTCTTCATCGCATTCAGTTCCCATCAGCACCATACGAGAGCGTAGGACGATGATGTGGCATAATTAGGAGGTGCTATTTTTATGTGCGCCGATAAAACATTTTCCGTAAATATACAGAGAAGTCTGACATCAGGGTGTCAAAACTGAAGTGATTCTGAATGCTAATTGCTAATTCAACTAATTTGTAGGACCTCACTTAGTAAGAGGATCAAGTACGAGGAATTTAATGAAATGGAAATGCTCGGGAAGTTGTGGGTCTGCTATGGTATGATGATCATTACGAGTTCACATTATGTCTTCGGAATTTCTTCGTGATCGGCTGACACCACTTTTTTACTTCAAGGATTATGTATTCGTATTGCATCAAAATGACCACCATATAAATAAGCAATGACACATGTAAAACATAGTATACACTTTTTAAAACAAACCGGTGCTGTAAGACATCTTTTCAAACAGCCTGTAAAAGACTCGCGAGCTTCTAGAAGCGAAGAGATGCTGGAAGTCAGCTTATCGAAACCACACAAAATTATCTATAAAATACACCTACGCCTTGACGTTATAAAATCCTTCGAGCGCACCATTAGAATATTTTTCGGCATTCAAACCCATCCGCGATTGACGGCGGCAGCTCTCAGCCTGTCACTCCTCCGGCGCTGTAAGACGAGGCTGCCGGTCCCCACATCAGGGCGTGAGGTAGGAGGAGGTCCTTCGCCAGCTGTCACCCCGCCCCGGCCAGCGGTCAGGGGAGGTCAGCCAGCGCGCCAGGGTCGCCGGGCGGGTCGGACACCCCTGGCCGGTCTCTGCTGCAGTGACCCGTCTCCTCGGGCCGCGACCCGCCGCCGGGGAGAAGGTCCGTGACCTGACCTGACCTCGGCGACAGGCCGGGGACGGGGTGAGAGTCCGTGGTGAGAGTCCGTGGGCCGGTGAGCGGCCGGGTGAGCTGAACTGGCCCGCGGGGCCACTCGGTGGCGGCGGCGTGCAGGGCGGCCGAGGGGATGCCGACTGGAGCCCCGTGTCCAGCAGGGAGTGCACTGGCAGCGAGTGGTGGCTGTGGTACCTGGAGAGTGGAAAGCATACACAGTGAAGGTCTGACATCAGATCGTGCATTAGTTCACAACACACACCGTTCTGATCCATTACCCCGAGCCCGTCCTTGCGTCATCCTCCCGACCATCCCCTCGCCGTGTCCTCACCCGGAGCCGTGCAGCCTCCCGGCCACCAGCAGCCAGTCGGAGCTGAGCTGGCCCAGCTGCTGCACGTCCCACGAGTCGCAGACGGTCCAGCGCAGCAGCGCGCGCAGCCGGCGCCCCAGCCGGCCCAGCTCGCGCAGGTACAGCGGCCAGTTGTCCTGCCGAGAACACGGCAGCTCCGGTCAGACGGCGGGCGGACAGGACATGTGGTTACAGAGCAGTGTCAGGGGACCGGGACGGCGTCTGGGGCGGCGGGTGCCGCGGCTCACCCGACAGATCCTGTGTCGTAGCAGGGTGTCCCTGGCGCCGGCTCACCCGACAGATCCTGTGTCGCAGCAGGGTGTCCCTGGCGCGCTGCAGCCGGCACCACTCGTCCAGCAGGCCCTGCGGCACGGCGTCGTGGGCGGCCAGCGCCAGCTCCATGTGAGCCATCAGGGTGACCCGCCGCGCCTCCAGCCACTCGTGCTGGTCCTCCACTGACATCTGCCGGAAGACGGGGAAAACTGGAGTTGGTGCTATGCTCGCTAGGTTTCTGATAGGTGACAGGTTACTGTCTTGTTCGTCCGTTCAAAGCAGAAACATTTTTAGGCATTTATCGTTTATATCCACTGTTCCTCTGTTCCAGAGCCCAGATTCTTCGACCGAAAGCGTGCAGACTCCATGGGCTATTGAATACCAAAAACCTTCTAAGCCCTCATAGATCGGTGTAATGTCGTCTCCGCTTAGGGTGAGGCCTTTTATACCTGCTGGTGACGTCTTTCCAAGATTGTGTGAGACAGTCACATCCTAAATATTTGAACCCTTCCCGCATGCTTTGAGAGCGGTCTTCACCGCTGACTCCAGCACAATTGTATTGTCCCCGCCCACTCTGAAGTGATGTAACTCTCAACCAAAACACGTCAGCCGGTGCCGCGCTGACGCGACTGACCTGTGCCCGCGGCTGTATGGGCGGCGGCGTCTGTAGATCCAGCACAAACTTCTCGTACCGGGAGACGTCCCAGCTGGGCTCCATCTGTCGCCACATGTCGACCGGCACTCCCCAGGGCACTCTGAGTGGCACTCCGCGGACGGTTCTCGACTCTCTCGGGGCACTCCGCGGACAGCACCTCACCACCGCCGCACTCTGTGGTCGGCACTCTCTCAGGGCACTCCCCCCGGACACTCTCGTTATCACTCTCCGGTCGGCACTCTACCGGGACACTCCCTGTCCATGGAGCACGAGCACTCCTCGGGGGACCTCTACCAGGACTCCCTCGGACAGCACTCCGCCAAAAACTCGGCTCGGTCTGCGGTCCGGCCGGTCAGCAGGGGCGGCAGTGACCTTGACACGGTCACAGCAGTGTCAGCGATTGGTCAATGATCAGAGGCGCTTCCAGGCTCCTCGTCTGTGCCGGCAGTGGTTACGGGATGCCGCAACCTCACTTTGATCTGTCTCACCTATCCTACTGGTGGCAAGACTGATTCGCTGCGGCCAGCGCCAGCCTTCATAGTTGTAAATATTTTTGATAATCACTGTTATCTTGAGGTTTATGCTATGCATGGCTGTGCTGTCCCTGAGGTTTAAAGTTTTAAATGCATTAAACGCTGCGTAGTTACTTAGGATTTCTGTGTTTGCTTTGTATTGCTTTATTTTGTACCGGCTGACCCAGTTCAAGTTGTGTAACATGTGTCAAATGTGTGTAGAAATCGAGACGTCGCTGACAGTTGACGTGTGCCCTTTAGCGTTTATTTTAACTTCTCTTACAGAAGCTGTCTTTCACGAGGGTATAGACGGCTGTAAGCGAGCACATGAAAGCAAACTTCGCTGCTTGCGACGGTTCCTCGTCAATCGGCGCTTCGTATGTGTCGTATCTACTATACATAGTTAGAAAATCATACACGCGACCCAACGTTATGTTCCTGAGTTATGAACTGACATTAGAATTATTTCGACAATAACGTTATAATATAAAGATAAGCAAAAGTGATGAAAACACTTCGGATGTGTTTATAACAATACACGTCGGCTGATTTGTACAAAACGAGCTTTTCTAGTCACCGTCATCAGCGTAACTTTGTTTTACCTTTTCGATCGATTGGCAACAGCTTTTCGCCAAAAAAAAAAAATAATACAAACCGTTCAGTAGTTAATTATGGTTTTTACTGACTTTTTAGTCTGGGGGGACAATACCCACACTTCCCTGTCTGTACTACGCACGCAAACTGGTGTATTCTGGTTACTTCTCTACCCTCCCACCCTGGACCCTGCTCCCCTGCTCCCCTGCCGCCCGTCCTGCCTCCCTCCGTCCGTCCCGCCTCCCTCTGTCCGCCGTCCGTCCCGCCGTCCGTCGCTCGCTCGCCGCGGGCCGGCCGCCGCAGTTCGTCGGTGAAAGCCAGCGGTGCCGGCGGCGACGGAGCGGCGCACCGGCTCGGTACAGTTATCCCGACAGCGGCGGCGCTCGGCGGCGAGAACACTCGGCGTCCGGCCTCCCCGGCGCTCCGTCCGTCCGTCCGCGGCTCGAGAGGCGACCCGGCCGCCCAGCCGTGCCCACCGCTCGTCCCAGCCACCTCGGTGAAAGGTAAGCTGCGCCACCGCGTTGCCTAACGGCGCCGGTGGCGTCGGGCCGTCCCGGTCCATGTGTGCGAGCGTGGCCCGGGCCCGAGGCGCGGCCGGGCCGCGAGCCGCCGGATTGGGGTCCACGTGCCGAGCAGGGTGCGAGGTGTGAGGGTGTGAGGCTGGCGGTGTCCTGTCGGGAGCTTGTGCTAAGGACGTCGGGTTGTGAGGACGAGTGAGGTGAGCTGTGTTGGGGTTGTGTCGTTAGGGTATGTGGAAGTGGTTTGAGACATTTTGGGGGCATTGCATCAGGTCGGGTCACTGGTAACGATCTACCCCGGCTGCGATTGTATCGCGAACATGCATGAAGATGGGACCGCTTTTATAGGCTGGCGTCTGTCGGTATCGCTGCAGTGTTAGCTCTACTGGCCACCCTCAATTTCATGTGGGTTTAACCCACTGCAAGGCTGATGAAACGTTCCCACGATCGACTGATGTGCTCACACGGTGCCGGGGACGATTTCCCGGCACATTAGCAGACTGCAGCCCAGTGTGTTTAGCGTGCAGCCAGGGCCTCTAGGAACCGGTCGGGACCGCAGCTGATGTTCGCCGGCCCGCCTCCGCGGTGATGGCTCCGCTCGCACCGGATAACGGTTCGGTCCGAGACCCTCTCGGCCGTGCGTACGCGTGTTTGTGTCGCTGGGCTGAGCGGCACGAAATGTAGGCCACCGTAACGAATCGCTGGAACCAGGCCGGGTCACCGCCGCCGCCTGCACCACTTGAAAACCGCCAAACCGCCATTATACGGCCACACCGAGTCCCGTGGTCTGATAGAGCGGTGACCGCAGCTGGTCCGAGCTGCGGCGCTATTTCGAGTAGTTTCCAAGTTCCGGCAGCGGCTGGCTCGTGATAGCCACTTCCGCTTTATCTGACTCAGCCTCCGCTGTATGAGTCTCCGCCTCCGTAACTCCGCGACCGACGGGAACAGCCGGCGTGTCGCAGTTCCTGTAACGTCCGTCCGGCCGCGGGGATCGACCCGCTGACGGGTACCGATTGCGTCATGCGCTGCCGGCCGGCGGTGGTCGCCGCTCGGCTTTAGACCGCCCCCGCGGGCTGCCCCGTGTCGCCCCCGGGTAACAGACCGCCGATGGCCAGTGTGGTGCCGTCAGGGGTCAGCCGGGACAAGTGTGTTTGTTGGTCCAGACACGTCCTTCGACCCCCGGATAGCACAGTGTGGAGAATGTTGTGCTGGAGTGTTTTTGTTGCGGTGTCTGTTATCTGTGTATGTCTAACGACTGGGCATCCCGGGCGGGCTATTTAACACGTCCTAGTTTTCGAGTCTCGAGGCTTACATAGACTGTAGGCCTCGAGACTCGTAGTTCTCATGATGCTGTGGCTGTGCAATACCCTGAACAGCGCCTTGGAACAACAACGTTTCTAATTCAGAAAACCAGCCGAATTAGATCAAGGCCTTCTGTGTGAACTTCACAGCGTTCCGGCGTTCCGGCGTTCCGGCTTCACACTGTGAAGCCGGAACGCCTCGTGATCCGACGGCCACCAGCCGCTTGCCTTCATTCATTGGGTCCGCTCGTATAACCGGGCGTAACGGCGGCGCCCCTGTCTGGGCCCCCCGCAGCCAAGGCCGGAGCGTGGAGTGGGTACGTACGAGGTGCCGGTTTATGTGCCGGCAGCGGTGATCTGGCCGGTCAGACCCGACTATCTCACCGCGCCGGAGACGGGCTGACCTAACCGGGACGTGCGATTGGACCCCATTTGGTACGCAGGCAATGGGCTGTAGGTTCCAGTTTTCCGGAGCCCTGAGCTCCGAACTGTAAGCATCAACCGGGTCCCGTAGTTAAGAGCCGAGACGGAGCGATACCGCAATTTACCTACATTTGATGCATTGGGGATACATGGGACCGACTTTTAACCCATCGTAAACGCTTCAAGGAGAATCACCATTCGGTATGACCTGCTGAAGAAGTAGTCGTCTGCATTTAATAATTCTACATCTGTAAAAGGAGCCGATATTCCGACAAACAGTATTGAATGACTCACATGACGTATGTCGCCGGTCGACAATGACGATTCAGTATCCAGTTCCATCGTTAGATATCAAACAAGATAGATAGGTACCATAATTATTCGTGGCGCACCAGTCTTTTAAGAATGGCCATCGTTATTCCTCGTAATTGTGGGCACTTGCATTACGCATGCAGCAAATAGCAATGAACACTTCGCCACATCGGGACAGCTCGAGACGGTCGTTATAAAATGGACACAAAAGACGTCAATGGCATATGGACAAATCGACCAGGGCTTACGCAATACATTCATCTTTTTTACTTGGGGATTGAAGTTGAATCTGTGTTCATCTTGCGCCTTGCGGTTTGATTTTATCGCCAAGCAACGTATAAAGTTCGAATAATGACAATTAAATGACTTGCATGATTAATCCATCTATATTGAATGTTTTCATTCTCAGTTGGTTACCTACATGTACCTAATTTTAGGTAAAGCATTTCCCTACCATTCCGACATTTTTAAGAACATCTTCGTGGCACTGGAGACGTTTTCGCGTATGGAAAAGCGGTGCTGCACAGGCTAAAGGTATCGCAGAAAAAAGATCGCTACAAAAGGTTCATTATATGGAAAACGATCGTAAAGAAAGCCATCTTTTGCTTAGAACGTTAAAGTTGAACACTTGTAGCGTGGCTTAAATGCAGCGAGCGAAAACAGCGTTACTGTACAGCGTAGGTATGCGACCGGGAGAAAATGCACGCGAATTCTGACAAACAGCGTGCCAGAAGAGAACGTAAGATCTGTTTGCACGATGAAATACCTCGCTACAGCGTGAGTAGAGCCGCATATACCTAATACCTACCTACTCGTGCAGTCGCGGGCCGGGCCACGCAGACCCAAGGCCCTAATTTACCGCTTAGGCGTTCAAAGCCTGCGGCACAGCGTTGCGGGCCATGACGCCATGGGACACTCAGCCTTGACCCGGCTGTCAGCAGGCGCACGCGCTGGTCACGTGTCTCTGGTCGGGCTCCTCCGTTGGGGAGAAACTCTCGTGCACATCCGGGACGGCGCGGCGGCTGGGCGCCAGGGGAGGACGGCCGGCTAAATAACACCGATAGCACCCACCGCCGGCGGCTCCAGACGCGGCCGAATGGAAAGTGAACTGGCCCGGCCGGCGCGGCGACCGGCGCACGCCAGGTGTGCAAGCTGCGCGTGCCTGTTCCAGTGACCTTGTAGGCGAGCTGTGCGACCGTCACCGTATGTGTGTGTGTCTGTGTGTGCGAGTCGGACTGCCGACTGTTGCGTGGTCCTGTGAAGCGTGAACGGTGCGACATACGTGACTGTGACTGCATTTTAATGTTTTTATGTAGGAAGGCAAATGGAAGAGCTCAGTGATTTGTCGTCGGATTTATTTTGAAAGGGATGAAGTGCCTCGAAATTTGGTCATTAGAATCAACTGTCTCTGTCCTCTGCAGCTTGTTCAGGTGCTGCTCGGTAGCCGCCTATAACCTTAAGTACTTACCTACTGGCTACTACGCCTGTTTGGGCAGCCGGTTGAGCATTATAACTCTAATTGGTGTACTAAAACGGTGATCCTGTGTGACATGCCTTGGGCGCCCTCTGTCCAATGAGAAAATTCCGTTTTTTAACGAGAAATCCACGTTTAAAACCGTCTTATAGACATAGCGAGACCGAGTGTCTGTCTTATTCGCCGACTCACTGTCCTCACCAACTTCACACCATGACCCAGGGCCCTGTGAAGAGTCTCCGTAGTTATATCCAAGGCCATGTACATTGATACGGTATAGCTACGGTATATCGGTAGTAGGGTACCCTAACAGCCCTGGTCCAACTCGAAGGCGGTTTCTCCTGAGGAATAGACGGGCAACGCTCGACCGAGTCCCGAGATCGCGAGTCGGGACGAGACGAACCAAGGCGATAAATAGGTACCGGACGAACTAGATAAATAACGTTATGGTTTTATTTTCAGTGAATCTGGAAAAGTCCTTGAATTTGATATAGGAATGAAATCAGAAATTGTGCCCCGATTACATTTTCTTTACTCATATTCGGAGATACGAAAGATTTTTGCTTTGCTGTGGTTCTGCTACCATATGAAATGATATGGTAGCAGTAAAAAGAGGCATAAACTACGTGCTAGAGACATACCTGGGATTGCATCATAATCCGTCGAATGTAACCATTTATTAGTGATTATTATTTTCTCTTCACCTGGAGATCAAGCTGGGCGAAGATAAATAATATTCATATGGACCAAAGAAAAGCATAAGGTGCTCTAACCTTAGCTGTGAAATCACCTGACTAGCTATACTGAGCCAGTGCCCAGCCCCAGGCCCTGGCCAAACCAAAGCGCAAAGATCCAACTTCAAAGGTATGCAGTGCGCTGAGCTCTCATTTAAAATATATTGAAGTTTCATGTTTGAGTCAGAGACCAGAATATCAAGCTATTATTTTCATGTATTTGTCTTTGTTTTGCATCAGTTATTGCACTTGTAACTGTAAACTGTCATTGATGGTTCAGGTTGATTGCAAGGGACATGAAATTTAAAGTTGACCCTTATTGTAGTATTTCATTGCAAAATTTTGTTAAGCTGGTCTTAAATCTGATCATAATTTATTTAATATTTTAAGTTGATAAATGATACATTTTAGGTACCTCGACTCGGCCTGATAAGAAGGTTAACCATTATTGGCCATTCTTTCATCATGATGCATTAGGTATTTGTTTAAAGTTATTCAGGCAGTTATAAAACAGGCGTCTTACTTGTTGTTGCAACCAAGCAGGGGCACTATACCCTAACTAAGATGCTTCTTTCTAATGAAACCAAAACTAACCCTAACCTAACCTAACCTAACCCAAACAAACTGAAACATACAATCTGCAACATATAGCCTACAACCTGAAACTGACAGCCTACCTGTACCACCTTCAACCTACAAACCTACAACCTACATCTCTGAATGTAGTTCCTCTCCTTGCTTGCAAAAACGGAAATGTGATACCTGCTTTATGACTATAATTATTTCTGATGGTTATGTAATCAATAAATTGTAAATTAAACCATCCAAAAATTGCTGCTGTGATATATAATTGATTCATAAGCATCAACTTTACATCTTTGATATAAATTCTGACTGAACTGCTGAATTTCTTGTCCTTGGGCAGTGGGCTTTAGCTACATCAATCATAGCTTGGCTCTCACTTGCTAAATTTCCATAGCCACTTTTGATCTATATAGCCCAAAACCAAAATAAGCTTAGTGAAATTTATCTCAGACAAAAATTGGTAGGACTGCACTCCATTTGTACCACAGTTCTTTCTGGTCTAGAGTTAATGCAATTGTTTTGCTGAAAAGCTCATTCACACATGTTTCAATGATGATTTTTTTTTCTGTCATGCCTTAGATAGAGGCATAGTTATTGAAGATGTTGCTTACATAGGTTTACTGCAAAATGTATAATATTCAGTTTGACCCCATGCTTTATCAGATGTTTCAAATAGTATAATTGTATGCTTGAATGTAATAAATAACACTCGAATTGATCCAGCATATGATGTAACATGCAGTTTCACCTCAAGTCAAAGAGAGTGTAGTTTTATAGAGTAATTGTTTAATTTTAACTCCCACTCATAAGTGCAGCCAAGGTATCCGGCATGCTTTACATAATTTGATGCCTGTAAAATCTGAGCCATTAATACCCTATTTATATTTTAGTTATTTTGTCATTCACAGTAGATATGGATGAATTGTATCAAGCATGAAATTTGAAACAGGGCACACAGTGCTAACTGAGGTTCATTTGGGCGCATACAGAGCAAAAGCCTCACTTTGTTCCATGTTTTGGACTGTAACTCCTCTGACTTGCCCCAGTTAATTGTATGTAAGCTTTGACCACCCCTCTTCTGTCCGTCAGGCGCCCAGGTGTGATCAGCCATGGCGCTGTCGTCGTATTTCCGTCGTCACGGTCAGATGTGCGCCTCCCACCAGTGGGAGGTGATTGTCAGCATCATCACCTTCACCGTGTGTATGCTGACCGTCAACGACCGGCGCGCGGCTCTGCACTGGCCCGACCGGGCGCCCTGCAAAATACCACAGGTGAGGGATGAGCCTCCGGCACTAACAGCTCTGGTGTACTCGGTGTTATTCGTTTCCTTATACTGAGTAATCTCGCACTCGTGTCACCACCAGCTAACGTCGTACTGTTTCTTACCTCACCATATGCGCACAGTTCGTGTGCATGCGCTGACACCCTGGGTCCTCTGTGCAGGAGTATTTCGGCGCTGACGCCGTGGTGATGACGGCCGTACGCTGTATCGCCCTGCTCTACACCTACCACCAGTTCCGGAAGCTGCGCGCGCTCGGCTCAAAGTACATCCTCGGTGAGTGAGACACGCCGAACGGGGCTCATATCTTCTAGTACCCAACTGTTAGGGGGAGGGGGATGGAGAGAGTATTCTGTGAGAGGGAAGTGAACGGGTCCTTTTGTCGTGGCGTGAAAATATTGCTGAGGCTTGGGGAGTACAACAAGATCATGTTGACTTATGCAGTAGTCAATGTTGGGTGTTATTTTACCAGTTGTGACTCGCTGAAGGGTCTTTACCATTCGCTGTTTGCTGTAGCCGAATGAGACATCCCATGTTTTCTTATCCTGGTGAAGTCCCGGTACTTCCCAACATCGCCTCATCACCGTATCAAGTTGTTGTCCTGCGGTTTATTGTTCAAACGTTAGTGTTTCACTGTGGTTTGCTGGTCCCAAAGCAGTCACCAGTGACGCCGGACGAACTGAAATATGATGATATCGGTCACCGTTACAGGCCTGGCGGGACTTTTCACGGTCATCTCCACTGCCGTGTTCACATCGAGCATCATCAACTTCATGCACAGTGACATGACGGACCTCAAGTGAGTATGCGCTCGGCGCTTGTGGAGAACGCTGCGCAGCATGGCACGGCTGGCAGCGTGAGTTTGACAGGCAGTCAAGTACTGATTTAGGGGGATGGTCGCTTATTTACTGCACAAACAAGTATGGTTGTTTGTTTTAGCAAGTCTGTTTTTCGCTAGTTTTCTCGTTACTACAGAATTTAAGCATTGCAAATGCCGTAGACCTGTTTATATCATATCACCTTTAACATTCCTCCCTCGTCTCTCCGCCGCAGGGACGCGCTGTTCTTTTTCCTGCTGCTGATCGACCTCTCCAAGGTGACGCGCCTGGCGCAGTACGCGCTCGCCTCGCGCCGCCTGGACGAGGTCGAGGTCAACATTGCGCGCGGGATGCAGGTGCTGGGGCCTCAGATGACGCTCGACGTGCTGGTCGAGGTGCTGCTCATCAGTGTCGGCACCCTCTCAGGTCGGTCAGAGTGGGAGGGGCGGGCAGTGGGGTCTGTGGGGCGGTTGGTGCAGTAGTTGCGGTATTTGTGACGCTGATACGGACTGGGCCGCTTGGAGACGGGACCGAGATGGGGCAGTGCAGGATAGCCGCGCGGGATCGCTTGGTAGTTAGGCGGTGATTGTTTTTCATTGTGCCAGATGAGGATATTGATCTGTTCACTTACGCTCGTTCACATGTGATTGGACTGCCGTCTGTAGATTGCACTCCGCTCCGGTCACCACCCCTTACATAACCCCTGTTACTCGATCCCCATCTCGGCCGGGAACCACTACCCTTCTCAGACGGGTCGCGGCTTTAGGAGCGAACTAATGCAGCTCGCTGTGACCGCTCCACTTCCGCCGCCGTCTGCCCGGTGACAACCAGTCCTACCACAGAGGTACCGATGTAGTCTCCTCCCCTCCTCTCTCCTCTCCTCGCTCTGTCCTGAGCCCGATGACGTAAACCGCAGTCAGTGTAATGTGTATCTCCGGGGCTAGCCGCAGAAGCCGGGTATCACGCTCTTTTCGCACTGGATAGTGGTTATCGGTATACGCCGTGGAGCGGTATTACCGTAGCGGATTTCTGTTTGGCGCCATCGGACACGGCCTCCGGTTGGACCCGGCGTCCCGGTAACGTCAGAGACATGATGACGTCACCAGCGAGTAGTGTGACGCACGTGGGGTGGGAGGGACGGCGGCGTTACGGCGGCGGCGGCGCGATGCTGGCAGACGCAGCTCCTTCAGTGACAGTTTTAGACGTTACGTAACATGTTGATGACATGCTGCGAACGATATCGGCTGTGATCAGGCGCCAAAAGTCGCCTGGTTAGAGAATGATTCTTTTTGTGTGGCGATTGATATGATGAAATGTGCAGTTTTTCCATATCATGGATGCAAATGTCAGCGAAGTTTACCCTCGCTGCCGGCATGAAAGTGGCGTAGTTCGAGCGTTGACGAGCGTTGACTTTTTGGCGCTGAACTGTGCTTCTGAGTCGACATGCTCGTAATGCTGTACTCAGCCTATACACTTATTACGTCATAAACAAATAGTCGCGATTAGAAAGCCGCCTGGTGTGATATTAATTACCGTCGCGATTGGTGTGGTGGGGTCAGTAGGCCGATTGGTCCTAACTGGACCGTTGCCAGTCTGACTGCCCTCGTCTGACTGTGGCGTCCACCGCTCTCTGACCCGCAGGTGTGTACCGCCTGGAGGTGCTCTGCTGCTACGCCTGTATGTCTGCCGTCATCAGCTACCTCATGTTCATGACCTTCTACCCGGCCTGCCTCTCGCTCGTCCTCGAGGTACGCATCGTCTACCGCTTGTTCGTAGCGCGGTTCCTGCAGATTTTTAGTAGCGATCCTTTGAATGGTGCTCTCTTAGTTTTAGTTTACCCTCTCCAGATCCAATGGAATGGTCACCAGGCATAAA
Source organism: Amphibalanus amphitrite (assembly GCF_019059575.1). Taxonomy (NCBI): domain Eukaryota; kingdom Metazoa; phylum Arthropoda; class Thecostraca; order Balanomorpha; family Balanidae; genus Amphibalanus; species Amphibalanus amphitrite. Next base: position 1,144,765 of record NW_024881568.1, read on the forward strand.
CGCTGACCATCCTGAGTCTGTTAGATACGGCCAGGGGGTTAGTAGTATTTTCTGAAATGCATGTTTAGCAGTTGATATGACGACATATACGATATGAGTGATCTGACGTGTTATTCATAGCTGTCAGCCCACTCAGTCACCCCCAATAGGTTACATGGTTGTTGGATTGCCGGCTTAGGTTCCCTTAAATAGCCGCTTGCTGACGTCAGACCGTTGAATTGAACGTTTGCCGGCACATGATCCCAGCCATGGGGGCGCTATCGGATGGCTGATCCACTATATCGGGATCGGAGGGGCTATTTGGCGACGCTGGGGTCGGCTGGCCGCTAGCCGTTATGAATCGTCACCTTAGTATGGTGATCTGTTGCTCGCGTGTCTTTTTCGTGCATCTACCGATCGAACCTCGATCAAGCCTCCTGCTAGCTCGTGTGTAAATCGTCACTGATGCGAACATACCCATCAGAAGCCGAGCACTCTGCCGACATTCGCATTTCGATCCTACATTTCATTCCTGTACCTATCTGATGCTCCGCCGACCCCCGTTACCCTGCCGGTGCTCCACCAAACTGACTGGGTTTGTTTTCACCCACCGCTGACCCCGGCTCGTTCCGTCCGCGCAGATGTCCAGCGACGTCGGCTCGGAGACGCAGCCGTGGCAGCTCAAGTCGCTGACCAACCTGCTGCAGGAGGACGAACAAAAGCCCAACATCGTCATCCAGCGCGTCAAGATCATCATGTCCATCGGCCTGACGTTCGTCCACTTTGTCAGGTGGGTGACCCAACTGTTGACCCCCGGTGACCCGGTGCTGACCCCTGGTGACCCGGAGCTGACGTCAGTGACCTCAGAGCCGCCCGGCGGTGCAGTCACCGGCGTGCTGCAGGCGCGGTGTTGCTATTCCCGTACAGAGTTACGCCAGCGGCCGTCCCGTTTGGGTCGCTCGGGCTGTGAAGGGTTCGACTGGTATCTGATGGTCGATGTCCGGGGGCGGGTCGATGGTGCTGCCGCCTGGTGGCGACCTGGGCGGTGACCCTGCGGCCGCTCCGGTCCGATAACAGTCTGGTGTTATTCAGTAACCGCCGGGGGCCGTGTGCTGTGCGGTGAGCAGTGCCGCGAGTCTGCATGTGCCAGCAAGGGATGGTGATGCCCTCTTTCGGAACAGTGACCCACCTCAGCTCTGTGCCGGTGGCTATATCTGATGGAAACTGAGTGGATTTGGGGTAATTTGTCAGAAGTGCAGCAGCTACCTCAGTGTGGACTGAGTCAGCGCCCAGCGGCTGCTATTAGGTGAAACTTCACTAATCTCGTCAGCGATTCAGCCTCGGCCGATTTGATGTGTCTGTCTGTTTCCGAAGAAGTGAAAGTGTTCTTGCTCTCGGGTGTGTCATGCGTGCTTCCCATCCTTTAAATACAGCCTGGGCTCTGTTTTGTTAACGCTCCTCTTAATTTGCTCGTAATTATGATGTCTTTTACTGCACTTGTATCTGTCATGGTTGTATCGCTAATTTTCAACAAGCCAAATAGTTAGATACTCCACTTCACCTGAAATATGCGATCATGCTTCCGTGCCCACCTTCTAACACGGTTCAGTGTTCTGTGCAGCCTGTGCTATGGCTCGTCCCGCGTTGGACGCGAGACACTAGGTCCGTCAAGCCACAGCCGCTAACCGCCGTTTGTTAACCTGTCCACAGCCACTGACCGCTCCTGTAAACTGTCCACAGTTACTGACCACCCGTATCCACCCTGTCCACAGCCGGTGGCCGGATGTGTCCACTGACACTGACCGTTCTGTCCACTCTCTGTCCACAGCCGGTGGCCGAGCGTGTCCACTGACGCGGTGGACTCTGTCCACTGACACTGACCGTTCTGTCCACTCTCTGTCCACAGCCGGTGGCCGAGTGTGTCCACTGACGCAGTGGACTCTGTGTTCGGCGCCGCCGCCGGCCCCGGTAGCTGTGACGCGCCCATCCCTAGTCCGTACAGTGTGCTGCTCAGGTCAGTAACTCGCCACCCTCCGCGGCTGGTAGCTATAACAGCGATCCTTTGAATGGTGCCCACTTATGTCTCCCAGATCTCTGCATTCGTCCAAAGCTGATTTGGAAATGCACTCAGTCTGTAGCCGTCAACCATAAGTTTATTGCACAAATCTGAATTTGTGAGGACCAGTGGTTGTGAATAATAGCTTCCCCGCGTGTTGCGTTTGACGGAGATTAGAAGTTTTAATGTTTTTTTTTAATATTAGGATAAAGGTTGAGTTCGTATTTGCTGCTTGTTTCCATGTAGGCATTTATCGTTCGGTCTTATCGCCGACCCGCTCTGACCCCAGCTGCCCTCGCTGTCTTTTCTGTCCTCTCTGACTCTGCCCTTTTCTGACCCCCTCCCCTGCTTGTTCAGGTGGATGAGTGTCAGCGCCGAGCACCTGGTGGTGCTCATTATCGTGGTGGCGCTGGTGGTCAAATACGTGCTGTTCGAGGCGCCAGACGCGGAGCAGATTCAGCTCAAGGTCCAGGCAGAGGACCAGGCCATGCGTGAGTGCCGGGACGCGGGACACTGCGGACTGTGGTGCGGACTATGTGCCGACCGCGGACTACCGGCTACTGGGGGCTGTGCAGCTAGTGGGGTTTTCGGTTGGCTGTGTTTAGCAGGACGAAACTGCGCCGTTTGAAGGTTTGTCTGAGTCGACTATATGAAGTACAACGTCAGTAGCAGTTGCAGCTGCGCTTGAATGTGTTTGCCAGTGCCAGCTAGCGTGACTGTCGTTTTGCCGATCCGAAATAGCGGGCTGCCGGCGGACAATAGGCTGACGGTGACGCTTCACCGAAGTTGTGTCGTAATGTGTTTACAAGAGTGGAATGACCCGTCTGTATAGAATATTCAGGTAGTTAGTTCAACATCCTTCGGTGTGTGCGACTGTATCCGTCAATATGTCTTGTCCTGTCGTAATACCATGTCCCCGTGGCATCATGTGCTGTCTTCAGATGCTGAGATGTGTATTGATCGGTCGATCATCTGTCGATTGTTCTTAAACTGTCCATCGGACTTTGCCACGTACGGCTGTCCATCCAGTCTGGCGATGTCTTACCCGCTCATGTATCATCTTCCCTCCTGCAGTCGGCAGTAACCTCCCCTCTCCCTGCCGTGCCTGCAGTTCGCGCGCTGCGTCCGCAGCTGCGCCGACGCTGCACCTCTGTCCTCATCACCGAGGACTCTGACGGCGAGGTCAAGGTGGACGAGCTGCCGCCGCCGGCCGCCTCCACCGACGCCAGTTGCCAGACCCCCGCATTCACCGGCGCCGAGTCCACCGCCGAGTCCGCTGCGGAGTCCGCTGCGGAGTCCGCTGCGGAGGAGGGTACCGCGGCGGCGGCCGGCGGAGAGCGGGAGACGGAGGGAGAGGAGCCAGCCGAGCCGGCGCCGCCCCGGACTCTGGACGAGTGCGTCCAGATACTGGAGGTGAGTGGGCCGGGTGGAGGGGGAGGGGGGGGGGGGGAGCAGACGGCTGAAGGGATGGGTAGTCGAAGGTTAGATAATCTGATGGCTGCTGATGTGGAAAGCTAAATATTTGAACGATTGTCAGGTTTTCAGGTACTGCAATTATAATTATGTCAAAATATTTGGAAAATTGATGTGAAAGCTCGACCTACAATTACAATTATACACAGTTTCGCCATTCTCCTCCCTCTGCTATGATTGCAATGCAAGTCCAGCTGCCAGCCACCCCCCCCCCCCCCACACACACACTGCTCTGTAATATCTCACTCACCTGTCTTGCCTGACCGCCGTCAGGACGAGGGTCCGGACGCGCTCTCAGACGCCGAGCTGCTGGTGCTGCTGCGCGCGCGCAAGCTGCGCGCCTACCAGCTGGAGGCGCGCCTGGGCGACGCGCAGCGGGCCGTGGCCGTGCGCCGACAGCACGTCACCGAGACGGGCCGGCTGGCCGACGCGCTGGACGAACTGCCGCACCAGGGCTTCGAGTACGAGCGCGTGATGGGCGCCTGCTGCGAGAACGTGGTGGGCTACATGCCGCTGCCGCTGGGCGTGGTCGGGCCCCTGCTGCTTGACGGCCGCCAGTACTACGTGCCGCTGGCCACCACCGAGGGTACGTGAGGGGAGGGGTGACAGAACCGGAGCAAGCTGCAGGACCCGGTGGCTTTTACTTAGCTTTAAACAGCGGTGTAGATTGGAACAGTGTCGCTCGTTTGATTTGATTGAAACTGCTACTGTAATGTTGGTGTCATGCTCACTTATTTCTGGTGATAAAAGATTATTTATCTTGTTATTTGTTTGTACTTTGTTGTACATCAACTACCCACTGCTATCTTGTCTATACTATGCTCAATTGTGTTCCTGATCCTCAGGAGCGCTGGTGGCGAGCACCAACCGCGGCTGTGTGGCCGTCAGAAAGTGCGGCGTCAACAGCTACATCGTGGGTGACGGGATGACGCGGGCGCCCGTCATCGAGTGCCAGTCCGCCAGACAGGCCAGGTCAGACTGCCGCGCGGACGCGGGACTGCGGGAACTGTCCGGGGCGGGTGGGTGGCTCTGTGAGGACGAGCGTCAGCCTCTCAGACGAATGTGTTTTCATCGCTGGGAGTTTCGAACCCTGGGAGTAATTTCATAATGTGGGTCGTGAACAGGATGATGTGTCGGGAAGTCGCTGGCGTGTATTTTGACATAATGCAAGCGGCGAATATTATTTGAAAACGTGTGTGGAAATTGGGAGCCTTCATCCTTATCATAATTGACGATCAAGTATCGTATAAAAGTCAGTAAAATTGGATTTTGGGCCGTCCGTATGAAAAACGTTTCGGACAACCGGAACTTGACCATATTTTCAAGACGTTTATGGCACGCTTTCTAGAAAATTATATTCGGTTCTCGTAAAAATGTTTTGGAACAAAGTGAGGGCAATAATTTTTCATTATTCACGCGCTTTCAACTATATTTGCGCTGCTCTGCTATCGGGTTCGCCCATCCGCTTGATAAGACGTTTTCATTCATAAACGTCACTTATGATCCACAGAAGCCCGTACATCTAATCGACCGTTGTCGGCTTGATAGTGCTCAAGACTCTTCAATTATTTGTTCACTAAGGCACTGTACAATGAACAGTGTTCATATGTATCATTCTGGTAACATTCCAAGCTGGAACATCTCCTCTTCCACACCCTTCATATACCCTCGATCCCCAGTACAACGGTTGTGACCAGCGGCGTCTGTCACTGTGAGATCGCCGATTGCTGAGATGTATGTCAGCTCCGTGTGTTACCGCCTGCCACTTTGCCCGGCAGTGAGATCGCTGTAAGGTCGCTTACCATCGCGCCACTGACCCACAGTGAGATCGCTGTAAGATCGCTTACCACCTCGCCACTTGACCCGGCAGTGAGATCCCTTAAGGTCGCTTACCATCGCGCCACTTTGCCCCACACTGATATCACTGTGAGATCGCTTACCATCGCGCCACTTGACCCGGCAGTGAGATGCCTTAAGATCGCTTACCACCTCGCCACTTGACCCGGCAGTGAGATCCTGTACTGGCTGGAGACGACCGACGGCTTCCACGCTGTGAAGGCGGCCTTCGACTCGACGTCGCGGTTCGCCCGGCTCAGCAAGGTCGAGGTGAACATGTTCGGTCGGCAGCTGTTTGTGCGCTTCGTGGCCAAGACTGGTGACGCCATGGGCATGAACATGGTCTCCAAGGTGAGAGAGAGGGAGGGAAGCAGAGATAGAGAGAGAGAGGGGGGAGAGAGGGGAGTGAGGTAGAGATAGAGGGAGGGATCGTGAGCACCCACTGAGAGAGCAGTGCTCTTGGGTGTGATTTAGAAGATTGGCTGGTTTTCGAGTGAAACGCAATTAACAGAGTTTGTAAAATAGCAGTTGAGTGACTTTATTAACGACGCATGCACCATCGTTTCTTCTCGTCTTCTGAAAATAACGGAACATCGTGTATATTGGCATTCTGTGTTGTGCTCCATGATATAATGCACTCATAAACCACTAGTTGTACGGCCGTCCAGCGTCCAGTCTCGACCGTATAGTAACCAAGTCCCCCTCCGTGTCTCCGCAGGGTACGGAGAAGGCTCTGGAACACCTTCAGGAGACATTCCCTGGCATCTTTGTCACGAGCGTCAGCAGCAACGTGTGCACCGACAAAAAGCCGTCAGCCATCAACTGGTGAGCCGAGGGACGGCACCTGGGGGGGGGGGGGGATGACCGGGAGGGCACCGAAGGGGACACCGGCTTAGGTGGTTTTGTGTGTGAGTTTAAATAAGTCAGTTGATGACAGTAACAGGGCAGTGTTTACTGTAGTTCGGTTGCTTTACGACGTACTAATGGAGTGCATTGAGTCCGTTTCGGGCCGACCCGACTCCACTGTAACTTCGGAGTTTTCGGTATGGTCGATAGGCTGTGTGTGACTCACTAACCCTTTCTCCCTCCAACCGTCAGGACGCGCGGTCGCGGTAAGTCGGTCATCTGCGAGGCCGTCGTCCCGGCGGAGGTGGTGACCAGCGTGCTCAAGACGTCGGTGCCGGCCATGGTGAACCTGTGCATCAGGAAGAACCTCATCGGCTCGGCGGTGGCCGGCAGCATCGGCGGCAATAACGCGCACGCGGCCAACATCGTCACGGCCATCTACATCGCCACCGGACAGGTAACGGCAGTAGCGATCCGCGGCTGTCAGCCCAGTCCTACCGTTTACGGAGCTGTGCCGCTTTTGGAGGCTTATAAATTTTCATATTGTTGCATATGTTAAAGGTAGACTATGACCTTTTCCCACTTAATTGGAGTTGGGACCATTTTTTAGTAGAAAATGTATAAATATAATGTAAATTCATTGCATTTTGCCGAAATCACAAAATTACCATGTTTTTTTAAGTTGAAGTAGCTCAAGCGCTCCGCGCTTGGTAGTGATGGGTGAGCAAGTACTTGCAGGTTTAAGTAAAATCGGTGAGTAAAAATAAATCAATATTTGAAATTTTTAGTACCACTAAAAATTAGTCAGTATGTCAAAAGATTCTTTTGATATATTGATACAAATACATTACCTTTCTTAGAATATCAGTGAGTCGCAATACATCTGTACCGGATGACATAAATTTCGTAGCTGCGTTCCATCTGATTAGAATGGCCACAATAACGCACGGCTATGGGAATAAGGCGTCGTTGTTTGAAACAAAAGCGCCGTACACTGCGACTTTTTGAAAGAGAAGGACAAAGTATTTCAGTGAGTTTTGCAAGTACCGCAAGTATTGCGTATTTTTTTTTTGTAAAAATAAAAACAGCTTTCACATACGAAAATGTGCCAGGAATTTTTTATATTTTTAATAAACTGCAGTAAAAATAACATGAAGGTCGAATAACTTTTATTTAAGAAAAAAGAAAGCCCATTATCTCCCTTGAAGACATTTATTCATTATAAAGCGTGAATTCGTCATGGATGGCAATTAATCAAATAATGATGTCATGAAGCTTAAATTTAGCTGCCCAGACCTCCGCACATACTCGTCACCCATAACCCAACCCACCCCTCCCACCACCGCCACCCTCCCCTCCACCCACTCACCCCCTCCTCCCGGCCGCCAGGACCCGGCCCAGAACGTGTGTAGCAGCAACTGCATGACGCTGCTGGAGCCGTGGGGAGAGACGGGCGAGGACCTCTACGTCACGTGCACAATGCCCTGTGTCGAGGTGGGCACCGTGGGCGGCGGGACCATCCTCAAGGCGCAGAGGGCCTGCCTCAAGATGCTCGGCTGCCAGGGTGAGTTCAGAGGCCAGCGGGGCCGAGTATGGCTGTGGTTACATTGTTCGTAACAAACTAATCAACAATTTCATGAACCGTTTTGAACATGCTGCATCGAATCCTACCAATATAATCCATCACCACCCTTATTAGCCATCGCTGCCATCACTATAACCCCTTCCCTCTCGACAAGAGCGAACAAGGGTCAAGGACAGCCGTCAGATGCCCAGTATCGTGTATATACTGTATATTGTATAACCCTCCGCTCCGCCTCCGACAGGCGCCAACACGGATTGCCCCGGCCAGAACGCCCGCCAGCTGGCCAGTATCGTGTGTATACTGTATAACCCTCCGCTCCGCCTCCGACAGGCGCCAACACGGATTGCCCCGGCCAGAACGCCCGCCAGCTGGCCAGTATCGTGTGTATACTGTATAACCCTCCGCTCCGCCTCCGACAGGCGCCAACACGGATTGCCCCGGCCAGAACGCCCGCCAGCTGGCCAGTATCGTCTGTGCCACGGTGCTGGCCGGTGAACTGTCCCTGATGGCCGCGCAGAGCGCCGGGCACCTGGTCAAGAGCCACATGACACTCAACAGGTGAGTGACGCGAACGACTGACAGACGCGGCAGGGGCGGGGTGTCCGCCGCACTCTGGTCGTGTCCTGACGACTGGGGTCCGTCCGTCAGTGTGTCATAAAACGGGTGTGTATGGTCAGCTGAATAAGTTAACTATCCTGTCATGTGTACATATGTTATCAACCGTTGTGACCTTTATTATCAAACGGGTTGTTACGTAATTTTATGAAAGACATGGTTGTCTGTAAGGGAAAAGAAACGTTTGAATGTTCAGCGACTTGCTGTGTATCTTACGCGTCACCTGTTTCGTGTAATGCGATCTCTGTGCCCACTAAATCGGACGTTTTGGTCTCTTCCCTCCGCAGACAGCGGGCTCGTGACGTGAGTCAAAAAAATGAGCCGTAAACGCTCTTGTTTCGTGTTTCGTGTGTTTGTTTTGTTGTTGAGGCGTACCTCTACTAATTAAAGTCCCACAGTATGCAATGTTTGCACATTCATTATATTTTCCATAGGTTTTCAATCCTTCTCCCGTAGCGATTGCTATACCTTCACCCTGGTTGCGACTTGTCTGATAATTCACACATGTGATGAAAACGAAACTGACGTTTGATATGTTGCATTGGTCGTCTTCCCCCGCAGGGGGCTGACCGTGGTCAGAGCCGTTGCTTGGCCGGGACCATTGGGCTCTGGCCTCGCGGCGGCTGTGACTTCGGCCAGTAAGGGGAGTAGCGCCCCCTCGGCCCCAGCTTGACTTGCGTTTGACCTCGGCTCTGATTTGATTGTCGGATGGATTTTCTGCAAGATTGGCCCCGCAGGGGGCTGGCGGTGGCCTGGGTTCCTTGGGCCCGCGTCCTGCGGCGGCTCTGACCTCCGCCAGCAAGGGGAGTAGCGCCCCCTCGGCCCCAGCTTGACTCATGCTCGATTACAACCGGACTCGACCCTGGATTGATAGACGACAAGTCAGACCTTTCTTGGTTTCTTTTTTCCCTTTGTGTCTGATGAGTGTCTTTTTTTGCGCCCGGTTCCGCTCCTTCCGGGTGTTTCTTCTCACTGCCAGCTTATACTGCCTTGCCGTCTTCTCACGTGGTTTGCACTAAGTTTTTGCACTTGTCTGTTGCCCAGCTTTCTTGCGAGCATTTTCATTGGTTGCCTTTTCTGCATTCTCACGCACCGCACGGACACACTCGGGTGAAGTGGAATAGCGCCCCCCCCCCCCTCAGCCCTAGATACACATATGTGTAATCTTGAATTTGCCCACATTTGCTGGATTTGATGTTTGCACAATGCCATTGCCAGTCGGCCGCGTTGCCGTCTTCTCACGCGAATTTCTCCTGGCTGGTTTGCACTCATTTGGTTGCCTACCTCATCGGTTTCGCACGCTTCCCAGTTTTTTTTTTTAACACTTGCTCATCTTCTCTGTGCACGATTCCATTGCATAATGCGATTCCAGTCTCTAATCGTGCCATCTTCTCACGTGAATTGCTCTTGGTCGTCTTGTACCCGTTTGTTGCCCATATTTCTTTTGCGGTCACTGGCATTGGCTGCGTTTTCAGTCTTCTTGCGCTGTACCGGTCTTGCAGGCTGCTTGCCTCACCGGTTCCGCACGCTTCCCCAGTTTTTTTTTTACACTTGCTTATTTTCCTTGTGCACGATTCCATTGCCAGTTTGCTGCACTGCACTCTTTTCACGTGAATTGCTCTTGGTTGTTTTGTACCTGTCTGTTGCCTTTTTTTGCGGATACTCGCGTTGATTGCCATATGTGTGATCTTGACTTTGCCCACATTTGCTGGATTTGATGTTTGCCCAATGCCATTGCCAGTCGGCCTCGTTGCCGTCTTCTCACCTGGCTGGTTTGCACTCATTTGGTTGCTTACCTCATCGGTTTCGCACGCTTCCCAGTTTTTTTTTAACACTTGCTCATCTTCTCTGTGCACGATTCCATTGCATAATGCGATTCCAGTCTCTAATCGTGCCATCTTCTCACGTGAATTGCTCTTGGTCGTCTTGTACCCGTTTGTTGCCCATATTTCTTTTGCGGTCACTGGCATTGGCTGCGTTTTCAGTCTTCTTGCGCTGTACCGGTCTTGCAGGCTGCTTGCCTCACCGGTTCCGCACGCTTCCCCAGTTTTTTTGTTGTTGTTTTTTTACACTTGCTTATCTTCCTTGTGCACGATTCCATTGCCAGTTTGCTGCATTGCACTCTTTTCACGTGAATTGCTCTTGGTTGTTTTGTACCTGTCTGTTGCCTTTTTTTGCGGATACTCGCGTTGATTGCGTTTTCAGTTTTCCTACGCTGTACCGGTCTTGCAGGCTGCTTGCCTCATCGGTTTCGCACGCTTCCCCCAGTTTTTTTTGCACTCGCTCATCTTCTTTGTTCTCTGGTTCCCCTGGTTTTATCGGTCTAGCCGTACCTTCGGCCCAAAGACCGGGGAGAGGATGTCTGGGCGTTGAGGGGGCTGCCCTGCGGGTTAGTCGGGGCAGCCTTCCAACACATGCCTTTGGCGCCAATCCCCGGATCTGCGGGATGCCCCATGTTGGCCTCGCATGAGGGAAATCGGCCGGTCAGGCGTCGCCCTGTGCAGCACTGGCTAATCGGGGTCAAGGGGGCTGGGCGACGGGTATGCGGGGGGTTGCCGCCGGGTGCAGGGGCCGCCTGATTCCTTCAGCGCGGGGATTAGCGCCACCGTATCCATGTCCGCGCGCGGGATCAGGTCCGGTCCCGTGCCGCATGGCTCTGCGGCGGCCGCGGCTCACGCGGCCCCGTACCCGGCGGCTTCGTCTTGCTGCTTTTGGCGTCCCGGCCCCCGTATAGTCCTGCAGTACTCCTGGCGGACCACCACCCTACGGGGGAGTGTGGCCGTCCCCCAGTTGGGCTCCGAGGTGGGTGGGAGGCTGCGGGACCGAAACAATTACACTTTCCACGGATTCTCACTTGGCACCCCCACGGACCACAGCCTCGGCTGAACCCCTTGCACCTAGTGCAGTCGGTGGAGCACGACCAAAAGTTCTTATATTCACATCCGACGAACGAAAACTCGCGTCGCTGTCTCCCTTTCAGAGACGAGAGGGCTGTGACAGATTTGGTAAGATTGCGAGGTGTGAAAAACTTAGAGACGGAGGCATCGAAGTAGAGTTTGTTGACGATAGAGAGGCGGAAAGGGCCCTGAAAGCTACTCACTTCACATACACAGTTAAGGATCAGCAGGGCAGGAAGGAAGTAAACCTTTCGGTCAGCGTTTCGCCGCATCGCACGAAAAATTCCAGCCGAGGGGTCATTTTTTGCGACGATCTGGAGGGCATGCAAAACGACGAGATCGCCGAAGGCCTGTCACAGTTTGGGGTCTCCGCCGCCCGCCGCATCTACACCAAGAGAAGTGGCGCTCTCGCACCCACGCACAGTATCATTTTGACTTTCAACTCGCTGGAACTGCCGAGGGAGGTGATGATAGGATATCTGTCCGTGAAAGTTCGACCATATGTCCCGAGTCCCATGCGTTGTTTTCAGTGTCTCCGATTCGGTCACACTCGAGACAGCTGTCGGAACAGACCAGCATGCGGGAGCTGTGCGGCAAATGACCATAGCAGTGCCGAATGTTCGTCGTCCGAGTTGAGATGCGTCAATTGTGACGACTCTCAGACTCCACATTCCTCGTTTGATGGGCGATGCCCGGCCCTCCAGAGAGAAAAAGAAATAATGTCCCTGAAGGTCACCGAAAGGCTGTCATTTCGTCAGGCCCGAGACCGCTTTGCTGCCCTCCATCCCAAGCGGTCTTATGCTAGTGTGGCCAACGGTTCTAGACAGCGCTGCCCCACTGAAACTGATACCAACAACAGCATCGGTCAGTTAATAGCGATTCTGAAGTCATTCGGCTTCTGCTTTGTCCCAGATGCCAACAGTCACAGCAACTCATCAGTTCAACAGGAGCCCCCTAAAGCGTTGTCGTGCTCCGCCACGCAGACGTCGCCAAGCAGGAGGCGAGGAGTCTCGTCCCCCTCCCGTGGGGGAGGAAGAGAGGATGAGACTGGGGCGGGGGTGGAGGCTTCAGCCGCCCCCGAGGATACGGCCACGCCGCGGGGTGGTGAGTGGACCCTCGCCCGGGGTCGTCGCCGGGGCCCGCCCCCACCGCCGCGCTCTGTCGAACGGGCCCCGTTCACGTCTCCGGAGATCCGTCGACCCCCGCCCAGGGAGACTGCAGTCATGGCGGCTCTGCGCCGCGGTCGGGAGGAGCGGCTTGAGCAGGACGCCAGACTAGGGCGGAGGATGGCCCAGGCTCTTGAGGAGCGTCGAGCGTCCTCTGTCCGTGGAGGTCCTGGTGGGCCGGGGGCGGCCCCGTCACCTCTGATGGGACCTCCCCCTACCCCTCCACCCCCTCCTCCACCTCCGCCCCCTCCACCTCCTCCGCCCCCTCCACCTTCTCCCCCACCCCCGCTCCCACCGCCACCACCACCCCCTCCACCCCCTCCACTTCCTCCACTCCCTCCACCCCATTCACAGCGTCCTTCTGGTGCCCCTCCGGTGCCCGCCTCGGGCGAGGGGTCGGGACCCCAACCCCCGCCATGCACACCACCATCGGAGCCGAGACCGGCGGGGCCGCCGCCCGCCCCGGGCCGCCCCACGAAGCGCACACTTCCGTGGGAGTTATCTCCGTCAAACGATGGTAGCCCCCGCTCGCGGCTGAAGTTTCAACCGGGAGCTACGGGCCGGCCTAGGTCGGCCGATGGACGGCTCCGCGAGGGCCATCCAAAGGTAGCCTTTGGCGGTGGCCCGGGCCCCGGTGGCGAGGAGCATTTTTAAGTCCCCGCCTTTTTTTTTTAACTCAAGTCAAAGTCGCCAGTTTTAGACACCTTTCGCTTACCCCAAGCGCTCAAAACTACAGCAATAACACGTTTTATCCTGCAGTGGAACTGCAGAGGCTTGCGTTCTAGCACCCCAGAACTGCAAGCACTAATCCGCTCTCAGCGACCTTTGGTTGCTTGCATCCAAGAAACCAAACTCAGATCTGAGTCCAGGTTCCCCATGAAAGGATTTTCGGTTTTTCGCAGGGACCTTGCTACTGAAACCGTCGCGCACGGAGGTGTTATGGTTCTGGTCCATAACGCCGTGCCTGCGAGATGTATTGATTTAAGCTCGCCCCTTCAGGCGGTAGCGGTCCGCATTCATCTAGGCCAGCGTGACATCACTGTGTGCTCACTTTACTGTCCCCCTGGCGCAGCTCTTCCTCTTCTGGAACTACGCCGGCTAATTGCCGAGCTCCCTCCACCTGTGATGCTTCTGGGTGATTTTAACTCTCACCACTCTGCATGGGGATGTGATTCTGTGTGTACACGCGGTCGACTTTTAGCGTCCTTAATAGACGAGGAGGGCCTTTGTGTTTTAAACACTGGTGCTGCTACCCATTTCACCATGCCGTCGGGACATTCATCAGTTCTAGATCTCAGCCTTGTCAGTCCACACCTTGTGCCGCTTTTTACGTGGCGAGTGGACGCGGACTCTTTTGGTAGTGACCATTTCCCCATATGGCTTGAACTGCGTGAGCGGCCCTCGGTTGGCTGCCGGCCACCGAGATGGAACCTGCGGAGGGCAGACTGGGAGAAATTTCAAACGTGCTTGGAGGATGCTCTCTCATCTGACCCTACAGATGATCTGTCAGTAACCGATTTCACCTCCTTACTCATTGAAGCAGCCAAGGCATCCATTCCTCGTACATCGGGGGCGCCTTCTCGCCGGCCGGTCCCATGGTGGTCCGATGCGTGTCGAGACGCCATCAGAGCGCGGAAACGAGCGCTGCGCGCTTTCAGGCATAACTGCACCACCGCAAACATGATCGCGTTTAGAAAAGCCAGAGCGTTCGCTAGGTGGACGGTCAAGAAAGCTAAACACGAATCCTGGGTGGAATACATCAGCCAGCTTAACAGATTCACGCCAATCTCCGAGGTTTGGTCCCGTATAAAACGTATATCAGGTCGTTTCTCCTCATCCCCTCTTGGTCGTCTTCAGTGACGATGCTACGGCAGAATTACTTGCACGTTTAATTTAACATCCATCCGATTGTCAGAATAACACCACTACTCTTTCTCCGTTTTTTTATGCTGTCGTGTGTAGAATGTGGCATATGTCTAATCTGGTGTACCTATATTCGCTACGTTTTCCATTTGCACGATTGACGCATGAAACTGATGCGTCCTTGAAAAGGGACAAGTAGGAAACATGTTCGACTTTTTTAGCTCACTCTGCATACGCATCCGGTACCTATCGTCTGTGCTCACGTGCTGCGCCTGCCCGTGCGTTCCAGGAACGCGACTCCGCGCACCAGCCGCCAGGAGGCGCTCAACCGCTAGCCGAACGATGCACCATTGGCTAGCCGAATACTGTGCGCCGGCCAAACGGACGCCCATCGCCCTCCAGGAGGAGCGCCGCTTCTGGTCGCAGCCGCCGGGCCCCGGTAAGACCTCTGCACCTGCCGACGGCCGCGGAACGGATCGCCAATGACGGGCTTCCAGCACCTGAGTTCAGCGCAGGAGTGCTGGGACGACAGGCCGTCCCTCCGATGGACGGAATCTCGGGCCGGTGGGGCGGGAGCAGACTCCACTGTGCCCGCAGGACGCCCCAGGTCGTGCAGGTGCGTGTCAGTGTCAGGGAACGACCATGACCCCGCGGGTGTAAACGCTGGACGGACGGTGACCACTCGCCGGTGTGTGCCTGTGACAGTTTCGGGTGTACGTCACAGACTCCGTGTGAGAGCACGAGTGAAGAACGGGTTTTAGCGGGGAAAGAGGACTCCGGGGAGAATATGTTTGCCAGACTCTGGCCAGGGAGTGCGCTGTGTGTGTGCGTGTGTGTGTGCGTGCGTGCGTGCCCGCCTGACCGCTGGCCGGCGGGCGGTGCGCGCGCCGCGGGTCAGCCTTCCTCTGCCTGTCTGCGTCTGTGGGGAGGCCGCCAGTGCCTGTGTAACCGCCGGTCAGGTCAGGTCAGGTCGTGTCGGCCGTGGCGGCGGGGCGGGTCCCTCGGAGCACCGGCCGGCGGCAGTAGTGGCGCCTGCTCAGGCTCGGGAGTGTCTTTCATCCCGTTAGTTCCAAAGCGGTATGTGTGAGATGATCGAGATCCAGGTCGGAAGTAGAGGTATTTCTTAGTCTTAGCGTTCGTAGCTTTATTTTCGTGGTTTTCGTGGGTTTGGTGTATGCTGTACCGGTATGGCTGCCTTCCTCAATGTACGGTTTTCACGTAAGATATTAGAGGATGTTGGCTGGCTTATTGAGCAGAGCTAGTTTTGGTTTTGATGTGTTTTATTGTTAAGGGTAGTGCGCCATTTTACATGTGAGATGTGATGGAAACCACACCGCGCAGCTATGCTATTATTTATTTATTTATCACGGACTTTGACATTTCTGAAGGGGCGCTCACTGTTTTATAATTATCTGCGACCTCGCTGTTTGGACGTTTTATTACAACTGAATTTCTACGAGCTGAATTTGAAAATAAGAATTCTGATGTTTTGACTGTTATGCACTAATATCAGGTAAGGTCGATCAAATGCTAAGTTATTGACGATAATTTTTTAGTCTGATTAGTTAATGTAATTAATGTGTGAAGCTCTCTGCGTCTCAATGCGTAAGTGCGTACAACCGTTGAAGTTAGTGCATACTCTTATGTTTGCGAGAATACGAACAACGCTATTTGAATGCGAGAAAACGACCGATGCCTTGTGCTCTCCGCTGTGCCCCGGTGTAACACAGCTGTGTCTGTCCGGTGTAACATCATGTCGACCCGGTGTGTCCTGAGACACTGTGTCGGCCCCGCTGTGCCCCGGTAGCACTGTGTCGACCCCGGTGTAGCACCATGCCGCCCCGCTGTGTCCGGTCACAGAGCAGGTACCGGCCCCGCTGTGCCCGGTCGCAGAGCAGGTACCGGCCCCGCTGTGCCCGGTCACAGAGCAGGTACCGGCCCCGCTGTGTCCGGTCACAGAGCAGGTACCGGCCCCGCTGTGCCCGGTCGCAGAGCAGGTGTACTGGCCCCGCTGTGTCCGGTCGCCCGCCCCGCTGACACCTTCCGTGCCGAGATCTGACCCCAGTGCCGGTGAGAGTGTGAGAAGGTCGCCACGCGAATCTGTTTCAGTCTTTGACACACAGTCGAGACTATGCGGCTGCGGCCAGCAGTCAACACTGGATCTGTATTTATTTTGGCATAACTTAATACACAGCCACTGATGCTATGCTATAACATGTTTGTGAACAGACTGTCCCCAGTGTTGTATCGGAGCAAACAGAACGTTACATGAAGGGAGACCACGAGAGAGGTGTTCGTCACCACAGTCCATGTACGCAGATTTAGCCCGGGCTCTGCCCAGATTCGGGACGCCTCAGATCCACCTGAAACGTTCGCTGCGCTGCGAGCGATTGCAAAAAACTCAGGGGTGGCACCTACTCCCGCACGCCGCAAAAGGGTTCAGGCTGTAACACTGTAATGCAATGAAAAATGAAGAATGACCACAATGATAAAACCTCATGCAAAACTCAATTAACTGTTAAGTCTACAATTTTTCGCCAGCTAAGGCAAATGCCACTAAGACACACAAATAGTCATCTGCAACCGGCTTAGCATGTCGTGCATATCACCGCTCACCGGCACCCGATCGACCGTGCCCCTAGAAAGCAACGCATTGTCAGCATTGCTGCACTATTATTCCTGACCGGTGCCTCGCGGCAGACGCTGCTGAGACCAGCACTTACCAAATAGGGTGGTATTCGCAGACGTGGCCTTTAAACGCGCCACAAGGGATGGCTCTGAGGAAATAATGTGAATTGTTCATACCGAGGCAGTCGTTGTCTTCATTGGCAGAGCCGTAAGCGGTCACAGGCAGAGTCACCACCTCGCCGGTGACAATGTCTCGGTAGACCCGCTCCTCCTCGATGTCCCAGATGCCGATGACCAGGTAGGCAGAGATGTGCCTCAGGACGCCCGTCCGCAGGTCTCTGAACTGGGCGGCCGAGCGCGGACTGGCCGGCAGCGCCTCCGGGTCGTACTCCCGGCAGCTGGCCACGATGGCCTCCTTGCCGCCCTGCAGGTCCAAGAGCCGCGCCCGGTAGGCGACCGTGGGGTCCTTGCTGCGGACGAAGCCGGCCGGCAGCGGCGGCTGGTAGAGCGGCTCCATGTCCGCCGTCAGCGGGTTATGGGCCGAGTGGAGCGGCCACAGTCGGCACAGGCCCGAGCCGTGGTCCCGGCTGAACTTGACGCAGGCGGGCGTGTGCAGGCAGCGCCGGGCGCACTGCACCAGCGACCCGAACTCCTCTGCCAGTGGCTCGCGGGCGTGCTCCACAATGTAAGCAAGGTAGTGGAAGGTTTCCACGGCGCCTCGAGCTGACGCCAGTGACAGCAGGAGCAGCAGCGCCAGCGGAGGCAGCTTCATCGGGCTGGGACAGCGGCGTGCTTTTGCCATGGGAGGAGTGCGGGTGTCGTTGAAAAAAGCTCCGGTCCGTTGAAACTTTGGCGAGCTCGAGGTTGGTGGGAGGATACGGCGTGCAATGTCGACTTGCCCGACGTAGGGACAGCCAGCGACTGTGAGCCGCGGAACACCGCCCTTTTGCCAGGGCACTGCCGCGGACCGTACGGTGGTTATCCTCATTAACGTCTTACTGGAGAGCTATCATTATTTACAAGATAGTTACAGCGAACCTCTCCGGACGTAATTCAAGAGATTCCTAAGTGCACAGTATGCTTACTGACACCACTACGGTTTAGTATTGAAGGTATATTGGAGTCGAGTGGTATAACGCTACCATCGCCGATCGGGGACCTAATGCACTTGCAGCGGGGCTAAGGGAAGCCAACGCGAGTTTTATCACGAAAAGTTCCAGGAACTAGACCTACATAGGCGAGTCATTGGTCCTAAGTTGCGA
This sequence comes from Amphibalanus amphitrite, assembly GCF_019059575.1. Taxonomy (NCBI): domain Eukaryota; kingdom Metazoa; phylum Arthropoda; class Thecostraca; order Balanomorpha; family Balanidae; genus Amphibalanus; species Amphibalanus amphitrite. The sequence goes on from NW_024881568.1 coordinate 1,162,971, forward strand.
CAGGCCTGAGTGACCTGGTGGACAGGTTGGCACGTTAGGGCAGGCTGGCCAATGGTCGCGCTATCGTGATGCACGGTCTTCATAAGAAATTTGTCGAACACCCTTAGCAAGGAACATAAAAATGTCAATTTGCCTCAGACTGATTGAAAAGACTCGAGCTCCAAATTGCAATGAACTGCAGATTTGAGCCCTGTAATGCACCCTAATTTTGCAAATACACCGTGTCGCCTATGCTGACAATAGCCGTTTTCACGACGGCCATCTGGTACACATTTGGTATACATTTGGTCAGATTTGGTGCAGCTTTGGTCAAATTAGGTTCGATGTGTTTCATCGTAGCTATTAGCTACGGTTGCGCTAATTGCTTGTATGCCTTCCTAGTCAAACCTACTATCAAATATTATCATCGACTAAAACACTGAAATGAATTAATAATTTAAAGATATTTGCTGTGAAAGAGATTTGGTACAGATTTGGTCAAATTAGGTGCATTCCCCAGATAGCCCGTCGTGAAAACGGCTAATGTACTAAAAAGTACTAATAAACAGGGTGACATTATTTTTGCCCGGTAAATCTTTATAACAAAAATAATCAGAGACCGCGCGCGCAATCGGTCACAGTGAAACAGTCCGTAACAGATCGCGCATAGCGTCACGTCTTGCTCACAAAGAAGGCTGCTGAGGCGCCACCCACGTCGTATACATACGGCCTTGGTAGGCACTTTAACTAATGCCCTTGAATGATAAGATATTGGCGCTTACACGTTGACTAGTTATTTTTGTATTTGTCGGTAGTAGTTATTTAGAATTTTAGATACACACTTAAACTCAAAAACTCCGACTCCAACTGGTAACTTCAACTCGTCAAACTGGCAACTATGTGAAGGAAGGCACTTCACTGAATGCCCTTGAATGATAACAAAACTATCGTGTATACGTTGACTAAGGGGTCTGTACCTACATAAGCGTCACAGCGCGCTTATCACACACCCGCGACTGATTATCGTCCACCCGATTTAAATGGCACGTTGTCATCGTCACCGATAAAGGCCTCGTCAATCGTCATAGCACAGCTTGTCCAATGAGCTGGCTTGTTCTTGGCAAGGCCTGTCGGCCAATCGCACGTCCGCCGTCCCAAGCAAGCAAGAGATGCAACATTTCAAATGAATTCGGTAAACTTCGTGTCGGTATCTATATATAGAGACACGGTACCTAACTTTATATAATCGTTTAGAAGTTAGAACTTAGAAAATCATTCAATTCATTCACAGTTGGGAACTGGTGGATGTGTGGATTCAACATATACCTAAAACGCGCCGTGCAACACTAGGAGTCGAAATGTTTTAGCCAATGATTAATGTGGCGAAGCGTTAACCCTATTAGTGGCAGGCTCCCGGCTACCCCTATTAGTGGCAAGGGGGGCTGTCCCCCTTGATATCTCGAGATCTAACCCGCCGATTTTCAAAATTCGAACGGCATTCGATTCCAGTCAACGAGATATACACTTACTACACTACGAGAAAAATAAAACTCCCAAAAACGTATTGGGGGGGGGGGGGAAGAAAGGGGTAAAAAACGGCAACTTTTAGATGCTTTGTTGGGAGGTAGAATCGACCTCCCTTTCTTTTTCCTGGAACCGCCTATGATCCACCCCTTGTTCACTTGTGAACTTGTAATGCCTACAAAAATGTTTATATACCTGAATGAATGAATAACTAGAGTTATCCCGGCACCGCCTGGGCTATTTCCGTACCCACGACAGCCTGGGGGGGGGGGGTCGGATCCGACCCCCCCCCCCTGTTATCTCGAGAACCAATGGTCGTATCGAGCCCCGCGAGGCGGCGTTCGAAAGGTCTCTACGAGACCTTCCCAAAGCACTCTTAAGATTTTAAGATTGAGGTCAACTTTCGGGTCAAGGTCAGGTCAAAGGTCAAATTCAGGGGTTTTGCATGAATCGGCTTACGGACAGCGGAATCGATAGCTGCTGCTCGAAACTCACCAAAAATGACCTCAAAGGCCTAGTGAAGGTACCATGTGCGTATAGGGGTCATACTAAGTACAGGTCAAGGTCAGGTCAGGTCATGAAAGGTCACGGTTTTCACTTTCTGCTACATGGGCGTGCGACACATGTTTTATGGCTTAGGTATTGTTCACGCCGAATCCGATGGTAATGGTTATATGTGACCCCAAGTCACTGTGCTGGTGATAAGTGTGCATTGAAAGCATAAAAATTGTTTATACTATATATAACTAAACGAGGGCTAAGAAAAAAAGTCAATTTTTCAACTTTTTATTTTTGACATAAAAATGCACTTTTCTAGACGAGCTTTGTCCCAGGAATCTAGTGGTGCCATTTGTTTTCACAGCGATGTTCAGAAGTGCCTCTAATTCACGAAAATGCTTATGACGTCACCATGCCCTATACATGTTGGAGCTATTTTTATAATTTGAGGGTCAAAAATCAAGATAGAAAGTTGAAATTTGGGGCATCTATTGTTCTAATAGAGCTCTACAACATATATTCCGTTTTTTTTGGAAATTTCCAAAATTTTTGATTTTATTAGCTGTTTTCCAAAAAAATATAGTTTTTTGAATTTTTAGGGGTGAAAAACGCATTTTATTGAAAATCCGAGATAGCCATTTTAAAGAACTCGTTGAGCTGCGTCTTTTCATGTCCTTAATTTGCAATATGCTTCAAAGCCTGATTTTTGGCGATTTTTAAACATTTACCACTTTTTGACTAAAAACGCCATGTAGTTACATCACTAAAATCGATATATCTAAAAAAATGGAAATTTTTTCTTAAAAATTGCACAGGAGACGTCAAATTGATGGGGGAGAAGGTATGCCAAGTTTCAAGTAGATAGCGAAAGTGGTTCATGAGTTATTCAAGAAAAACGGAGGGGGGTCGGATCCGACCCCCCCCCCCCCCCCAGGCGGTCGCGGGTTATAATGCATTAGCATCGTCATCTTCACCCAGATGACTCGCTTCACGAATAGGACCTCCCATTTCCCCATGCCCCTGGAACCACCCCTGATAAAGATATCAACTTGAAATTTTCAGAGAATGTGGCCAGTTTAGTTTTAAGAAAAGGCAGAAAATTTCAACTTCCTAGCTCTAGCCGTTTTGAAGATATTCCCGAAAAACCTGAGGGGTGGATGAAAATACCCCCTGCCACTAATAGGGTTAAAGGGACCCTCCCACCTTCAAAAAAGTTAATGAATTGGCACGAAAGTGATGTCGCTCGGTTCAGAAAGAGCGAAAACGAATATCTACCAAATTTCATCGAAAAATATTCACCGGTTTTCAAGATATTAGACTTTTACTTTTGTTTACTTTTTGGGATCTCCGCTGTTCCTAGCGACTTTATTTGAAAGTGCGGCATTTGTTGCGCGCAAAGCAGCATATACCACCGCGTGCTACCAAACGTTTTAGTAAAAGATTTAAAAATCGTTAGATCTCCGCTGACGTCACAAATTCTAAGGGGGCATACCAATGCACTAGCCCCTTAGAATCCGAAAACTGCAAGTTTGAAATTCCATATCTCCGAATTAAAGCATTTGTCGATGTTGTGAGTGCCCAAACCGGTATTTGCAGGCCATGGCCACCAATTTGGCTATCTCAACTCAAAACTAATGTTAACCCTCGCCCATGTATGTTGGTGCAACCCCCCCCCCTGAGGTTTTTCGGAAATAGTGCAAAAACGGCGGCGCGCAGCGCCGCCAAATTTTGGGTACCTTATGGGGCAAACCTTGCGCATCTTTTGATAAAAAAAATTTGACCGGGTCATGTCAGGTCACGGAGTTATGACGTCACAAAGGGAACAGCCTCCGGCCGGATTTTCACAAACTGAGTGCCAACGCCCGAGGTTTCCTGCCGGTGGTACGGACATCGGTTGATGGATCGTGATGAAACTTCCCATGCATGTTGGGGCAAGTATTGGCTATCATATGGTATAAGAAACTTGACCGGGTCAGGTCAGGTCACGGAGCTATGACGTCACAAGAGGAACAGCGTCCGGTACTATTTTTGAAAAGCGCCCGAACCACTATTTTGCTAATTCTTGTCACCTCAATGGGAATATGCAGCAATATTAGCTTCTATAGGGAGCAAATGGACCTTCCAAATCCAAAAATACAATCAGATTTCAAAAATTTAAATTTTGATTTTTCGAATTTCTGCCGCCGACTGTGACCTTGCCGACTTCCGGCGCTCCCAACGCGCCATTTTTAGAGCTAGGGAAACGAAATACATACCAAACGATAGAGAATTGATCAAGGAACACGATAGTGAAGGTTTCAAGTCGATATCTCCCACCGTTTTGCCGCAATCGCCGCGGAAAGTTGAAAAAAGTCTATTTTTCCGAAATTTGACCTTTGACCGGTCAAAAGTAGGTCAAATGTTGACCTAGGACCAAAAAATATACCACCAATCGCGAGATCTCGGCGAGAGCAATCCGTTGGTTTTTTCCGCTAAGCTCTACGACGCTCCGTTTTCAAACGCCAAGGGGGGGGTCGCACCAACCCCCCCCCCCTGCATGGGCGAAGGTGGCAGATCGCCGTTTACGGGCGAGGGTTAAGGTGGGAGTGTCCCTTTAACCCTCGCATGTGTGCGGCGTTTGCCAGCTTCTAATGTGTAGGGGGGGGGGGGTCGGTTGGACCCCCCCCTTGCCGTTTGGCCCCTGATCGAGCTAGAGCTTCGCGGAAAAAACGAGCGTGTTGCCCGTGACGAGAGGAAGCCGATGATACCCAATTTTAAGGTCCTAGGTCATTGGTTGACCTTCCAGGTCAGGTCAATGACCCAAAGTCGGGAAAATCGGGACCTTTTAGAAAGTCGTAAAGTGTGGCTGCTAAGGGGTTTTTCGGGGTGCTGATCACGAATATCGTGTTAGTTTTGATCACAGATGATGTCTTGAAGCATTTAGACCAGGTCGGGTCAGGTCAGGTCAGGTCAACCAGTAGGCGTCGTGACGGGTATTCGTAGTACGTGTCAACCGCCTCTGACAGCTTCGTAACATGTTACGAAGTCACCAAAACTACTTAGTAAATGTTCAAATGGTTGCTAAATTCGAATTCAGCTCCAAAAACTAGCCTAGAAACATGTAAAACTCGAAAAAGTGACCCGAGGTCACCCGAGGTCACCAAAGGTCAATGACCTGACCTGACCTTCAGGTGACCTTGACACACACGGGAGTAACATCAAATCACATGTTTGAACGTTTGAAACCACGAAAAGCTTGCAAACACGCGGCTAGTGCGAGCCGACGTACGCGAAATCGCGATTCCGGCCAAACATGGTCTCGGAAAAGAGGTCACAGGTCAAAGGTCATTTGGGTCAGGGTCATGAAATTTTCAGGGTAGTTGTAAAATTGATCAATGCGAGGGTACTGAAAGTTTCGTCGCGATCGGCCGCTTTTTACGCGAGTTATTCGCGAAAAACCATGGGGGGGGGTCCATCCGACCCCCCCCCCCCTACACATGCGAGGGTTAACCCTCGCCGGCCGAGGGGGGGGGGGGCGGGTGCCGCCCCCCCATAGGGTTTTTTCGCGATAGCTCCGAACACACTGGCGATAGAGAGCTGAAACTTGGCATACCTGACCTTTGATCCAAGCCGCATCTTTTGACACCAACCGCATTTTTGGGTCAGGTCAGGTCACTGACCTATGACGTCATAAGTGAACCTCTGCACGGTCTTCAGATGTCGCAACTTCGCAACGCCCTCACTGCCAGAGGAGATGTCACAGGGAAATGAAACTTGCAGGATCTAGTATCCATTATGAGTCCCACAGCCTGTATATCTCGGATTTTTCCTAAAGGTCATATGAGGTCAGGTCATTTTCGTGACCTCACCATTATAAGTCAATGGGGAAAAATGAAAACTGCTATTCTGGCGCCGGGAACGATCTCCAACTATCTCAAGCACACAGAATCGTGATTTTATGCACTCCTTGCAATGTTAGATGCGTCACTTTTACAATGTTGACCTTGCGTGACGTCATTTATGACGTCATCAAGGTCATATTAGTTTTTCGTCAATAACTCTTGATCAAATTGTGCTAGCGAGTCGGGAAAGCCACCAATGGACTCAGGAAGACCTGCCGAATCGAATGATATGCGACATGACCTCTTTCGACCAACTTCGTGACCTGGGGGTGCTGACCTGACCTTGACCTGAGGTCAACACCCCAAGTTGACCTGACCCGGACAAAAAGTATATCATTCGACGCGCCTGAGCGAGACGAACACGATGCTGCCAAAATCGGCGCTCTGCGGCCGTTTTTTGCGAAGTTATTCACCAAAAACTGAACCGTACCTTGGGGCACTTGACCTGACCTCAGAGGTCACCGGTTGACCTAGGACCTTAAAATCGGGTACCAATCTCTGCGTCTCGTAACGGCGCACACGCTCGTTTTTTCCGCGACGCGCTAGCTCCACCAGGGGCGAAACGGCGAGGGGGGGGGGTCGTACCCGCCCCCCCCCCCCCTCGGCCGGCGCGTATGTAGAAAACCAATAGGTCCGGCGAGGGTTAAGCTGTTGAATGCCAACAGATATGAAGTCAAATTGTTTATTATGCATGCACAACCACAAAGGCTTAGGGTGGCAGAAGAGGGCACCTCAGAGCTCATAAGATTTTCACGTTTAACGTTTCCAGGTGGCTCTGTGGTGTCGCCGTCTTCTGTATCCGCCAATATGAAGTGATATGGATTGCGATTTGTCGGATAGTGACACTGCAGGGCCAATAAAGGTTGCCAATAACGTCCGTCAATATATTCATATTGGTCTGGTCGTCAGACGAACTCCACGAACATATACAAGCCGCAGTCGCAGTGAACGAGTGACTTATAGCCTCATATTGAACACTGCCTCAGTGTTTCGGTTAAAAGCTAGTCCCTCTCAGAGCGTCCATCCAGCATAGGTGCAATTGGTTCGGTCAACTCATGTTGTTACGATTCCTGCTAACTCTTTAAAACATGTTTAAAAATGGCTGGACGACGGACATCGATTACTGATTTACGAGTATGCACTCTGCAGGTATAGTGTAATTATATTGTGAAAAGTCATCCACAGCACGGTAAAATGAACAACCACGGCTCTAAGTGATTATGATTTATTTGGTAAATATTGTTCAAACACCAGCTGTAAGTTTTTATTGGGAGCTTTCGGAAGCGTTACAGCTTCCTTCGTCAGCCTTGGATAGAATTCTTAAAAAGACTTCAAAATTCAACAAAACAATTCAAAATTCAAAAAACGCCACTTAAACTAGTGCCGCGGCACTTGCCATTTGCCCGAAGGCGTTGAATAGAATACGTTTGATTCCCTAGATAATCGCATTACGGTACATACGGTTGGGATAAGCTGATACAAGTACACAGGTGGTGGTGATAGGTACTGGTACATACTCACCGCTGCGCTGACGTCACTGCCGATTTCCATCCGTCGACACGGGCCGGTGGCACTGACTTACGAGGTGGGTAGGCTGCGCCGCCTAACACTCAAGTCAAGCGGCACAGTCTACCAGTACCACGCGGCTGCCAGCAATGCTGAGGCGTGGGTCCTGGGTACCCGCAGGTTGTTTGAAATAGACAAACACTTTTCGTTACAATTGTGATTTTATATTGATAAACGGGGGATGGAGACCTTATACATCAACCTGTGGGCTGTGCTCGAATATTCCATCACGGTAACGGTTACTCAAGACCACGACACAGCCGGTAGTTTCCCGGAGCACATAAAACAGCTGTACCTACTTACCTAGCTATCGGTCACCAATATAAAAACGTTATTTCTTCACTTCCGCCAACAGCTGAAGCAGACTAGACCAAACGAACTATTCTCAGAACGGAGCTGACTTGGTCCCCTTCTCGTTCTGTCGTCTCAGGACGGTGCTCACTGTCCTATCCCGACAGCGCTACCGCGGCGGCTGGGCCGGGGCGGGCCCGTTCTGCGCGCCGCCGCACCAGTCGACCAGCAGCTGCAGGTCGTCCCGCTCGGCTGGGCTCGGCGAGATCCACTCTACGTGGAGGTCGAGGGAACCGAGCTCAGCGGGCCCGGCGGCCGGCGGCCGGGTCACGCCGTCCCCGCCGAGCAGCCGCTCCAGGCAGCGGCGCGCAGCCCACACAGGCACCAGGCGGCGCCGGCTGGAGGCCGCCAGCAGCCGCAGAGTGGCGCGCTGGCGGCGCTCCGCCTCGCGCCACACGGCCGCCAGCCGGCGGAACTGGCGCAGCCGCTCCTCCCGCTCCGGCACCGTGGCCAGGTGGGCGAGCAGGTCCGCGCGGCCGAGGGGCGCGCGGCGCCAGCTGCCTCCGTCACAGCGCGGCAGACCCAGACAGGCCGGACTGACCCCCAGCACCAGACGGGTGAGCAGCAGGTCACCGAAACGCACCGTCCCGCCGCGGGCCCCCGCCGACTTCACCTGAGGCAAACGTCCGGTCAGCAGTGGACATAAGTAGTGGCAGAAGATGGAGTGAAAAGGAAAACAATTTAGTCATTTATTGCACCTCCTACATATGTTGCACCATGGATAAATAAGCAGCGATGAAGACCGACAATGAGGATGCGGCACTCGAGTTCCGTAACTGATTAACACAGCAGCTTACCTCCAAATCCTGAAGGATGACGCACACGTTGGCACATTTTGAGCTCTCGTTGGGATCTGCGAGCACCCTCCGCACCACGGCGTCCACCAAGGCGTACAGACCGTCCTCGGTTTGCGCGGAGAGGCCACGCAGCTTCTCCGTCAGCCGAGCCTGGCTGGCGTCCGTCAGTTTGTTCAAGATGCCGGTGAGGGCTCTGACAGATCGCAGGTCTGGGTGCTCACTGACGACGTCACGTCCCCTGGTGGGCTTCCAGGCGGGCACTGCCAGCGAATAAGGAAATTCAGCTTTCTAAACAGGCGCTCAAATTGGGGTATAAGTGTTTTGTCGTTTCTCAATTTCGTTTCTTTTCACAAGTGCACATCACTGTAGGCAATTTGTGCAGAGAGGGAAAGTACTAACGGCAGTATTCCTACCTATGGCTCGTGTATCATCACCATCAGTGGTAGCTTCGTCTTCGATTGCGTCTGTCACTGATCTGACCAGCTCTTCTAGCTCGGCGCCTGGCTGAACCTCGCCATTTCCTTTTTCACCTGGGCACATAACGCGTGGTTATGTGAACTGATATGGTTCATTTCGTAAAAAAAAAACTATGACACGGCGCAAATGTATAAATGTCAACAATCAACATCCCCATACAATTTGCCTGCTGAAAACAAACCGATAAATGACATGAAATAACCAGTATCAATTTATAAAACAATTACGTTTACGTTCGAAGAAGTCACCGACGAGACAGTCGAAGTAAATTACATAATTAATTGATCAATCATAAATGGCATTTAGCCGACTGTCAACAGTACGGTATACATTGGCATAGTCAGTTAAGTAAGATGTTCCGTTGATGCTAAGCGCAAAGACATCGGTATTGTAGAAAGTCCAATAAAATAATCTATAGCCGTATGTATGTACGAGTATATGCCAGCTGAGCCATTTAATGGCAGTACCTATTCTGTTTCTCCATTTCTCATTTATCGTCTCCCGTCATATACAAACTAGGACGTCCGGCGCACCTTGATGGGCGCTGCTGAATCCGAGCCGCATGGCCAGGGAGGCGTGCAGGGTGTGCTCGACATCCAGCTGCTCCAGCGGCCGCTCCAGCACCTCGTTCACCACACACGCCGCCACATAGACGCCCAGTAGCTCGCAGTACAGGTGCATGGCGGACAGACTGAACTGGGACGGCCGCTGAGCCTGGGCGCGCAGCGGCGCCGTCCGAGCGCGCCACGCGGCCACCGCAGCACCGCTCAGACCCAGCGCCGAGGGCGGCGTGCCGGCCGGCGTCATCGCCAGCAGGGTCAGCAGCACGGCGCGCACCTGGTGCCGCCCGCTGCGGGCAGCCGTGACGCGGCGCCACTCGACCAGCGCGGCGGCCGGCAGCCGCAGCAGCGCCGGCAGCGCGGCCAGCGCGCCCGGCCGCAGCCGCAGCGCGGCCAGCGCCGCAGCCCGGCGGCTCTCGGCGCCGCCCAGCAGCACCCGCTCCAGCAGCGGCGCGCGCCACCAGCAGCTGGCCAGCAGCTGCCGCAGCTGCCTCTGGTGCCGCGTGAAGAGCACCAGCGGCCCGACGGGGGCGCCCAGCAGCGCCGCGAGCCTGGTCAGCAGCGGCACGGCCGCCCGCGAGCTGCACGGCAGGGAGGGCTCCTCGACAGCCGGCCACAGCCGCCACGGCAGGCCGAACACGGCGCTGATGCAGCTGCCGGGCACGGCGCCGCGCGCCACGGACCGCAGCAGCGCCGGCGGCTGCACCAGCCCGGCGCCGGAGGGCCCGCGGGACGCGTCACCGCTCTGTGCGGCAGAGGGCTCGGGGGACGCGACACCGTCTCGTGCCGGCGGCTCGTCGGCCAGCGGTACTCCGAATTCAGCGGCGCGCAGGAAGTCGAAGCTGACCTGATCCAGTGAGGTGGAGAAACTGAGAACGAAGCTTCTTAGGTTTTCCCGTTCGTTTTCATTAATACTTTGCAGAACCTAAAACCAAAGTGCCGCACTGCAGTTAATCCTTAAAACGTTGGATGCCAATTACATGTAGGTAATTGGATTGTATCTGGTATAATGTTTATTGCTAAGGATTTTTTTCTTTCGGGCTATTTTCTTTGTTTTGAAATAGTAAACCATCAACGTTTTTTTTTTCATCGACGCATTATAAGTACATATTGTCGGTAAGCATCATTCGACCGTGACACAAGAAAGTCTTATCAGAACCGATGGTGATCACCGATCAAGTTTTGGCTACTTGCACCACCATCACATAATACAAACCGTAAGATAATTTCGGAAGATTTGCCGTGATGAAAAAAGAAACGTGACTAGAAACGTGAGTGATACTGATCGCCGACATTAATGATGCATGATATGCTTTCCAAAGGTTCGAAAGGAAGCCTTATACGCGTAGCGAACTTACAAATACAATGCACGATACCCAAAAGACGGACCTTCTCCAGAGCTGCCGCCAGTGACGGCTGACTGCCCAGCCAGTGCACGAGCATCTCCAGGTGCTGCAGCTGCCTCTCCCCCTCAGGAGGATTGCACTCTCCGCGCAGCTCCTCGAAGAAGTCGTCAAAGAGCCAGCGCGGAAACCGGTCATTGCCAGGTACCACTGCCACCAACGACATCATGTCTTGGGTGATGTGATATGCATCGAGAAGCCTGTAAATATGTTAAACTCAATCACAGAGTCCTATATATTACTCTTTTTTTCTTTATAGTGACTGGGCTCCTGGGACACGTAAGACATGCCGTGTGCTCGGAGTTGATAGAAGGCCAATGTTTAACCCTCGCGGGCCCGGGGAGGGGCGTTTTTCGCCCTCCTCCCCCCTGGCGAATATTTACGATAGCTCCCATACGCTTAGGAGTAGGAAAGCGAAACCTTTAGTACCTTTTCTTCCATCAATTTGACATCTTCTGAGGTAAAAAATTGGACCTAGCCCTCTTGATTACGTCACAGGGTCGATTTTTTAGACCCCTGCACGGCAGATTTCGGCGTCACAGACGTGAACTTCAAATAGCTGCCAAAATAAAGTTAAACCCAAGATACCTATAAGAAACCCTCGCTAAGAAACCCTCGCGGCGAGGGTTAAACCCTCGCCGGCCGAGGGGGGCGGGCGGGTGCCGCCACCCCCCTCCTAGTTTTTTTTTTCGCGATAGCTCCAAACACGCTGGAGATAGAGAGCTGAAACTTAGCATACCTGACCTTTGATTCAAGCCTGATCTTTTGACACCAACTGCATTTTCGGGTCAGGTCAGGTCACTGACCTATGACGTCATAAGTGAACCTCTGCACGGTCTTCAGATGTTGCAACTTCGCAACGCCCTCGCTGCCAGAGGAGTTTTCACAGGGAACTGAGAATTGCAGGAACTAGTATCCATTACGATTCTAACAACTTGTATATCTCGGATTTTTTTCTAAAGGTCATATGAAGTCAGGTCATTTTCGTGACCTCACCATTATAACTAAGTCAATGGGGAAAAATGAAAACTGCTTTTCTGGCGCCGGGAACGATCTCCAACTATCTCAAGCACACAGAATCGTGATTTGATGCACTCCTTGCAATACAAGATGCGTTACTTTTGCCATGTTGACCTTGCGTGACGTCATTTATGACGTCATCAAGGTCATATTAGTTTTTCGTCAATAACTCCCGATCAAATTGAGCTAGCGAGTCGGGAAAGCCGCCAGTGGATTTAGGAAGACCTGCCGAATCGAATGATATGCGACATGACCTCTTTCGACCAGCTTCGTGACCTGGGCTGGGGGCGCTGACCTGACCGTGACCTGAGGTCAACACCCTAAGTTGACCTGAGCCAAACAAAAAGTATATCATTCGACGCGCCTGAGCGAGGCGAACACGATGCTGCCAAAATCGCGGCTCTGCGGCCGTTTTTTGCGAAGTTATTCACCAAAACTGAACCGTACCTTGAGTCACTTGACCACCTCAGAGGTCACCGGTTGACTTAAGACCTTAAAATCGGGTACCAATCTCTGCGTCTCGTAACGGCGCACACGCTCGTTTTTTCTTTACACCTATAATTATAATTATAGGTATCTATAATTCTCATCTATCATTCACTCGGTGTAACTGTGGCAAATATCTAGTAACTTTTATTGAGGTTAGGTCGTTTGATCTGGTGACTGGTGACCGACCTCAAACGACCTGGGTCTTAACTTGCACATGTGCGGAAAGAAAGTATCATAATGGGTGTCAAAACCAAATGTTGTAGACATTCTCAAAAATCTGATAAGGGACATGAAAATTATCCCTCCCTCGCGTCCGACACTATTTAACGGAATCCTAGTACCAGAGGCTCAAACACTTTTATTTTGCCTCGAAGTTTCATCTCAATTAAGAACGAAGCCTGACGGGAGCTGTATCAATCGATACCACCCCGTACCGATAAATGCATTATGGCAAGAGTTTATTTAATTACTTATTTATTTTTTGCTCGCTCTGTCGAAGCTATAAACTCCCTTACAAACTAAAAAGGGCTGAAATTTGTGAAGTTTGAACTTGGTTTCAGTGCTTACCTCTGCGGGCGAAACACCGTGCAGGTCATGAAAGAGGACGAGTGATCCGAGTCCGGGTCCCCGAGCTTGATCGACACCCTCCGGACCGGAACCCGGACACAGGTGACTCCCAGCGTAAAGAAGTCGGAGTCGTTGCTCATCACCGCACAGCCGAGTCTCCGCGCCATGGCGGCGCACGGCAGGTCGGCCTCAAACAGACACTCGGCGAACGGTATCCCCAAATTTCTGAGAACCTACCGAAATAAACGGAAATGTGGCGTGTTGGCCACGGCGTTTCGGACCGGGGATTCACCTCTGCACCAGCCATATTTAAAGTTTTTTAAAAGAAATCACGAAGAAGTACCTACATAATTTGTTACCTGAGTGAATAACGTTTTCAGTAGCAGCGGGCAAGACTTCTTCTCCGCAGTCTCCGCAGTAATGTTGCCCTGCACTGGCCGTTCTATCTCTGACTTCATGCGTTGTAGTATGCTGGGAAGCTTATGACAGTCACAGTCTGAGGTGCCATCCAGAAACACCAAAGGGTAGATGTCACACCTGCAATATAATGACAGGCGGGTCACGCGCTTCTGGTCAGCGCTTCAAATTACCGTTTACTATTTATGTAGCTCCTAGTTATGCGCCTGCTAACATGTCAGCAGGGTTGTGCTCGACTCAAAAAAAATTGCCGACTCGACTCATCATTCAACTTCAGAATACCCTGACTCAACTCTGACTCAAACAAGGAGCTTATTTTTTCCCTTGACTCGACTCATGACTCAAACGGCTCAATGAAAATATGAGTTGACTCAAACTTGACTCAATTTTTTTGTTGAGTCAAGTGTGTTGACTTAAAATTGACTCAGATAAAAAAGTTGTTGAGCGGGGGGGGGGGGGGTGAAAATATCCGGCAGCAGGGCCAGGCCTAAGTTGTTAAGCGGGGGGAGAATGAAAAACTTATACAATATATTGTTTCTAAAAAGTTGAGTCAGCTGACTCATGTTCCTAAATGTTCTTGACTCAACTCAATGTCAAAAGTTTTTTTTTACTGACTCAACTCTGACTCAACTCAACACCTTAACCTTCGCCCCAGTGGGGGGGGGGGGGGCATATGTTACCACCCTGTCGCGTTTTTTGCGTGTGAATAAAAAACCTCGGCGCGTAGCGCCGCGCCGCTTATGGTAGATTTTGGTACATCAATTTTGGACAATGTGTGAAATTTTTGACCCCAGGTCATGTCAGGTCAGGTCACCAGATCAAGTAACTGACCAAGCCTAAAAAAAGTTTGCAATCATGTCCAGCCTGCAATGTCTGTCAGAAAGGTTTTAAACTTGGTGGATTGCATGCTGTTATGGACGCCTACAATTTGTATATCTCGGATTTTTTATATCCGTGACCTAAGGTCAGGTCAGTGGCGTGACCTTTCCATTACAAGTCAATGGAGAAAAATGAAAATGCCTCTAGATCCGTGTGTACGCATACGAACAGTCCAAATATTTCAGAATCACAACGATTTAGTCCACTCGTGACGACCAAGGGGTCATTTTTGCTGATAGCCTCTAGAAAGGTCATCCGAGGTCATTTGAGGCTACAAACAGTTTTTTGCCAATAACTCGCGATTGGAAAGAGATAGAACGCTGGGGATGGTTTCATTGTGTTTGTCTTGTTAAGACGCATCGACTGATATGCAACATGACCTTTTCCGGTCAGATCATGACCTTGACCTGAGGTCAAATTTTCAAGTTGACCTTTCAAGGTCAAATTATAGTTCATTCGACGCGTCTCGGCGAGGGGAACACGATTCTGGCAATAGAAATGTCGTGGCTTTTTGTAGTCGAAAGTTATTGTCGAAAAACACTTTTCGTAAAAACGGCTATTTTTGGAGTTTTTGCCCTCTGGAGGCTAAACCGTTGACCTGAGGTCAATATTGATAATGACCTTTTCAAAAGAAAAGTTCAAAAGCTACCGATTGCTGTTCCATGCGTTTTCCTAGCTATCATAGTTCCTGAGATAGCGGCATGTTTTCTGAAAAATATCATGACAATTGGCAAATTTTGACCTTTGATGACCTCTGGTGACCCCAATATTGCTCTAAGGTGAAAAATGACCGAAATACTTTCAAACGTACGCATTGAGAGCTATCGACTACTTTTTACCGCGTCTTTCTAGCCCTCTTAGTTTTTGAGTTAAAGGTGGGTGGTAACATATACCCCCCTCACTAGGGCGAAGTTGGCGGAGACCGCCACTGGGGCGCGGGTTAATATTTTTGTCCGACTCAACTCTGACTCAACTCAACAGCTCAACATTTTATCCGACTCGACTCAAATCTGACTCATTTGAGTCAGAGTTGAGTCAAATTTCTGACTTGACTCATGAGTCAAGCACAACCCTGCATATCAGTAGATTTTAATGACTGACAGACTTTTACATTGCAAGTGCATTAGACTGGCCTTAGAGGTAGGAGATAATAACTGAAAATTACGTCATAACCTTTCACTTTGACGCACGTAAAAAAAAAAAACTAGGTGTCTGCCCTCCGATATTATTCGGAAAATGTACACAGGTAAAGGATGATGGAAAATCTTTATATAACACCATCACTGCTTCGAAACCAGGTTGATAATGCCAGACCTCCTCAAATCGTGGAAGAATGTTTTCAGTTGTCGGGTGAACTCCTGGCAGACGCCTCCTCCGGGGACATTTGCAAGTCGTCCGAACAGCACCCAGAACAGGTTGTGGCCGTCAATGACCAGACGACACCGTGAGATTGGCTCCTCGCGCAGCAGGCCGCGACGCTTCAGAAACTGAGTCAGGCCGCCCACACCCATCGCTGAAAGAGGACGATCGAGCCTTCATGTAGCTTATGATATCCAGGCGCGGCTTACGTTATCTAATGTATTAATGTAGATCTGCATGATGTATCATCATAGCCACTTATTTTTGTGTCTTTCTGCAAATTTTATTTTCCACTTTTTAAAGTATTTTCCTAGAATACACTCATACTGCATTGGTCTACATATGAACTCACGGATATAGTTACATATGTGGCTCGATTGTTGAGCCTTGGCGCCTTCTCACTCACCTTTGTGTAGTCAGATGCTGAGCCGACACGGCCGTCTCCGCCGATGACCGCCGGTGACCCGCAGATAGCCGGCGGGCTGTGCGGCGGCCCCCGCCGCCTCTCACCGGCCACTGGGCGGCGATTGTGGGGACGGCGGTATCGCGGGACAGTGCAGGGGGTCAGGGGTCCACGGGGGTCCCCCGGCCGGCCTCTCCGCTGCGCAGCCATCTCGAGTGGCGGCCGGATCACCCTTCAGAAGCCCGCCCCGACAGCCGATACCGGTGCACGAGTTGTTGTGCCGCGGCTCGTGCACGCGCGGTTGAGACGTCGGCATGGAATGTTACAGCATCGCCTGCCGTGCACTGATGCAACCAGTACCAAACATGACTGCAAATGTGCCATTGCAACACACTTCACCAATAAATGAATTTGAAATACTTGAATGTCGTGCAAGAAATCAGCTGTCCTTTGTCGATTTAAACTCTCGCCGGACGTATCCGATATTCTAACTAAATGTGCAATGTGCATCTCGGGAACCAGGCATCTCGCGAAAAAGGAAGCATGTCAGCGGCCGGATGATAGACGATATAGGCAGCCGGCACACTAAACAAATAAACGACACTCGCAGAAAAAAATACTCGCAGTGATATAAGCAATAAGCATTGTGCGAGTGACCAGCAGCGTGCCCGATCGTGAATTTTACTCCGGTGTTTCACTTCTGTACGGTGTTCGGTAGCTAACTGGTGCCCGCCTGCTTCTGGCGGTTTGGGGGCTACTGAATTCGAGAGGTGTCGCCACAGTACTCGCTAGCCCTTCATATAGATGTCGGGAGGATCGTGCAAGGCACAAGGGTGGCCGGTCGTCAGCGAACAGCGCTGCTCTGTACTGTACCGACTTGATTTCATTCAGCCTTTAAACACCTCTGCTTTGGTTTTCAATTGTTTCCATGAAACCAATGCACGCCTCACTCAACAACGATTTTAGAAACCATTTTTCCATCATGAACTAAGCAGGCAAGGACAAGGAGGCTTGCGTGAAGACGTTTTAGTAGTTGACGTTTAACCCGCGCCGTGCTGGTGGCCTAAGTTTTCCGTGTCATGCTAGTGGGGGGGGGGGGGGCGTTTTCCGCCCCCCCCCCCGGCCCCGTCTAACTCAGCTTCTGGGCCACGTAGCGACAAGCGGTAAGCGGCAATCGAAAGAGTGCCAAAAGTAATGACGAAAAACATTTTTTGTCATTTTTTAGATCAGGTTAAAGGTCAGATTGCCAGAGGTCATCAAAGGTCAAATTTAGCCCATGATTTCAACAATTTTGGAAACTGCCAACGGCTAACTCGGGGACCAACAGAGCTACAGCGCCGCGGAAAAGCGCATTCGATAGCCCTTTTACAGACCTTTCTGGGTATTGTTCTCAGATTTGACCTCAGTTCAGATTCTACCTCAGGTCAACGGCGGAGCATCCATAGGGCAAAAACTCTAAAAATAGCCGTTTTCACGAAAAATGTTGTTAGGTAATAACTTTTGACTCAAAAGAGCCATGATATTAATTTTGACAACATCGTATTCCTCTCGTCGAAACGCGTCGAATGAACTATACCTACGTTGAGCTCCAAAGGTCATTTTGAAAATTTAGCCTCAGGTCAAAGTCATGACCTGATCGGAAAGGGTCATGTTGCATATCGCTCGCTCTGTATCGTCGAGCTGAACACATCTGACGTGTTTTCACCGCTCTAGCACGTCTCTATCAAAAGTGATAGTTAATATAAAAAAAAATGTTGGTGACGTTTCATCATATAGGCGGCGGAACGGGGAGGGCATCGAGGCACCGTGCCCCCCTTTGATTTTGGCATTTTAACATTAGCCCTATGGGCGTTGCATGGAAAAAAATGGGACCAAAAGTCGGCAGTGCCCCCCCCCCCTCCTTTAATTGAAGGTGTTCCACCGCTACTGGCTATAACCTGAGATGACCTCAGGTTCACACAAAGGGGTCAGAGGTGCATTTTTCCGATTCAGTGTAACATGTTCACCTATTGCACTGATGTTTGAGAGGGTTCAGAACGACATTCGTCCAAACGACGTGCATTTCGATTTTCTCCCATTGACTTATAATGGAGAGGTCGCAAAATTGACCTGACCTTAGGTCACAGATATAAAAAAACGAAATACCTACATGTTATTCATAGGTAATGTTATTCTTATCAATCGCCGAGAGTTTCAAAGTGGTCGTTGAGTCGGTGCAGCTATAGCAAGCCTTTGAACTTTTTCTGAGCTAAGGTCACTCGACGTGACGTGGTGACCGACCTGGGTCTGAAATTTTAACATGTGCGGAAAAGATGTATGAACAGATGTACCAAAATGGCGGCGCGCAGCACCGCTGTTCATGAGATATTCGCGAAAAACCTGAGGGTGGGGGGCGTAAAAACGCCCTCCATAGCTCAGCTCGGGTTAATGTGAATATTTTACGTTAATACTAACATATATTTACATACCTAACCATGCCAGGTGATCCAAGCATGGCATGCCCATTGGCATTGCCCAGGTTGTTGAGAAGCGTAAAAAAGTCCTTAGTCATGTACATCCCTACGATAAACGTCCCATGTGTAACTAGACTGACTCTTGGGC
Organism: Amphibalanus amphitrite; assembly: GCF_019059575.1. Classification (NCBI taxonomy): domain Eukaryota; kingdom Metazoa; phylum Arthropoda; class Thecostraca; order Balanomorpha; family Balanidae; genus Amphibalanus; species Amphibalanus amphitrite. The sequence goes on from NW_024881568.1 coordinate 1,181,742, forward strand.
CACTTTTCGACAAAATATAACAGGTTTTCGAAAAACCGTTGAACATCATTATACGAAGGTATGCATTTAGGTGTGACTTTTCCGTGTTTTCAATTGAACTCAACGATAGATATAATGCGAGGTCAGTATGAGCAGGGAAAAAGTGCACCAAAATCAGTCTAGAAACTCAAACAGGCAAAGGTAAGTAGCAACTGCACTGACGCTTTGATAAGTGAGCGAATCGCGTAACAATTCGTGATCAGATATTTGAAAGTAACATAACTATACCTATTTACCTGCCTCATTGTTTGAACTAAGTGACGATAAAGCTGGTGAAGTGATTCGTCATGATATATGAAAGCGTTTGACACCTGAAGACAAAGTTGTCGGCGGTTATGTCGACTTTGGCATCTCCTACCCTCCTCCTCCCCTGCCGCTCATCCTCCTCATCCACGATCATCTCCCCTCAGCCGGCCGCCGTATTGGTCTCAGTCCAGACGGCACCTGTCGGCGACAATCCCGCCGTAGTGCGGCTCCGTCCAGATTGCGCCACTCACCGGCACATCCGCGCCGGCTCTGTCGGCCTTATTGCGCCGGCGGCGGCGCCTCTCCCGGGGCGATATTGTGCGGGCGCCGGCAGCGAGCTGTTCCGGCTGAGCGGCCGCCGGTGACCGAAATGAAACGGAGCCGCGCGGCCGGCGGCGGTGGCACAGAGACCGACACCGTCCCCCGGGAGACCGAGATCGGTCCGTCTGAGACCGACAGTGGTCCATCGGAGACCGAGATCGGTCCGTCGAAGACAGAGACTGGTCCATCGGAGACCGAGGCCGACCTGTCTCCGGAGACCGAGATCGGTCCGTCTGAGACAGACTGGTCCATCAGAAACGAAGACTGAGACCGCGGTCCGTCGGAGAACTTGATCTTCAGAGATCAATGCTGGGCCCGGTAACCGAGACTGATCGGACTCCAGAGACACGGCTACAGGTGACTGGCTGTACATACGTCATTGCACATTACAATAAATACAGAACGAAGTAACAAAAATAAGGAACTATCTGAATGGAGAATCTCGATATAGGCAAATGAGAGACAAAGCAAACTTCTGGGCTTCTGGCATTCTCACTTGCGTATCATTTTTCCCCAAGGCTTCATGATCGGGCAGAGAAAGGCGCTCGTTCGAAGTGGACAATGAGTTCTAGCCATCGAAAGGGAGAAAAAAAACGCAAGTCGGTAAAGCAAGAGTACCAGCACTTGGAGTCGTTATGTGGGACGTTCATTTTTCATACCTATACCTTAGAATTATTATCGACACTTTTGTACTGCAGTTAGCGATGTTATTACGGAATTTTCGTCTCATCACGTAGTTTTCGTTAGACGCCGTAAGGCCTCGGGCCTGAAAATCAAAATATAATATAGTGGTATCTATATAAACATGTCGTGTAATTGATACTCACAATTGTAAGAAGCATATGCATTTCTATTTCAAGCATTTAGGTACCTATATATATATATATCGAATAACTAAACAAAAAATGCTAATTGAACATTGCATAAAATGTAATAAAAGGGATTGTAAAATGGAATAATCGGAAAAATATCACCTATAGCCTATTATAGGTATGTAGCTCTTAGTCAACTTTTATGGAAAGGACTGATGAAAATTTAACTTAGCTTCGACGTCATTGTCAAATGTTTATGCTTATGCAGAGAGATAAAATCGATATCTTTCAAAAGCAATAAACCAAAATGACCGAAAAAGATCGCTATTGAAATAGACACGTTACAATCGTCAATATAGAAAGGACGCAAAATTACGGCGATTCTATTATTGAGTCTGACGTTAAATTTTCCTAGAGGTTGCTGTTTTGTTTGGTTTGTTCATGCATAGGTAGGTACTAATTTGACATGTCATTTTTTAATACCTAATTTTGACTAGCGTATCAAGAAAATGTCCCAATGTCTCTCTTAGATCCAACACCGACTATGCTCATCAACGGCATTCATCGGCACAGGCGCAGCTCAAGCTACAAAACAAACGACACACCGTCCAGTGTTCAATTACCGCCTACATCAACAAATAATACTGCGCTCAGGTAGGCATGGGTCCACCCCATGTAGTAAAACAATGTCCAAACTACCAGAAATGTCCCAACATGGAGTGACATGTAGGTACTAAAAACCGTCCTAACTCCCAGAATTGTAACACTTATTCAGCGCCTCACTAAGACGACTGCGGGCCCGCTTTGTTTTTGCCTGTTTTCGCCGCAGAAAACCAATGTTTCTCGTGGAGCCATACACAGAAGGCCGCTGCGCATGCAAATGCAGGCAATGCTTTGTTGGAAGCGCACAATCGGGGGGAAGTGCTCCGCTTTCAGCTGGCCAAAAGATTTCTTTGTGCGCCACCCAGGGTTAATCGGAAAAGTTAGTGTCTCTGAAACCACATCAACACGTCTGTGTGTGGTCTACAGAATTTAAAGGATGTCTCTGAATAAGCTGGGGCATGACGATGACCTAGTGGCCCATTGCATAGCTTGATGAGGAAGCGTATTGATTGTTTTGGCGCCAAGCAGCTAAATATAACTCCAGTAAAGAGTATTAAAAGAATAGTTGGTGCAAGGTACCTTTAATGCGGTATCTATCATTGCACCGAAATGCACTGACAGTGTAATGCGTACACCATTCATGTGGGCACCGTTCCACACATACACGTCATCTCCAGAACGCCGGATCGAAACTCTCCCTGTTTGGCAGCAGCTCTGCCACTGCCGTGTATTCGGCTCAGTTCACATCGGCCCGTGAGTCTGCCGTGACTGCCGGCTCAGTCACAGTCACAGTCAGTCACGGCAGCAGTCACAGTCGCAGTCACAGAGGCGACACACAGTCGGCGCCGCGTATGAAGAGCCTGTCGACAGGTTCAGCACAGACACGATCATATGGAGACATGGCGGCGCACAGCGGCGAATGACACGAGCGAACAAAGGGCATCGGGGTCGTTATGGCACGGAACATGAACTGGGTACAACACTGGACGAACGACAACCTCTCCATACCGGCGTTTCGGCTGCTCCGAGCGATCGTCCACACCGAAGCAGCTGAATTCGTCGCCCCAATGCCCGTACAAACACACAGCGCGGACTCAGGTCAGGTCAGGTCAGGTCAGATGAGCGGCAGATGAGACAGATCTGTGGTGAAGTGATGACTGGGACGATGGGTGGTCCCAGAGGCTGGACAGTGGGCATAGGGACGGAGCCGCCGACATCGCCTGGTCGGCGGACCGGCGGTGGCAGGTGACTGGCTGGGCCCTCATTGGAGGTCACCCCAGATCAGTAGACGGCGAAGAAAGCCACTATGGACGGGCTCAACACAGGGGCAGTCGGCACACGCAACGATTGGCGAAAAAAGAGCGACACGATGAGAATTCAACCCGCTTCAGGTAAACAAAAGACGGACTCAAGTCAACTAGCAATGCGCGGTATGTTTTCATGTCGAAAACACATTAATGCCCCCCTCTCTTTTCTCTTTCACTCCCTTCTTCCAACCCTCTCTCTCTCTCTCTCTCTCTCTCTCTCTCTCTCTCTCTCTCTCTCTCTCTCTCTCGCTCTCTCCTTCTCCTTTTTCGATCCACAAATAACAAAAACACCGATTGTACATAAAGAATCGCAATGTCATCCAAAATCTGGATCCAGATCCTTGATACTGCACTTGTTGGAAATTTCTACACACCAGACACCGACCCATTTGGCTGGGGGCATCACAGGACGGTCCAGGCGTTCACTGCAGCACGGAGGTCGCAGCTGCTCGCTGTTTGTTCATGTACCGCCGCCATAGCAGGCACGTCAATCTGCTACGGTCTCTTGTGCCCAGTCTAGCACAGTGAGATCACAAATTACGGCGCACGTCCCTATAGTCCCACCGCGTCCTACCACGTCCCACCAAGTCCAAGCACGTCCCGATCGCGCCCATAGACGGCGCCGATCCCATACGACCGCCGGCACTTGGCAGGTCGACTGCGGGTCCCGCTAGATCATCAGTTCCTGTCGCGGCGGCGGCGGCAGCGCAGCCACCTCTGCCGTCCGCCGCGCGCAGCTGGTCTGCGGCTGAGGGGGCGCGGAGGAGGGCGCGGACGGTGCCGGCTCGTCGGCGGCGCGGCCCGCCGGCAGCAGCGGTGGTCAGATGGCCGTCACCCGCTCCACGTACGGCGAGCGGCGGCCGTCGACGTCCGCGCCCGGCACCGGCGACAGACGCGTGTCCGAGGAGAAGGACTTGCTGCCGCAGGCGCGACTCGGCCGCAGCCGCGCCTGGCAGAACCGCACGCACGAACGGCGCACCTTGGCCAGGATGCGCGCGAACGCCTCGCGGAACTCGACGTTGAAGATGGAGTAGATGATGGGGTTGAAGCTGCTGTTGCTGTAGCCGAACCAGGTCAGCGTCTGGAAGACGAGTCGCGGTACGCACGTCTTGCAGAAGGCGGCCAGGATGTTGACGCAGAAGAAGGGCACGTAGCAGACGAGGAACACGCCCACGATGAAGCCGACCGTGGTGGCCGCCTTGCTCTCGGAGACGTGGCACCGGTTACAGGCCGGCGGCGGCGCCACGCCGTCTATCGTGCCGAACATCACCGGCTTGGTGAGCGCCTTGATGCTCTCTACGTGTCGCTTGGCGTACAGGTACAGCTGGCTGTAGATGGCCAACATCACCATACACGGCATGTAGAAGCTGATACAGCTGCTGACGACCGCGTACAGCGGCGTCAGGTCCAGCGCGCACTGCGGCAGGCCGCGCTCGTCCACCGGCTCGGCGCTGCGCCCCGGCGGCCGGTGCAGGTCCAGGGAGATGGGCAGGAACGAGACCAGTGCCGCCATCAGCCAGATGCCCACGATACTCAGCGTGACCACACGTTTGGTCATCCACCGGCCGTAGCGCAGCGGGTCCTTGATGTGGATGTAGCGGTCCAGCGAGATGGCGCACAGGTTCAGGATGCTGGCCGTGCTGCACATGACGTCGAACGCAATCCAGGTGTCGCAGTACTGCGGCCCGAACGGCCAGTACTCCAGCAGGTCGTTGGTGAGCGCGAACGTCATCACCAGGCAGGCCAGCGTCATGTCGGCGAAGCTCAGCGACACGATGTAGAGGTTGCCGATCTTGCGCAGGTTGCGGTCGGTCAGCACCGCCACACAGACGAGGATGTTGCCCGACACGGCCAGGATGATGATGGCCGAGAGGAAGGTGCCGATGAACACCTGGGCGCCCAGACTCAGCGAGGCCACGTCCTCCAGAGGCGGCTCCAGCGCCGGTGCGGAGAGCGAGTCGTTGGCGGCGGTGGCCATGATGCAGGGACGGGACTGACTGGCTGGCCGACCTCACATCGACGGACGACTCTGTGACGCAGAGAAGCCACAGATCAGCTAGGGTCAGCAGGTCAGGTCACACGTGGAGAGTATATATATACGGCGGCATAGACTACTGTATTACTCATTTACTGATATGCAGTAGTCTATGATGCCAGCAATACCCCATTGCTATCAGGTCCAATGTATTTCTTTAGTGTTGTTTCGAAAACGCTTTTCTCGGTAGATCCGAAAACAGAGGCACAAGGCAAACGGTTTCATTGATATTCTGGCCAGGTCGGCTGGTTGCGAACGCCCGTCTGCTGCCGTCAATTTATTGCAAACAAACGAAATATTTAATGATGTTTCGGGCTTTCCAACTTTAATGGAACGAGAGGAGGCACCGAACGGGAACCAGCACAGAATTTATGTTCTTTAAGTGGCTGATTCGATCAGCGGGTGACAATTCCGAGCTGTGTCACGGAAGCCGTGCTCGGGATCCGAACAGAGCTCTGTTTGACATAAACCGTATTTTAGTCGGGCTGCCACACGCTTAAACATAGGATCCACTTCTGTTTTAACTTCTGTCTGCATATACTCACCAATCATATACCGTTCGCGAACATGTCTACACTCGATATGTAGTTATGAATTGGGGTACTTTCTTTTCCTACGCCTAACCCTCCACCTGGCTGAACTTTTTCGGCCGGATTTTAGTTAGACGGGAAGCTGCCACAGCTGAACTATCACTCAGCTGTGCTCTTTATGGCTATTTTATAGTTCTGCATGAGTGACGCTCTAAGTTACAGTTCAAACAGTTCAAACTGTTACAGTTCAAACACGTAAATCACGCAGTAGACGTCAGAGGCCGCCTGGTGACGTCATCTGTGATGTCATAACGTAGCTCCGGCCTGTGCTCAGCGCCGCTGACCTATGCGCTTGGACGATGGTGTGAGCCATCTCTTCCAGCACCGGTATAGGTAGAGTTCAGTCGTCTGTCAACGGAGCCAAAAGAGTGTCAGCCACCTGGCTAAGGAAAGAGAGAGGGAGAGATCGAGGGGGCGAACCAAGAGCATTAGCTGTTATCCAATTCGTATTACTACCGTCATTTAACAAACTGAAATTGAGCAGCCGCATAGTGACACTTCCAATCAAAGTAGCTGCTAGTATGCTGTAATGTTTCAGAAAAAATGCAAGGGATCATACGACTCACTTAAGAAGTGAGCATGTTCGGGAAGTGAGCGTATTCTTGATCTAAATCAAAAACACTTCTAGGAAGAGTTCGTAAGCCGTAACACCTCTGTGATGGAAAGCCTGACGTAATCTGTTTCTCAAAGTGAAACATTTCTCGAGTTATGGAACCAATTAGTGGGTATTCTGAAAGACATCAAGCTCTTTAATCGATGAAGGCAGGTATGTATTACAACTTAACATAGGTTCAGTCGAATGTTGACTCGCTCATCTCCCAGTTTCCCGCCTTTTCACACGGCCTCAGAAATACCCGTACTTGTGGACGCAGCGGAGAATATATGCCCCTGGTGCTATTTCCATGATGGAACTGTGGTGCCCCCGCCAATATAACCAGCAGGGCTGGAGGAATATGTTCAGCTGTTCCGTTGTTACAGTATAGAGAATAGAGAAAGTCTGGTCTGTGTGGAGATGATCCGGAGGGTCTAGAGCTGCGGTGTGCTGCTGTCGCTTTGGCTGTGTGATCTGTGTGGCCAGTGATAGATGTGGGGCTGCCCTGCGTTACTGTCAGCTGGCCGTGTACTCTGTGTGGGCTATAGGACAGGAAGGTATAGTAGGCGTGAGGCTGCGGTGCGCTGTTGTCGCGTGCCGGGTTCAGTCGCACTGTAAGGATTCCGCCGGCGCTGGCGGAAACAGCGTCACAGACAGACACACGCGTCTGTCACAGTGACCGGCGAAAAAAAGCATCGGGTTTCGCCGAAAATATCCTCCGAGTACCGTAGAATAATGTACTAATGCTTACGTAACAGTGCATATCAAATCATTCACTTCCGTTGCCTTCTTGATAACTTATTTCTGAAAGGATATTGTCAAGGATTAGCGTTCTGAAAAGACAGCCAAAGCTCCCAATTAGGCACACTTTGGACAAGGTCTCCAGTTAAAGATACCAATTAAATTCCCTTGATTATTTCAAATCTGTATGCTGTTGATACATGTTGACGTATACGCTAAATAAGTAGCCAATATCAGTCATCAGTCATTGTTGAAATTGTTCAACAGAGCTCATGTAACACAAATACATACATTTGATGAATGTCTACCTTTTGACCTTCACCCACCCGGTAAGTCACTCTGAACGCCCAATGGGGGCGGTTACCACAGATGGTGGCCCTGGGAGCGGCCATTTGCATATTGCATATGTGTCCGCTCGTCGTTCACAGTTCGCCTACGGAGATGAGATGACGAAGTAATGAAACGGAAAGTGTGTTGACAAACTGTGCCGACATCAGAGCCAGGCCTGATCAGCGCGCTACTCGGAGGCGCGGCCGTGATGAGGTGGTGAATTTCAAACGACCCTCCCCCTCCCCTCCCCGCTCAGTAACACCCCCTATGCTCTGTCCAGGGAGGTACTCTTACTCAGGCGTGACAGATTGACACGACGTCCACAAAACAGGCGAGTTGGGTACACAGGCGCATTTTCGACACATCACTACGCACAACACCGACAGGAAACGCTGAGCGCATGCGTTGTCCAATCCCGCGAGAGTCAGGCTATGCATTGATTAAAAGCTAACTATGCGGCTGGGGATATTTTTTGCGAGTAAGGTCTTACATGGTTATTTATTTGCTACGCACTGTAAATGTGTATCTTTTTACCAGTCTGGCCATGGTGACCATACTTATTTAATCCGTATGTATATTGCATATGTCTATGTCTATGTTATTATCTGTAAGAAGCCAAACCTGCAACGATTTAGTACATGCAGAGTTAGCTTCCCCAGACGGCAAAGCAGTGGTCCAAGAAATTCAAATTTCCTTTCTGAGGAAGCTCACAAGCCGATCTAATTTTGTAGGCAGCCCAGCTCACTTTGCCATGCAACTGAACAGGCAGGCAAACACAGCCGCGAGCTCATATATCGGTAATATTATGAAAGAAACACCAGGGTCCATTCGCGAGCGGAGCCTTCAAAACATACACATGAAAATAACAGGGTCTGAATCTTCCAGGAGAAAAACATACATCGATTTTAATGCTGATTTTACGGTTCACCCGATATATACTAACAATGTTTCAGAACGGGCTCGTACAGCACTTACACGACTAAGGCTATGCTCACACCGCCTTAGAATAGAGACAGGGAGGTGGGCTAGAATCCCAACAGAAGAGAGGCTATGCTCCTGTCGGCTCGGTGTGCAAACAGAGGCGCATGTACTTTTAGACTGCCCAATCACTGAGCCACTTAGGAGAAATTTTACAATGCTGAGCTTTGATAGTTTGGCAAGCTTGATGAAAAGTAGTCCAAAGGATTTGGCCATATACTCTCAGAGAGTTTTGCTGGCATGTGAGAACGTATGACGCGACGGATTTTAACGTGGTGTTTAGGTATAGTTTTAATGGACGCTGGTTCTCTGTATGAAATGTTTGACGGTTTTAATATGTTTTGTATATGATCTGTTTTGATGGACACTTGTCTTCTGGGTTTTATCCATCTAGTACCTAAGACTGTGTCAATAAACTACTACTACTACTATATCTATGTTAGTAATAATGCATGGTATACTCATTAGTCCACAGTCAAGTTAATACATCCGGCTAAAGCATTTCTGTTGTTTTCAGTGATAAAGGTATCCTCCTATTCGGTCCAATAAGTTTATCGCATTATTTCGCCAATGGATGCTATACCTACAACACTTAAACCCAATGCTACCTTTAAACTTCCCCAGTCATCATCAGAGTAGGTACCATAATATTGTAGGAATGATATACGAGTATAGGTATGGCTTCCAGAACAAAGACAAAAAATGATGACGTCATCTCAGTTACAATAGCTTTGTGAGCATGGGCTAGAGGCACGCTGCACAATGCACACCGACGTACACACAGACACTTACACATGGGTACTACTAACTACATCTACCGCCCGTATACGCGCAATAGGCCGACTTACAGCTACTGGCTACATGATACCTGATACGAACTGAGAACAGCATCTGACCAAGTGTAGACCGGACCAATTCGGCAAAATCATTATGGAAATAATGGCTTTCGGAGCGCGGTAGCTCCGCTATGAGGAACATGAGCCATTGGTGTCATACAATGTTGGAAGGTACGCTATTCACATGAACTCACACAACTGAAATGCAGGTAGGTATGTGCATGCGGCGTTGTGCAGTGAAGGCTAAACACATTAATTAGTTCAATTGCATAAGCAAAACAAGTAATACATGATATGCCGTAAAACCAACGCAGAAAACCACGCAGAAAGTGCATTCGCAAGTCGCAACGCATTGTCTTCTCTCGAGTCAGGCGGTGCAGTATACATTCAGGCGCGGAATACTACTGCCCTCTAGGGAGAAAATGTGAACTATTCCATGGTTACCGAGTAAGGCGGTGCAGCATACCTTCAGGCGTAGTACAACGCTGCCATCTAGGGAGAAGACTATGAACCACCGCTGCCAGGCGTTGCAGCATACCTTCAGGCGTGGTACACTACTGTCCTCTAGGGAGAGAACTTGGTACCACTCCTGGCTCTCGAGTCTAGCGGTGCAGCATACTTTCAGGCGCAGTAGTATATTGCGTTCTAGGGAGAGAGCTTTGAACCAACGCTGTTTGTGAGGCAATAATTTACGTCACCCGTTTCCTCAGTTATAAAAACGGCCAGCTTGCGTCACGTGCTGCTCATATCGCCAGCAGTCTACTTCACGGAATATGCACCAGTATGTATATTTTTGTGCTTATTAATGTGGCGGAGGCGACCAAAGCGTAGGATGCCAGCGTTTATTAGGCGGCGGCACATCTTTAGCTCGGGCATGGGAAGGAAAGAACGGAAGCCCACTTTGGGACGCGTTGGTGATGTGATTCATGATTTAAGATTTCAATTAGGCTACCCCACACTAAGCGAAAAAAGGCCCAAAGGCCCTACTAAATCAGACCCTGAAGCTTTAGGCCCAGGTCACATGGCTGCGGCTAATGCTGCTGATTGAGTCGCTCGACAGCCACCTGAATAATGTTCATTTTTAATTCTTCTTAGATGTTAAATAGGTGGCTTCAGCGTTTTGAAACAGATATAAATCGCTTGTGACTTGGCAAATGTTGGATACGCTCATAAAATGATAAACCTAACACATATATCCTTTTGACATTTACAAAGGCTCCCCTGAAATATTATGTTTCCCTAGCTAGCATATGTCATTTAACGACACCTCATTAACCCGCGCCGTGCTGGGGGGGGGGGCGTTTTTACGCCCCCCCCCTCAGGTTTTTCGCGAATATCTCAAAAACGGCGGCGCGCAGCGCCGCCGTTTTTGGTACACGTGTTCCTACATCATTTCCGCACATGTTGTGAAAATTTCAGACCTAGGCCGTTCAAGGTCAGGTCACCAGGTCACGTCAAGTGACCTTACCTCAGAAAAAGTTCAAAGGCTCGCTATAGCTACACCGACTGAACGATCACTTTGAAACTTTCAGCGATTGATATGAGTAACAGTATGTATAAAATGTATATCTCGGATTTTTGATATATGTGACCTAAGGTCAGGTCAATTTTGCGACATCTCCATTATAAGTCAATGGGAGAAAATTGAAATGCGCCTCTTTTGGACGAATATCGTTCAAAACGCTCTCAAACATCGGTTCATAGGTAAACATGACACACTGAATAGGAAAAATGCACCAGTGACCCCTCTGTGTGCCCCTGAGGTCATCTCAGGTCATGATTGGTCGCCAGCAGTTTTTTGGCTATAACTTTTGATAGAGACGTGCTAGAGCGGTGAAAACACGTCAGATGTGTTCAGCTCGACGATACGGATCGACTGATATGCAACATGACCCTTTTCGGTCAGGTCATGACCTTGACCTGAGGTCAAATTTTCAAAATGACCTTTCAAGGTCAACGAATAGTTCATTCGACGCGTCTCGACGAGAGGAACACGATGCTGGCAAAAGTAATGTAATGGCGCTTATGAGTCAAAAGTTATTGACGAAAAAACGTTTTTCGTAAAAACGGCTATTTTTGGAGTTTTTGCCCTCTGGAGGCTAAACCGTTGACCTGAGGTCAAATCTGAGAACATTACTCAGAAAGGTCTGTAAAAGGGCTATCGAATGCGCTTTTCCGCGGCGCTGTAGCTCTATCGGTTCCCGAGATAGCCGTTGGCAGTTTCCAAAATGTTGAAATAGTCAACATTTTACCTTTGGTGACCTCTGGTGACCTGACCTTTGACCTGACCCAAAAAATGACCGAAGTGTTTTCGTCCTTATTTTTGACGCTCTTTCGATTGCCGCTTACCGCGTGTCGCTACGTGGCCCAGGAGCCGAGTTAGACGGGGGGGCGTGAAAACGCCCCCCCCCCCCAGCACTCGGCGGAAAGTTCAGGCCACCAGCACGGCGCGGGTTAAGTGCCTGTGCTCCCTGACGTGACCAATTTACTGGTCACCCGTAACTGACCTCTCTTCAGTACAAGACAGCGTGATCATATGACGCTCAGCGGCGGGTGAGCCGTTGGGTACCGCCGCTCGTTCGGCACACAAGTAGACCGCCGCATAGTTCCCACCGTGGCGGGAGGACTCTGCGTGGTGACGGGAGGACTCCGAACGAAGGAAGGACTCCGTACTGCGGAAGGACTCCGTGCGACAGAAGGTCTCCGTACAATGACGAGTGATTTTGCTTTCTGCACCTGTGAGAAGCTGTGCATTTCTCGGTTAAGGTCCAGCACTTAGCGTCGTTCTAATTGGAAGTTCACACCCTCGTAAAACGTTGTCCGTTGCGTTATCAAGAGCCACATTGAGTCGTGCACCCGTGTGAAGATCGGTGCGACACGACCACCCTGACTAAGCTGTCATCTGTGGCATTCCAGCCATCTCAGCGGGGCCGGGCTCCGCGTACGGACCGATATCATCCATAACTGACCACCGATTGGTATGGTAATCGAGCGGCGGTCACGCCGCGAGCAGATCGACCGGCTAATGGGAATGTAACACCACCGAGCGAGTAGGGAGGTGACGGCGCGGGTATATCTTCCGGGCTCGGCCGATTGCTGGTGTGCCGTATGTGAGAAGAGTACCGAGCTATGGGGTGGACTGAGAGCGCGCTGTGAATAGCGGTACACGTGAACACGAGCTTGCTTTGTGTCCGGAGTTTAGGGGCCCTGAATTAGTTGTTTGCCGCTGGTGGAAGGCGGTGGAATGAGGCAGGAGAATGATGGCCGCTGGCTGGGGGAAGCGGAGGAAAAAAACGAACTGGAAGAGGAGGCGGCGCGGCGGTGGGGGCAGGGGTGAGGAGGGCGGCGTATGGCCGGCTCATTAAGGCCGAGCCGTCAGTGCCGAGCTGCACCGGCCGCTGAAGGCGCTGTGTCGGATGATGAACGGAGCGCGCCCGCCACTGTCCGGCTTCCCGGCGCCGCATTAGCAGCGGCCGGCGCGGCGGCGGGGAGGGGACGGGGAAGGGCCGGGGGACGGGGACGGGGTCAGCGGTCCCCGGGGACGGCCGGCCGGCCGGCAGGGCAGCACGGACGGCCATCCCGGCTGACAGATGGACTCACGATGTGCAATGGGAGGAGGGCGCTCTACACGACTAACGAATGAATGGCTCGACGCGTAATGCACTTGTGCCGTCGACAGAGGCGACAGAGGAACTCCATTCGGCCGAGGGCCCAACTGAGCGATGCTTGCCGGTTTTGGGAGCTTAGCTCAACGTAACTTGGGTAACGCAATAATATATCACTCTATTGGGGCAGACGGGAAGTTCAACAGGACAGCAGAGTTATGCAATATGCATACCTATGTGGACTGCCGACGAGGACTGGATTACTTCTCTCTTTTTTTTCGTTAAGGACTATGTCGAAGTTTGTAATGGCCTGAAATAAAACACTGAGTTTGCATTTAGATACAGATTAGCAGACGTGCTGTGCAAAAGCGGTGACATTCTCTGGAATTCTAAGAATTCTATTTGCACTATTAATGCCCAATGTCTAGTAATGCGTTTGGGCTCACCAAATCTGGGCTTTTGGGGGTCGCAGAGCGATCGATATAAAATCGATAGACTGCTACTTTTTACATAACTTTAAAACCTTTGCGGTCGATGTCGCACAGGCAGATGCAGCAGAATTGATGTGACTGAGGCTTTGCTTGAAACATGAGCGTTCGTGATGCGTGTACGTCCTCAGCGTTTTCATCGGTTTCAATGCTGCACTACCTGTGCCAGGCTTGAAAAGAAATTACTCTAAGTGCCAAGTGGTAAAGCCAGTCCGATGAAGTATGTAAGCGCCCTGTACCCGGCGTTCCACACTGCCCGCCGGCGGCGCAGCCACAGGTCGTATACCGTCGCTGCCGGCACCAGTCCGGCGCCGATCGGCCACCGATGCGTCGATCGGCCGACGGCGCTTACTTATGCAAACAAGCGGACGGCGGAGCTTTTTAGTAAGACAGAGCGGCAGGTGCATTATCTTGAGCATGTTTTCGCGCAGGTTCGCACCAGCCCAGATAAGGCGCGCTCGCTGGAGGCAGGTGGAACACGGTGCCAACGCCCTGGTGGTTTGAAAGCTTAAGGCACTGGCCAGAAATACCCGAGCGGACAGCGACAGGACAGCTGCTCCAGCGTCACACAGAACGGGCAGCGATTATCCACGAAATGTGGGCCGGCAGCATAGCAACCAGGCCAAACACCCGACCGCCAAAACAGTTCGATAAGGGCTTTACCGCATCCGTGAATACACCGGCTGCCGGTAAAACGGCATTTGAAAAATGAAGCGTCATTTTTGCCACCGACATGTTGGGCTTATCGACCCTTGTGAGCATTTATCAAAAGCCTCTGAAAGGCTGTTGGGTGAATAGTCAGCAACCAACGTCTGATGTATCACTACAACTGTATCATTTGAATGGAACGTGATTTTCAACGGATCACGACGCACAGCACTGACGCAAACTACCCATAGGAACAGTCGGAATGCAGATAATTCCTGTGCCACCTGCAAGTGCCACTATCGCTAAGAATCTGAAAACTTTAATGGTATCCTTAGGAGTCTCCGTTTGATGGTTTGCAAAACATACATGCACCCACAAATTCGTCTCCAGTATCTATTAGCTGCACATGCATTATTCTTGTTTTCTGCATATATTTCGCCACGCCGACACATCTGAACAGATATGAGGTACGCTTTGAACGCAAGCTATCTGACTCTTGAATCTGTTGGCAGTTGGCATATGGGAGCGCTTCCTTTATGACGTAATTATCTGGGTACCTCAGTGCCTTTGATCCCACTATCCAACGCGTCCTTGTGGATCGAGTCTGTTGGTCCTTCCATGTGCGAGAAACACACCGTCCAGTAGACAATGTTGAACAAAATAAACACGATCGGGTAAACGTACAGCGCGCCTCGCTGCATCTTGTGACAGAACCGCAGGATCTTGCCCATGAGATCATCCTCGTCCTCAGCCGAGTGCTGAGGCTCACCGTCCCCGGGCGCCCTGGCTTTGGCTCCGATGGCGTACTTGCGGAAGATCTCGACTACCGTCTGCCGGCGGGCCTGGCCGGTGAGGACAAACGTGGGCGCCGCCCTCTTCCTCATGTTGCCCATGATCATGCTCTCCATGCGAACGTCCACTAGACAGTTGACGACGGCGAAGAAGGAGAGGAAGGTGCAGACGCACATCCAGACGTCGATGGCCTTGACGTAGCTGGCCTTGGGGACGTACTCGCTGCCGGCGGCGAACAGCGACACCATGGTGAGCATGGTGGTGATGGTGAGCAGCATGCGGCCCTGCGCCATCTCGGCCGGGATCAGGAACGACACCCATGACACCACCACGAACAGGATGGACGGGATGTAGATCTGCATCATGTAGAACATAATCTGCCGCTTCAGGATGACGTACATGTGCACCTGCGCGCGCTCCAGCGGACTCTTGCTGCCCGAGTGGAAGGTTCTGCTGTGCGCTCTCGCGGAGGCACGGTGAATTTCGTAAGAGAACTGGGATAGTGTCGATGTGGAGTAAGACAATGGATTATTGTCTGCCCACGTTAGATTTAGTTCGCACGGGTTTCTTCCAAAACTTTGCAAGGCAACATCACAAATTTGCACATCCATCGGGAACAAGGCATAATTGAATGGACATGACAACTTCAGAAGAAGGTACTGATTCGCAAACAGTGTATAGTTTCTGTACATTCTGAAACTTGTTGATGGCACAAATATCACGGGACTTATAACGCTTGCTGCATTGGGAATGTACAAGTCTGGAAGCCACAAAGAATCCTTTACGGTTGGAGCAATTTCTATGAATTCTCCGCGCATATTTTGCTCCGGCGGTGCGAGGCGGTAGTCTTCCCAGGAGTAGCGTAAATATGCAGACATTGTCACAGCGCCATTCGTTACCAAGCTTATTTCAGAAACGTGAACAGATAACTGAACCTTAGTCGGTGGCGGCAGTCCCTCCTTGCAGTTGAATATCTTTGGCACTTTAGGAGCACGCAGGTGAATTCTGGCGTCGTGCAACGTTGGTCTTCGCCGCTTCATATAATCTCTCGGCGTTAGAATAAGGCCATCAAATTTTGCCTTTGAATCATCGTCTTGAAAAATTGATCGACCTTGAAGAAATCCGTATGCAGCCGAGCTGTTCATTAGAGAAATACCCTGTACAATATTCCCTGATAGAGCAATGATCAGCATAACAATGAAGCACCTCATCTTTGACTGCTTGCCTTCTCTGGATTATATGAGATAACGGATCATAGTTATATCCAAACGATTTCTCTAAGTGACATTTACAAAAGAATAACCTCTATAGATATTAACGGTTTTGTACCATGATACAAGCAGGCAAATATTTAAAGGAACAAAATATGTGTAATGATGAAAGCATACTTTGCAACTCAAAGTGAGTGAATTCAACAGCGACTTTTCAATTCAGATGTGAAACACGTGGTTTGGTGAGGCACTTACAGCAGCGGTAGCTGAACAGTTGGCTGCGATTTTGATGAAACAGGGAAAAGCATGTTTCCAATGTTCTTGCATGTCTTTAGCTCAGCATCTCCATCATTTCTATCGGTTGTTACTATATGCTAATCGACACGGTCAACAAATGAACCGTGTTGGGTGCTCTTTGAAAGTTATGCAAAAAGTTACCGACCAGTTCAAAACCGAACACGTTTGCTGACTACACATGCATTGCTGTTCACAAACTAGTCAGGTGTGCAATATAAGCCCCTTCCTGGTGCTCTTCTTTCGGCTGGGTACCTGCTCCAAAGCCGCACACGGGAGTTACCTTGCAGCCTAGCACCATGAGTCGCGGGAGAAGTAAGTCCAGCCACATTAATAGCTTTTCTGCCAATAATCGTAAGCAGATTACCTGTATCGTGTGCGAACGGATGAGACAATCAAGCATATTCTCCCCCCCCCCCCCCCGTGAGGAGTTGTACGTGATTTGCTAGAGGGTATTGATTCTAGGGTATATTTACTTGTATCAATAATGGATATGCGTGTGAATGAGTGCTCCCCCTCTTCCTCTCCTTCTCTCTCTCTCTCTCTCTCTCTCTCTCTCTCTCTCTCTCTCTCTCTCTCTCTCTCTCTCTCTCTCTCTCTCTCTCTCTCTCTCTCTCTCTCTCTCTCTCTCTCTCTCTCTCTCTCTCTCTCTCTCTCTCTCTCTCTCTCTCTCAAAACACAAACGCGTATACATATTACTCTATCTCTGCTCCCCGATGTCTGCCCTGTCGCCGTCTGAGTTGTTTTCTCTGTCTTTTTCTGCGTCCCAGCAGGGTGTCATTTCCGGCTGTCCAGAGACAGCTGACACGTCACCACGCCCCCGGGCCAGTCGAGGACATCGCTGCTGACCTGTCACTTCAGAGCGGAGCCGGTCGGAGAGGCACAGCGCCGCCCACAGTCGCCGCGGGCTGTTCAGACGGCGCACCCGTCCCCCGGCCCACTGAGCCCGGCCAACAAACACATGGATTTGAGCGCGCTGGAGCCGCGTCGTCTCACGGCCAAAGTCGCCGAGGTGACAGTCGGGGAGTCGCATAGTCCTATAGGTGCAGTGAACGAGGGTGAAACAAGCTGAAATCTGTCTATGTAGTTTTACGCAATAGCCAATATCATGCCTATTTGACGTGACGAGAATTGGAGGATAGCATTCATGAAAAACTTACATCAACATTTTCATGATTGATATCATGATTGATGATTAATATCATTCAATTGATGATGACACCTTTTCAATTGAAACCAATGAACCTGGGACACCGACTATTGTCGCGCAGATTGCCTCGAGCAGCTCACGTTAAAAAAAAAAACTATGAGCCGCTTAGAATTATCGTTCAACGCCTTGCTATTTTCAATAGGTAACGTATGGCTCTGCAAACATGGTTTTGCTACATTCGATACGTTTTTTTTTGTTGTCGTAAGAATTGCGATCCTGGTTAATTTTTCTCGTAACTTTCTGATGAAAAAGCTATTGTAAAAAGCGCCAGTAAAAATATAATTTATTGTTTTCATGAAATGGGAAGAACAAAGGTTTTGCCAGAGGTCAACTATGTTGACATACTTAGTGCGAAAGTCGTTTATGTGCTACCGACTACGTACTTTTGGAGCCCTTCTAGCTCATTTTGCTGAGGAGCCTTAATCTATGTGAAATAGCAATGTTTGAACCTTCTCCGCGATCTGTGGTGGTGTTTGAAGCTTAGGTATCGGTAACATGGCCGAAGCAATATTAATCGGCTCTCTTGTGACTTACCAATGCGTTTGCTATACTTACCAATGCGTTTGCTATTTGCTTCTCGCAAGACTGCTATTTTCGATACCCCTGGTAACCTGTCGCCAACAAACTCCCGTTGCGACCGCCATGCGGGTTAGTTGATTAACACCTAATCATGCGCTATATCTTTCTCTGTCACACCGTTTATGTTCATCAGTCCTTAAAGGTAGTGTGCCACCTTCGAATGATTTCCAATTTTATTTTTCCTAGGATAAGAAGCTTCTGTTTTTACCTAATATCGCAAAAAAATCAAAAATGGGCCTAAAATAGTGCTTTTTTTCGCCTAAAAGTTTATCGGTTTTTCGATATGTATAACAACTGTAGTGGGCTGACCTGCAAACAGGCGTCGGCAACAATCACGAATGCGGCGCACATGAGACAATAAGCAAAGGTTATTATAGACTTAAGACGTACGGGAATGAGTTATCAGCTGTCTAATCGTAGACAACACAATGTCGAATTCAAACTGTAAGCCTGTATTGGTATTGTTTCTTTAATTTGGCTGTCAAACATTAATTTATGGTTTGAAATATTATTTTATGTAAAATAATTGATATGAAACAGCCGTCTCTAAAGTTATGACCCCATCTCACCACATGAAAGTGGCAGAAATGACAATGATCAGCTGACGCATTTTTCTTGGCCGAAGTCAGAGCGCGCGGCCCGACGCACCACCACCGCACCACAAAGTATGAGCAGAAGCCGCGCCCAAAGCCAGGGCCCCGGTAACGTGAGGTAGCCGAGTCGGGGCAGCGTGCGCTGACCCAAGCCGGGGCCGCGGCTTTGGGCGCGGTCTACCGCATCCCCGCGGGCAGCCCCGGGCTATCACATGACACCGGGAGGACGCGCGGCCCCGGCTTGGGTCAGCGCACGCTGCCCCGACTCGGCTACCTCACGTTACCGGGGCCCTGGCTTTGGGCGCGGTCTACCGCACCACCTAACAGGCGTGTTCGAAACCGCAGGAGATGATGATGAACGGGTTTATCGAAACTTGATTGGATGAGCCTATCGGTAATAGCGATTTCAGTGTGTGCATTTACTGTTCATAGTGGTGTGAAATGTGGTTGGGGTACGACCGACAACCCGTCGGGGCGAATTTCGCACTAGGGTACTCAAAATTTGAAGAATTTAAGACGTTTCCATGAGTTTTGAAGGTATGGATAAGTTCTAAAAATCCGGTTCTCCTTATCTGGGCCATTAACTCCATACGGTCCAGGAAAGCTGGCACACTACCTTTAACCAAACGGCGCACTGACCTGTGTGCTCTGGTCGGTCCTGCTCCAGCTCCAGTTGCTCCAAGCCACTAACTGCGACCTGGACCGCTCTCCGTCCGTTCTCCGCCCGCTCCCCGCCCGCTCTCTGTCGGCTCCTTTCCGAGCGGTGCGCCACAGGTGACTGAGGCGGCACAGTCGGTGGGTGGCCGGCGACCCTTCGGCGTGTCGTCGGACGGCCGGGGGTTCATACTGGCGCAAATATCAGCTAAAATACCAGCTTATATGACCAGCGACTGACACAGACGTATCCGACTAGGTAACCACCCTGAACTTTGCCAATTCTGAATTATCACAAACCGGAATTTCGATCGGACCGTGGATGTCAGGGCCTGTGCAACAAGGTCTGTTCAGCGCAGACTCTGACCTCGCGAATCCTTCCAATCAAAACAATGAACCGAAATTTCTTTAAAATATCCGAAATAGCTAAATACAAATAAGCGCGATTTTTTGTCGGCGCCGGACGATCGTTTGTATTTATCACCCGTTGGCGATGGCAGGTCGGGCTGTTATAAAAAGCGCGGCAGCGATGCTGGCTAAAAGTCCCTGCCACCGGCACCCTCTCAAAGGGGCAGGCAGACCGCGAGTGCTGCTAACCTCGAGTCATGGCAGCGGGACCATCGGAGTAAGTGGAAGAAAAATTGGCCTATGTTACCTCTATTTTTTTGGTGAAACAAATTGGATTAAATTAAAACAATGAAATGCGAACACATATGAGTTAAGCGTATTTTACAAGAAAAACGAATAAAGAATTAAGTGATAAGGAAGATAAAAGATAAGCTAAATTAAATGTTCGCAAAATCTTTCACCAGACCATATGAACGAAAGGGTCCATCAAACAGGGACATATTTCAAGGCCAGCTTGAGTTTGCCAGCAGCCTCCAAGACTGACTCCAAACCAAGTGCACTGTGCAGGCAGTGCATACACGATCTTCTTTTGACCGACGAAGCTAGCGGATCCCCCAGCCGATGTGACCCGCATATTCGTACAATAGAATGCAATAATTTTCGCCTATTGGCCAATACCATATCCAGTTGCTTCATTTAATTTGACTTTGCAGATCAACACAATCAACTTAATGTGCTTAGTCTGCCGAGTTTATAGAAGAGATTTAACTCTGACAGCTTATCAACAGCCTGTCGTTAGGACACAAACAATTTCTCCTCGCAAATGGAGGCGTGAAAAGCGGCAAAGGAAATGGTGGCATAAGTTATTTGCTTCAACTGAATACAGCTCAAGTTCAACGGCACCATTATATGGCAAACTATCCCTGCTTTCATTCCTGGCCTTAATCACAATCAATACATACCTATACCTGCCAGCAGAAAAAGATCCTTGCCTTATCTGGTATGTTTGTAAGCCCCCGGAAGATAACAAGTGGGCCATGTGCAAAAATGTCCATTCAATCAGCAGATATTGGTTTTCATGCCGCCTCTATGTTTCTTTCAATTTGTTGAGATCGCAGCTTTTCGTTAGAGTTTAGACCCATATGTTTAAGCATGGTAAGGTCTAGCATAATGCATTTTGCACTCATGGTTGAAACGACTGTTCGCATCCATAATCACGCTATGTTTATTATCTTAAATCCTTCAGAACAATCAAAGCAGACATCCGGTTCGAAACACGGGGATTTCGGGATAAATATGAAGTCAATGGAAAACGCTGAATGTAATGAGAGCAAAAATCTGCAGTATCGCGTCGACTCAAAAGTTTATGATGTAATTAAATGTGAATTGCATGTTTAAAGCTACGTGCAATACTTCGTGTGCTCTGTAAATGCTCGGCACTGGGAGCCAGTGTATGCGGGCCAGTCATGCAGCCCCCTCTGCTCCCGCGGACCCGTCACCCCACGTGCCAGCGCGGCGCACCGGCCTGATTCCCGGGAGCTGGATGATCTGGCCCTCGTGCGGCGCAACTGGCCAATGAGACCGGTATAGGGCCGGCAGTGCCGGGAAATCTCCACAGCCGGCGCACGAGAGCTCGCCAACATGGCGGCTCGGCGAGCTCAGTGTTATAATTAAAAGAGCAGTGGTAAATGCTCACTGTATGGTGCATCCCGCTCACAATTCACATCCTCAGTCTATGGTCTATCCGCGTGCGAGCGCCGATTCATCGTCACGGGCTGATGGATAGAAGAGTGGGAAGTGTGATCAGGTGCTGCTTCTTCCCGTCCACGCTGAACATACGCTATGGCAGACAGACGTACAGGTAGATTGACAGAACAGGCGGAAAGACAGAACAGGCGGGAAGACAGACAGACAGACAGAGAGACGAACAGACAGACAGACAGACAGACAGACAGACAGACAGATAGACAAAGAGACAGACAGACAGACAGACACACAGTAAGACAGACAGACAGACAGATACACGGACAGAGAGATGAACAATCACTGCGTCTGAAAGCTCACGTGTTGGCGGCGGACTAACTTCCGCGAAATCAGAAACGCCCTGGTCACCCTATAGTGGGTCATGTTGCATGTTTTTCCTCAGATTCCTGTGCTCATGCTGGTGGTCTTGGGATGTAACCTGCAGTTTCACGCACGCTATAGCTCTATTTGTAAGCAAGGCACATGCCTGTCTCATGGTCAGATGCACATAGAAACGATATGTCTCGCTGCATGACTGCAAAATACAGTCCGAAGCAGTGTTTTAGCATGATGGAGCTTGAATCGGCTGATTTACGGTGTCAAACATTGAATAGTGTTGGTGTATTGTATGAGGTTTGCTAATTAAATGCCTGTTTTTTTCAACATGCCCAACATGCCATTTACTAAAGGGATAACTTTTTGGCTTAAAAAACTTTGACATGTCTTCAAATACGCGACTTTATTCCTTATTTAAATCTCCCGCACCAACCACCAGTAACCAATCCGGCAGTTTCCTCTCAGTTTCTGCCTGACGGATCCTAAAGCTCTATGACGCACGAGCTGCCAGTCGAGCTGCCAGTAGCCAGCACCGATCAGCGGCGGTGCGCGGCGGCTCACACCTGTTTGAGGCGCCGGGGGACCAGAGGGAACATGACGAACAAACCGAACTACCGCGGACGGACGAACGGAGAGGCTCGAGCTTTTTTTTATCCAATGACGAATACTTGGATAAAAACACTTTCAAATTCAGAGGTGCGGAGCCGGAGCCGGAGCTGGAGCCGGAGCTGCCGGAGCCGGCACATTTTGCTCGAAGCCGGCGCCGGAGCCGGAGCCGTGAAACAATATATGTAGTCCGAAGCCGGAGCCGTCAAAGGGGGCGACATGGTTTTTTAAGAGGAAAAATTTATTGACCTACTATAGTTCGGTTTGACAGTACAAGGCAGTAAACCATGTGGTACGCCACACGTGAGTGAAAAAGCTGAATACGTGTTCCCAGTGTCCCACAGTACGTAATCCACCTCCTGTCTGCTCCTCCATCCCAACGTCTACATACTGCACATCCCCAGAACCGGAGGACCGGTCATCAGGTGACGGCCATCGTTTTGAACCCAAAGCAGTGGACTGCGAGTGTTTCTTTCTGAAAAAGATACCTATACATTATATTCCGCCACGTGCTTATATACCCTGTTCGCTGATTGCTTGTGCTGTTGCGAATATAGCCTTGTTATGCAAATACAGAAGCAACGTGTATCAATCCAATCACCTTTTTCTTCCACCCGTATTTAATTGATCGCATAGGGATGTACTGAGTCGGAGCCGGAGCAGCCGCCGGACCCAGACTATTTTACTCGGAGCCGGAGCAGGAGCCGGAGCCGCCATGGCATTTCATCCGGAGCCGGAGCCGGAGCTGTTTTTTCTCCGGAGTCGCAGCCGGAGCCGGAGCCGTCTGAAATTTCCACGGCTCCGCATCCCTGCTTTCAATATTTATATGAAAGCTTTGCTCACGTTTTCTGCCACGCGACATGTTATCGTGTCAAACGGCATATCCCAGTGCGTCCATTGTGACAGCGAGCGTGTCAGCCGAGTGTCACCCATGTGTCACCCGTACGTCAGAAAGCGTCATCCATGTGTCAGTCATGTCAGCGGCTGCGCGGGGCATGTGTGGCTCCCCGGGCCACCTCGTCCTCTGCACACACGGCACGTTGGCTGACCGCCGCCCGTATATCGCATCCCTGTTCATAATTAGCTGTCCACAGAGCTCCCACACCATGGGAGGGACCAGCTCACGAAACATTCCTGAAATGCAACAGTTGCACGAGACGCCGACAGGTGCCGACTGCTGAGTCATGACATTCTACGGACCACACAGCCAAGAAGGCAGACGAAGGACGGTATTCAACACCCACCAGCCACGAACTACTAGGAAATAAAAACAATCGTTCCGTGGCATCCGTGCACGGACAACTGCACTCCAATGTAGTCAGCTCCCGAGAGCGGTTCCCGATGCGGCAGATATTGAATCGCGGCTCCGGCGCACACGCCTGCTGACCTGTTATTAAGGATGCCAGTGCCTGCCGCTATATTAGATGCTTTTGTGAATTTGGAGTAATCATGCGGAAGAGGTTCGCAGGTGGGTCGAGTGTCTTCTGATCAATAATATGAGATATGTGATACACTGGAACTGCTCAGAAAGGAGCGATAAGGCGAAGGACAGCTCTATACCAACACCGTGCGCTTTTGGTACATACCAAATCTGAACACAGTGCGCATGTGCGGAAATGGAATTGGCCTGTGTTCTTTTAGATACTGGGTCAGTTTGCCGAAGTGTTTTCTTTCGAAATCATTGGATTAAAAAAAAGGGTCATACCTGATCAATCTGATTCCTTAACCGTTTACATCTACACGTAAGCCGATGATGTTCCTTTTTTCTTTAGCGTACCTAACTTAGGTCAATGTCAAAAGTACGTATGGAGTACATACCTAACAAGCTCTTTTATTAATCAGCTAGCACCTAATCGTTTTGCGATCGATTTCAAAGTGCTTTTCATCCTCCGTCATGGAAACTGGTGTAATTTTTGGGCAAGTATCATAATCTAACTGTTCTTATTCCTAATTGGAAACGCTGACTGAAGGGATGCAGACAGACGATAACCAATAAATCCGTATAAAAAGTCCACTTTATGCTACAAAGATACAGCTGAGTGAACGGTGGGTACGAAAAAAAAATTACGTACATACAGTAGGTATAATTACTCGTGCTACTACTTACCACATAAGACCATTCACCACAAATGCCGGACCTATTTATTTAGTACCTAAATCACGCCTGCACGATATCCTTTCCAAAAATCCCACGTGCCCACTGGCCACTGGTCCTGATGGCGTCACTGCATACTCTGCTGATTTTCAGGAGGGTTTTCTATGGCGTGAGAGCGCCCGACAGGCGCCGGAAGCCGCGCAGCCGGCCGGTCCGGGCGGCGCCGGGAGCTCAGTTCATGTCGGACCAGTCTGCGCCGTCCCCGGCGGATCAGAGAGCACACAATGTACCATATAGGATGCTCTGCCGCGCGCGCTGATCCGATCCACAGTGCGGATCACTCCTCAACGCGAGCACGGTGGTCGGGCCGCCCGCTCTGGAGGCTGCGGGAGGCTCACCACTCGGCACTCACCAGCAAGAGCGCCGAGGCTGCCTTAGTCATGATAGTATGCGCATGTTAGCTTGGGTATATAAATTTAAAAAATCCCAGAATGGGTCTTTAACTGCAGGCATAGCGTGCATGGTTCACAAAAAAAGCGGCAAATGCTTAGTTCTGAGGAACGCTCTGGCAGTAGCTATGACTCTGGTCAAGAGTAGGCTGGACTAAGGCTGTTGGTCACTGCTGGGTTCGATCGGACCTGACCCGGTCGGGTTTCTGCCCCCGCCCCGCTCCACCAGGCGAGCTGACGTGCGTGTGCTGGGAGTGTGTGTGTGTGTGGGGGGGCAGAGGGGAGGGGAGCGCACTCGGGTCAGGTGACGGCGCTGAACACATATCCGCGGCACTGGAACAGCGCCGGATAATCGCGCCTCGTGAACACAAAGATTGAGATACCAGTTTAGGGATCAGTGACGCCACCAGAGCTGGCAGTATCGCGGCAGAGCGCAGAGAGCGGCGCGGCGCGCTTCGGCCGCCCGCCGGCCTGCCGGGAGTTGGGACGGTGCGCCGCATCACTACTGGGAGGGAGACTGCCGTGTCGGCGCAGACACCCGATTCCGAGTTTCATTATAATTTTGATTCTACAATATGAAGGATCTGAACAGCTAAGATCGTTGTGAACCCATTCGAGATCATTCTGAGCACAGTCTGAGCCGGTTAAGAAAAGAATCAGTGCTTTGTTGACACTTTTTGAGGCTTGTGCACATCCTTCACCAGAACAAACAAGATATCAGCACAGCTCGAGAGGTATTCAAGCAAGCACCGGATATGCCATTAGCAAAGAACATGACCTCAGCAAGGCCAAAAGAAAAGAGCCTGTGAACGCCCCGAGATCATACTAAGCAGTCTGAGCAATGTGAACATGACCTGGCCACGGCGGACGGCAGCGGCGTATTTAGAAAATCGCGAAGGGGGGGGCCAAGGGTTTGGAGGGCGCCACCTCACCCAAGGAGGGCGCCATACGGTCGCGAGATAAAAAATCGCTCAGTGGGGGTTGGGGGGTTGGGAGGCGTTTTTTACCATGCCACCAGTTTTTTTTTTTTGCGTAACCTCGTATAGGTCGTGCTGCATTGATTTTGCATCGTGTGTATTCAGTATACTCCAGGTCACAAAAGGTCAAGTGTTCTTGAAATGCTGCGCCGAAGGCGCGCGAAATTTTTGAAAACAACCTTTTCCTCCGCTTTTTAGGCACGCCTTTTATACGATCACTGTTCAAAGCTCCTCTCGCTCTTTTACCAAATTTGAAGGTGTAAAAAATACCTAAGGTTTGGTCGGGCCGCTGCCACACAAACTGTACAGAAAGCTTGGCTCATGGGTGTCGATGTATAAAAGTTTATTGGCGGTGGCATATCTACGCACCAGATCACCGTATCGGATTGATACCGGAGCGCGAGATGCGTAAACATCATCCAAATTACCTCAGACCAGCCTTCATAGCCTTCTCACAGATGCATACAGTGTACCCACATAACCAGTTTCAATCACCGAAACTTCAGATGCCTGCTGTTGCGCCCGAACCTGTTGACAATACTTAATCGTAATCCATATAGATGCCATGATGCACGTAAAGTAGGATCAATCCGTTAAGACCAAAGACGTGTTTTATGCATCGTAGAGCGTAGATAGTTTTGGTAGGTATAGATACTTCATTCATTGTGCTGAATGCACGTTCATTTGTGGCAGTTTTCACAGGCAAGACATCAACTATGTGCAATAGAACGACTAAGTTGAAAAACATGCCAAAGGAGTAAATAAATGATAGGAGGGCAGCGATCAACGGATGTTGCCAATAGGTAGAAGGGCTGCGATCCACAGGAGGGCACTAATAGGTAGAAGAGCCCCGATCAACATCCCGAGTTTCGACAGTAGGGCACCGATAGGTAGGAAGTTGGCGAGCAGCAGGAGGGCGCCAATGGATAGAAGGGCAGCGATCAACAGGAGGGCACCAATAGGTAGGAGGGCGCCGATCAACAATCAACAGGACGGCGCCACCAGGTAAGAGGGTGGCGAGGAACAGGAGAGCACCAATAGGAGGGTGGCGATCAACAAGAGGTCGCCAATAGGTGGGAGGGCGGTCATCAACTGGAAGTCGCCAATGAGCGGAAGGGTGACGATTAAAATAGGGGTGGCAATGGTGAGGAGGGCGCCTTTGCTCAAGAGGATGACACGAACAGGAGGGCGTCTGTGCGGAGGGCGCTGGTCAACAGGAAGGTGCCAGTGGATAGGAGGGCGGTGATCAACAGGAGGGTGCCAGTGGTTAGGAGGGCGGCGATCTACACGAGGGCGCCAATAGGAGAAGGGCCCCGATTAACATTCAACAGGAAGGACTAGGGAACCAATAGGTAGGAGGGCGGCACTGAACAAGAGGGTGCCAAAAGGGAGAAAGGCGGCCTTCAAAATTTCACATGAGGGCTCAATAGGTAGGAGAGCGCCAATAATTATGAGGACGCCGATTTTTTTTTTTTTTAAACTTCTACACCGCCACCCATTATCAGGTGACCAGGAGTGCCCCCTCCCTCTATCCCAACGACACACAGAACCTTACGTTAACACCTCCAGGAAAATAATGAAGACAATTGTCGCGGCACTCCCAGCTAGGAAATGAAACAAACTCAAGGAAGCAAAAAACGAGACACATTATCATGCTGTTAGTATAAAGGTGTAAGAGAAGGCATAGTAGTCATAACTGAAAACAGTTAGTGACTAGTTTCTAATTCCCAGGAGTACACATTCGTTCATACATCCACACAGGAGCAGTGTTAGAAGGATTCAGATGAAGGGAATCATGCATGCAGGGGTATTATATACAAATCTGCTGGTCAGTATTCAAGCTGGGTCATTTACTGAATCTCCGTCGTTTTACTGACGCCGATCAGCAGAAGGGCGGCAATGTGTAGCAGGGTGGCGACCTACAGGAGGGCGCCTTCGGGTGAGAGGGCGCTTATTTACAGGACAGCGGCTTACATAGGCGACCACCGTTACGCTTAGAGAGCTACAGCCTACAAATGTGGTTGGAGGGCGCCCGAGGGAGCCCTCCAACCGTATTTGGAGGGCGTATTTGGAATGGGCGTCCTCCGAGGGCGCCCTCCATCCGTATTTTCCCTGTAAACACATTCGCGATTGGAGGGCGCCCTCCAGTCGCGATTGTTTTTCGATTCGATTATATCACAATTGCATTTGCGATTGGAGGGCGCCTTCGGCGCCCTCCAATCGCAAAGGGCGCCTTCGGCGCCCAAGGGGGGGGCCATGGCCCAGTGGCCCCCCCCCTGCCTACGCCCCTGGCGGACGGGGTGCTGTCACAGAACGATCCGAACACCCTCGGCGCCAGCTGAGCACGTGACAGTCAGAGGCGGTTTGAACGTGCCACGCCGACCCGCTGAAGTCAAGGTCGATTGCCCCGCCTCCATCCGGCTCCCCCTGGGCGGAGGGGGGGGGGGGGGGGGTGCTGGTGTCGGTCCCGGCGCAGTGACAACAGGTCCGACTACAGAACGGCGTCACGGAGCGCGGCCATTGACAGTCGCAGCCAGCAGCTAGTGTGACGCATCGCATAGGTGGGCATCGTTCCCCAAAATTGTAACTTCGTTACTCGTTCTTCCGTTCCTTCACGACGTGACTTCCGTTATTCGTTCCTCCGTTCATCTGCAAATAATGTAACGGAAGTTCTTTAGTCCGTTACTCCGTTACAACAAAAGAAAAACACGTTAAAATGTTGTGTATTCACACATTTCTGAGACCATTCAGACACAAAATAAACCTACCGAGAAAACGGAATGCCCACCAAATCTACCAAGACAGCGATCACTGACTGGACGCTAAATCTGGGAACGTCTGGTGGTTCTGATGCGCATCACTTGTCCCCAGCCAGATGCCGGTTGCCCTTCACGAACACTAGACGTTCCAGGTTGGCATCTGAGAGGGTAGCCCTTTTTGCACTTAGCACGTCTTTTCCCATCGAGAACATGCGCTCGGCGCTTGAAGGGAC
This sequence comes from Amphibalanus amphitrite, assembly GCF_019059575.1. Lineage (NCBI taxonomy): Eukaryota > Metazoa > Arthropoda > Thecostraca > Balanomorpha > Balanidae > Amphibalanus > Amphibalanus amphitrite. The sequence goes on from NW_024881568.1 coordinate 1,210,792, forward strand.
GCCCTTGCTGAAATTTGCGAATACATGCTGCAACGCCAGCTCCTTCCGCGGGAAGGCCAGGTCACTGAGGCCACCTTCTTTCTTCAAGACAACTTCGAGCCAAATTTTTATTAAAGCCTTGGCCACATACTTCTCTATACTCGTATAGAGAAGAAGCCTGTAGAAGTCTATATATAGATAAGTCTGTGCCTTGGCACTTGACCTGCTTGAACTGTGACTGGTCTCAGGTTTACTAAACCTAACACATTAGAATACGATAATGAACTTAAACTTCGCTGCCACATTACTAATGTCTGTGGGTTAGTTGAAATATTAACCCGTTCGGAAAACGAAAAGTAACGGAAGAACGGAGGAACGAAGGAACGGGCTTAACTGTAACGGAGGAACGAGCAACCAATGTAACGGAAGTTACTTGGTCCGTTACCCTTTTTAAAATGTAACGAGTCCGTTCCTCCGTTCCTAAGAATTGTAACGGCGTTCCGGAACGGAGGAACGGAGGAACGGAGGAACGGATCGTGCCCACCTATGACGCATCGACGACAGAGGCGCTGTCGGTAACGTCTGACGCCAGTCTGTCGGTGCCAGCGACAGCTGCTCCCGAACAACAACTCCAGACTGGAGGAGCACTGTTCACACGCAGGCGGTCACACTCCAAAGTCCCTGTTCACAGAGCGGACTCAGTTCCCGCCGGCCAGCCGCCGCTCTGGCTCGGGAACGGTTCGGCCGCTCCACCAGCTGTCGGAGCGCCTCTCACCCAGACTGCTCGGGTCAAACGGACTCTGCGGCCATTACCGGCCAGTCAGAGATCGGGGGCACATCGGCGGACTGATCAGATACACCTCACAGCGCCGAACGGCCGCCGATGGAGACGGAGAGGCCGCCGATTGAGACGTCAGGGGAAGTGACACAGCGATTAAGCTAATCGAAGCACCACTGTGGAACTCGGCACTAACCCACGCCCACGCGCGCCGTTGGAGGTCCGATTGAAACGTAATGGGGAGGGTGCGTTCTTACGCCACTTCATGATTCCGCCCTCGGGCCACGTAATAGAGCTAAACAGCAAGTGGAATTCATCGGGTCATCAGGTCATGAGGTCAAGCTTGTTGAGAACATAGTCGAATCAAAGGTCAAGTCACCAGATGACATCGAAAGTCTTCTGGTGACTTTTCTGATGATGCTTTGGCAATACGGCTCGAGTACCAGTAGCGGCGGAACACCCTCAATTAAGGGGGGCACTGCCGACTTTTGGTCCCATTCTTTCCATGCAACGCCCATAGGGCTAATGTTAAAATGCCAAAATCAAAGGGGGCACGGTGCCCCAGTGCCCTCCCCGTTCCGCTGCCTGTGTCGATTACTGGCACCAAAAATGAACTAACCGCCCAGGTCAAATTCATGACCGAAGCGGAAAGGTCACGTCACCCATCAGTCGATCAGTATTCCACAGGTGTCTTCATGACTGTGCCGTGCGAAAAAAAGTAAAGTAAGCAAGTACGTGCGAAGTGCCGAAGTCATGCTCTTGCATACGGGTACCTATTGTAAAAACTTACGAGCGAAATGAACAAACCGTTCTCCTCGCCGATTGTTCAGTGGGCGCGCTGGCTGTGAATTACTCGGGCATATTCTTGGCAGACCACAACAACAAAAAGATCAATAAGCACCACATAATGGCTGTTTTTTTTAAAGCGGACGTGTCCCATAATTGCAGCGGCTGTTCAAGCACCAATCGTAAGCTTTCACCAACTTCTCAGCAAAAGCGAAATTAGAAATAACTGTGTGCAAGCCAATCATTGCCATTTCCTATATGAATGCCCAATGCCCCAGCGATCAGCGTTCGGTCCTACCTATATGTAGTTTGCAACGAAAAGGCGAGCACTACGCACCCGCACAATACGACGGAAGGAATGCCGCGGAGCTAACTGGACACAAATTGGGCACACAGTCCGACAAGAGTTCCGAGAACTACGAAGGCCGACTCTTGGGTTTGACGTGACGAGAGCAGGTGTCCTGGAGGAAGAGTGGACCCTTGCACCCGTCCTCCACCTCCTTGTCCGGATAAAAACCCTCTAAGGGTGACGATAGAAAAATACCCATTCGAAATGTTGTATAGTTGTAGGCCGTCCTCAGGCCCTTATGACCTTTAGCAGGACGGGAGCTGGTGGTTCGCCCTGTTATGATAACGCTTTGTCCCGTTCTCGGTATGTCTTGTATTCGAGGACAGCTGGACACGGTACAGGCTCGGTGAGGCCCGCGCCGACCTCTGTGTATTCCCATGGGACACTCACACAGGGTACAGACGGCGGACACGGCGCGTCACTCCCTGTCACAGAACAACTCCAGGCCCGCCGCTGACTGTTGTGTCTCTGTTTACCACCCGATACAATTCCCGGCGTCAGGCGCGCATTATACGCGCACACACGGACGATGCACCTCCGGCAGTGACGTACCGGGCGGGAGCGGTACAAAAGGGACTGACGTGCCGCCCGCGGCTGTACTGACAGGTCGCCGGATACACCGGGGACGATGACACCCGGGGCTGTATATATGGGAGCGCGGCAATGCAGGCTGGAAAGGCTGTTCACCTGAACCGAAGCTAATCATATACAATAAACATATACATAGAGATCAGGGACAGTCAAACAACTACTTACTATGTATGCATCAAATTAATATAAGCATGTATGTATAAACAGCCTACGCGGCATGCCATGGTGCATGGCGTGCAAAAGCTTTTCAGTAGTTTAAACGTCGCAGAAATGTAAAAAAAAAAAACGTTTTTAACGCTATTACAAATGGTTGTGCCTCCTATAAAGTAAGTATGAAGCTGATACTTTATGCCTACCGCTATGTGGAAAGACAGATTATGCCACCTATAAAAAGGGACACTATCAAGCAGGTGTGCTTCTTTAGTCCGCAACCACAAGCATACGATAATGCCAGTGCTAGAGATGCAGAGCTCTCAGCGCGCCCTGCGGAATTAGGTCTATAAATGGTTCAGGTGTGAGGCACTGGCAAGTGACATGGAGAATGGGACGGGTGGTATCGGTACAGAAAGGAAAGGAAGTGTCTTACTCTCTCTAATGTCTGAAATCTGAAACGAAACAGCGCTTATTTGCTTGTTCTTTCTTATGCCACTTTAGAACGCGCCGACCGGAATTCATTTGAAAGTGAATGAGTTGAGGATATGGGCAATCCTTTTGGGAATGTAATAGGCCCGCAGCCCCGAGACAGCCTTTCCGAAAAATCAACTTTTCTGACACGACAGCTTTTCTTCAGGAATGACTTGCACAACGCAAATCTAGATTACATCATACGCCACGTTTCTTAGATCAAAGCTCTCAGGAGCCGTGCAGACAAAGCTAGGCCGAGGGGTTTTGAAGCTCAAAAAGATCCGACTTCATAGCTAAGACTTAAAATGATACGCTAAGACACAAATATATGGAATATCTTACGGCGGTAGTGTTTGAAATGGGATTCACTGTCTGGATATTGTGAACGGAGCGTGTCATTTTCGGGAACGCCGTTCAAAGTAGCCCGAGCAGCGGACGCGTTCATGCTCTTCTGGTGATTTAGTGAGGACAGCACGGCAGGTATAATCCAAGAGGTAGGATGCGATCTGGCTTTACAATTAAATTCCTCGTGCAGACTTATGCCATTTACTTATGTGCCAGTGTTAAGAGCGTATTGCTCGGTGCAGCATTGTTGTCCAGCCGTCCTAGCATTTGCTATGTACGACTCAGGTATGGCAGTGCATCATGACTTGGGCACACCGTTAACTAAATATAGCCAGATCTACATGTGTTTTTAGGTATGTGCGCTCCAGGTGGTGAGGGAGGGCTGGATAGACCCCCTTCGTCAATTTGTCAATCATTAAGCTACAGCTTTCCTATCCTATGAAACAACCGTCTCAGCCGTCAGGACACAAAGCGACTGAAAATCTTTACTTTCTCATGTCTTAGGTCAACCAGTGACCTTTGTGGGTAGGTCAAAGAACGGGCTCCGGTAACTATTGGCAAATAACAGAACGAACGGGCGCAGATCCAGGATCCTGGTAGACACCACTGCGAGCGTTATAGAGACGCGTTGAATGACATGATAGGTACATACCTATCTTGTTTAGGAAAGGCCTTCCCAAATGGCAACCAAAGGGCAAGATCAGGTCAGGTCAAAGTCGGTTGGAGGTTTATTCAGGTAGGTCGCGTTGCACATCCCATGACCCAGCGCCTATTCAGTTTATTGGTGCCTTTCCCGACTCGTTACCTCAAGTTAATGAGGAGTTGCTGACGACACCTACCTGTACCTACTTGATGACCTCAAATGACCAGCAGCCGCAGGAAGGTCACATTACGTGCCATAACATCGTGCAAGGTCCAAAAATACAATAACCAATCATCAAGAGCTAACAAAGGGGTATACAAGCATTAGGTTGCTACTAACGGGGAATGATCATCACCGAAATTAATACGAGATATCCGCATTCCTCCAGAGTTCGATAGATCACGTAATCGTCTCAGGTAGCCCTTATAAATTATTCGAGATAAACAACTGCATACCTGGACCGGGAACTTTCTGCAACTCTTTGTCACTGGATAAATTCTGGTACAGAGCGATGTGAAGTTGCAGCATTGCAACTTCACATCGAACACGCAGAAGTTTCTTATTCCAAAGGATGACTAAAAGTTTTTTTTTAATATTTGGCGTTCAATTTAAACGATAGAGCGATTGCTCAATGGAAGCCGACCCTGCGCAAAGAACGATATAAAAACACTTCAGCTATTTCGGACAAACTTGCCAGGCCCATCCGCTTACCTCAAGGCTGGGAGCCCCAGGCCCTCTCCGATGGTTTCAGAAGCAGCGACTGCGGACCGGCGCGTCCGCCGATCACCGCGCTCTCACACTCGGCGCTCACCGTTCGGCGGCGGCGCGCGCTCACCCCGCCGGCACTGGTCCCGGACTACCACCGTCCGCCCTGCTGCCGACCCGGCGGCTGACGGGCCCGCCCGCCCCCCGCCCGGGGCGCTCAAATGCCGCCGCCCCCGCCCCCGCCCGGACACCGCCGCCGGCCGCCGGCGCGCATCGCACGCCGTTTCTACGGTTTCCGTGAATCGATCGTGAAAACGGGCCGACACTGGCTCCCTCGGGCCGCTGTCAGCCTCGCACACGCAACAACGCAAAGCCGGGACACACACGCGCGCGAACACCACCGCTGCCGCCGGGCCTTTGCCAGGACTGTCTGAAATGGAGCAACTAAGAGCTTAGTGTAGCAAACCGCATGTCTTGCGGAAGAAAAGAAGTTGTGGGATGCCCACCAATAATAATGTAAAGATTAAGCGTTGTGTCTCTTGATTCCAGCAATGTCAGTTGTCACTCTGCTGTTATCTTCAGTATATTGCCCACTGAAGTAGGTATGTGTTGTGCTGCAGCGGACAGATAATCTGCACAATCCGAAGTCGGTGAAGGTGATGAGATAAATGTATCGCTCATGACAGTGTTATGACAAAATACAATGTGACTTTGGGAAGCCCCTTCGTGACCCTTTCGATTGTAATTCGCAACAAGTGTGACCGAACCTACCAGGTTATGGCCATTGCCGCATAGCGACACATATGAGTATTATTTCAGAGCAATGGCCAAGGTTGTCAAATCACCGAATAGCTTCGGAGAAACGGTAACTGATAAGTGTTAAAAGTGATGGTCTCCAAGCAATCCATTCTTACAATCTGTTAATCTTCCTTCCTTTTCCCCTTATCTCGAGTTGTTATGGATTGAAAACGTGCATAAGACTGTTGTTTCTGAATAAGTGTCCGTAAACGGCGAGGGGCGAAAAGGGCGAAACGGCGTACCGCCCCACCCCGCACAACTCGACCGTGCGTATGCCGACAACAGATAAGAGCGTTCGGGGAGTGTTAACATTTAATAGCCCTAAGCACTCTCAGAACCACAGCAGCAAATTCGTAATGGCCAAAGCCGCAACAACTCAAGTAACCACCGTGTTCATCACTCATTAGGCAACCGCAGTGTGTATGTAATAATTGAATGAGGACTTTACTCCACAAGAAATCGTTCGGGTCGGAGCTTTCGAATTGTATTACAAAGCTTCGTCAGCGTAAGCTCCGACCCGAACGATTTCTTGTGGAGTAAAGTCCTCATTTAATTATTACATTAGCAAACTCCACATCGTGTCCTTTAGCGCAGTGTGTATGGTGTCCGGAGTCCAGATATATTGATCTCCCGAACGGCAGACGCTACAGTCCAATGTGGGGCATATAGGACTTTGTTACAGTCTACCGTACCTACACGGCGGTGAATGAAGTGTCACTACGAGAGGAGCGCCGCTCGCCGGCCGGCCTCTCTGGAATACGAATGTGGACGGCCACCACCAAACACGTTATAAGTCTCGCAGGGGGATAAATATCCGAGGCGAGTCGGCGGTCAGTGGCAACTCTGCCTCCCCCGGAGCCCATGTAACACGGCCTCTGAAGTCTGAATCACCCGTGTATGGGGGGGGGGGGGGGAGAGGAGCACGGCCACCGCTTCAACTTCGGGAGGGTCACAGCGGCACACCACCCGCCGCCGATGGCGGGTCAATGTGTGTCTGTTGAAATGCATGCCGTAGCTGCCGGATAGAAAATGAGTGAGTTAGGTACACTGTCCTCCATTCCTATCGCTGTTAGGGTTGAGCTTAGTTTGACCTGACTTGATGGCGCTTAACCCGCGCCCTGGTGGGGGGGGGGGACTATTTTTTGCCCCCTCCAGACTTTTCGATATATCTCCAGAACCGCTGCGCCGATCGTCACCAAACTTTCAGTACCCTCCCGGACAACAATTTTACACACTGTGGCCAAAAATTTTCCAAAGGCTATAATAGGTTGGCCGGAAATGACGTCAGAGTGACGTCATGTTCCGCCGTTTTCGACCCCAAAAAAGGGTTTCGCGGGAAGAGCTGTCAGGCCTATAGCTTTGCAAATACAGAAAGATGATAGACATAAAAGCTGTAGAATTGACAGGGCTACAAAACTGCTATCTCGGATTTTTGAAATTTTTGGATTTTGCCCCCAAAAATAAAAAAATATTTTTTTTGAATATTATAGCCGAAAATTATCCAAAAAGTTTTTTTTTTAAATTTCGCAAAAACCGGAATATATGTGATAGCCCTTACCGCCTTCTATCCACATACCAAATTTGAGATCGATAACTCTTTTTTGGCGAAGTTATAGCGGAAAAACTGTTCAAAATTGATGGCGTCAAATTCTCAAACTCAATTTTTAGCAATTCTAGACCCTGTAGCGCAAAACAAAGACCACCATTAGACTCCCCGTGACAAGCTGCATCGAATCAATACCCATTTTATGCAAAACTATCAACTTCAAAATTTGACCTTTTTTGACCTGACCTTGACCTGACCTTCACCAGAAAGTGACCTATGCCGTACCTGATAGTCTTATAACCAGCACCATTGAGTTGGAAATAAAAAAAATGGCCATAAAACATGCATCGCACAACCTTAGTACCTAAAGTTGGGTTCATGTGACCTAACCTGTGAGCTGACATGGTGTTGTCAGTGACCTCTAATAGCAACGTATGTACTCGGCAACTGACGCCCTATCGCTGATTCTCGACAAAATGCGTTTTCCTCGGTGTTATAGCGCATTCCCTAGAAGACCCGTGAACGGTGAAACATTTCATCTTTGACCTGACCTGTGACGTCATCGGTGACCCCGAGGTCAATGAAATTTGGTTTCCCTCAACAAATTTGACAGGCCTTTCGAACACCGTTTGAATTTTGCGGATCCGTCAAGTAGTTTCGGAGATACGAGGGGGGGCAAAAATAGCCCCCCCCCCACCAGGTAACGTTATAAACAGACCCCACCAGGGCGGGGGTTAAGGTCTCCTGGAAACAGACTCAGTTTTTCGTCGTAACAGACGCGATGATAAGAATCCCGGGCACGGGAAACTGAAAGCTGTTAGTGTTGCTGCATCGCCGAAAACACGAACATTATCAGACGAGAGAGGTGTGCAAATGATAATCACGACGAACCACTAAAAATCCCTCAAATAATTATTAATTTCGACATATCATTCGTAAAACATTACCAAAATTCCGCTCCGAATCCTCAATGACATTCATTCCCCGCGGTGAAGCGGCGGCCGTTCTCTGCCCGCCGATACTGAGCAGCCGGGACAGCGAACTGGGGGCTCCCGGACGTCGGCCTGTTTTGATTGCGGCCAGCCAGTTGTGAGGCGCGTCCGATCAACAGCGGCGGCGCGCGGACGGTACGGCGACCGTCTCTGGCCACCCTGGCTCCATTCACACAGCGGCCGAGACTGCGCTACATGGATTTCCAAACCCTCTTTGTCAACGTCAAATTCTTTATAACTTGGTTCTTCAATAAATGAAAAAAGCCCGAGCCCAACACTCCCAGCACCCGACACCCAGTGACACACCTCAACCTCCGGCCCTGCCGAGCACAGGTCGCCGCACGGGTGGCCAGTCCGGCCGTACCGATCCCGCCCGCTGCCCGACGGCGACACGGTCCGCTCGTTAGTGGTCCGAGCTCCGTCCCCGGTCATCCGCGCCCGGCCTCAGGCCTCCGCCCCTCCCCTGCCCCAGCGCTAATTAGCACGGCTGGGCCCGTATAGTGGTAGTGACGTGGGAGGAGCAACGTGACGGAGCCGAGTCGGACCTTCCGTCCAGCCACACGCACATCGCTGGCGGATACAGCGGTGCGTGGGAGGGCTCATGGAGGATATTTGTCGACAGGCAATAGGGTAGGCAGGGTGGGGGTCGGTGGTATGCACACACTTCCTAACCAGCAGGGCACTGGCTGGGGGCGATGCCAGCCAGACTACGTAAAAAGCCGCGCAAATCTTGTTGTGCACTGCGGACGTGCGCATGGATAAGTTAAGTGTAGGCACTGATGCTATCGTTCCCAATCGCATGACCACACCCAACCACCTTGCGAGCGCTGCACGTGCGGCTCACTGCACAGTGCACACCTCAGCAGCGCCACCTAGGGTGAGGCGCTCTGCAGGGATGCGCCGCCTGGGCGGGCGAGCCGCCCCACGAAGTGGCAGGCGGACTGGCCGGTCGGTTGGTACCGCACCGTCATGGGGGACCGCGCCCCCGCCCCGGTCCGGACCGCCACCAGGGAGGAGGCCGTCGACATCCACCAGCTCCGGTCTGGCCACTGGGCCCGATCGGAGCAGTACCTCCACCGGATTGGTCGAAGACCTACACCTGAGTGCGCTCAATGCGACGACAAGGAATGCCCTGCGGGCCGCTGCCTAGTCTGCTCTGAAGCAGCGGACACCCCGGCGCACGTGTTGCTGGAATGCCCGTGCCTGTACGGCCCCCGGCTCCGTGCGCTGGGCAACATCATCGGCGCGGCCCACGATGTCCGGCGCGACGACGTGGTGGCGGCCTTGGCCGCCGGATACATGGCCCACAAGAGCCGGTCGGCTACGCTACCGCTCCGGCGGTAGCCGGGGGGTCAAACAACAACAACAACAACAACAGCCGCCCCACGTGATTCGCCAGGACAGTGCGACTCTCAGGGTTCAGACCTTCGACGAACACACCGCACCTTACGACCCTCACAGAGAAATATTAGATAATTTGTTTGATGTATTTAGGTCACCGTCGCAGCAAAATGAAATAGGGTGGTCGTTTATCTCTTTCCTCCGACACGCGGCGCCTGCTTGGGCATCGTCTTGGCCTTGGGCACCTTCATCTTCTGCTTCGGCGCCTTGGTCTGAAAGGAGGCAACATATCCACGCTCAGTCGTACTATTTTTTACTTGTTTGTTGGTGTTTAGGGCACGTCGATAGCGGGGTCATTTAACACCTATTTCTTTTCACAGTTAAATAATCACAGCTCGAGAGCTGATCGCCTTACCCGATTCAAAAATGGCATGGATGCAACCAGAATTTGATAACAGCGATTTCGATTCGTGTCATCGTTGTATGTTCATCGACTTCACGAGTACCCCAACTCCCAAGACATCTCAAAAGGTCAATAAAAAGATCCTAAAAAGGGGTAGGGGAGAGTGGGGATAACTGGGACGGGGGAGAAGTGGGACACCTACAATATCTGGATGACCAATTGGACAAACAATTTCGGTTTTGCATATTTTCTCGTGGATTTAGTCGGGGCACGTCACAACCAAGCGGTTCCCTTTTCCGGTTGCCTGTCTCTGAGATATTGAGTTGGGGTCTAAAATATGTTTTTGGGCATTGTACTCTAATTCATTTTGCCGTTTATTCAGCGTTGTGAAATGTTCATGCCGTTCACCTTCGGACGTCAGTGAAATATTCTTAGTTATGCAGAAACATTTTTTGATGTATCTTTTATACTTTTTGTGTGGGAGACAGTTGAAATAAAAAATGACGACTTGGGGAGAAGTGGGACAAAGTGCCTTAACCACGTCCCAGTTCTCCCGCATGCAAATGCATGGGAATATTTTCCAAGATACTCAGAGCTGTCAGTGTAGTTCAAATTAAAGATAATCGAGGTGATTTCTTAGTGTCAATTTTTAAAACACCTTCGTGATGGGTCATGAAATTTTAGTTGTATTCCATTTAAATCACATTTCTTGGTCAGTCCCAGTTCTCCCTATCATTTGTCCCACTTCTCTTGGACGTGTCCCCGTTCACCCCATTTTCAACTTTTCCTAAAATTCAAATGTGAGAAGTAACACGCGAAGAAACACGCATAAAACAGTAAAGAATGTTAGGAGAAATAAACCGTTTACCAGTAAAGGCAATCAATTTACTTAAGTCTTAAATATTCTATTTTTTACGAATTTTCAAAGTTGTTGTCAAAATAATGTCCCACTTCTCCCCGGTCTCCCCTAAGCACACATATTCCGCCAAAACTACAGCATACAAAGGCGACCTTTTGAACAGATTACGCAGCCCATGGCGGACATTACAGACAACACTAAAACTAAATTCGATCCGTGCTGGAGAGCAGACGTCAGGAGAGAAACGTCTAAAACGATATACAGGGTGTTCCAAAAGTGTGCCCCCTAACTTATATTGCTTATATCTCCAAAACTGTATGTCTTACGAATCGATAAGAGAAAGAAGAACGGTAAATTTCGGTACTAATAAGCTACCTAGTGTGACTCATTATGTATTACATTGAGAACAGCCAGAACGAAATGTGTTGCGAGATCGGGTGAAACACGACGAAGAATAAATGAACGCACGTGAACTGAAATATGCGGTCAGATACGAATAAGTTTTGACCATATCCGATACCAATCCGATACCGCTAAATGTTTCACCAAGAATTTGGTATTAAATTGCGCTTTTCAAAATGCCGGTCGTGTTGTCTAAGATATGTATGGGAGTAACGGTTGATCTGGATGGAATTTGATCGCTTTTTCTAATGAACGGCTTCCCAAAGCTGTAGATGCATGGTTGCAGAGATATAGGCGATCTTAGTTGGGGGGCTCACTTTTTTGGAACACTGTGTATAACTAAATATCAAATACAAGGTATATAATGGAAATCAGTTGATCAGTTGGAGTCAGTTTGCCTCGACTCAACAATTATCTACATCAACTTTGACGAATATCACAAACTTCGTGGAACTACCTACGCAGTTATCAGGGATACTGGTACAGTAACCTGACTCTGGAGAACGATGAGTTTTGAACGGCCCAACACATCGGAGCCCGACTCGCAAGGTCGGGCGCTACCCGGCGGATATGCCATCGTCCGCCTGGGCCAGTGACTGTAATTGCCCAGCAGATTTCATTGATGTTACTATGGAGTTTCAGCCCCCCCCCCCTCTAAATTGATGGTTGATGACGTAATGGACGACCTGCATTAGTGACAACAAATGTTTATGCAGGACCTGTTCTAAGAGCGGTTTGAACAGGCATGCAGAGCATGCATCCGCGACTTTTGAAAGGCTTCTCTGGAACGCCCATGGTCCCAGCCCAAGGACGGACGGGGCATTACTCACCTTGGTCTGGGCGCTGGCCTTCGCCTTGGCCTGCTTGGCGGCGCGGTTCTTCTCCTTGGCGGCCCTGCGGACAGACACAGCCCAGTCAGACCCCGTTCTCCCACTGCAGACAAACACAGCCCAGTCAGACCCCGTTCTCCCACTGCTGACAAACACACAGCCCAGTCAGACCCCGTTCTCCCACTGCAGACAAACACAGCCCAGTCAGACCCCGTTCTCCCACTGCAGACAAACACAGCCCAGTCAGACCCCGTTCTCCCACTGCAGACAAACACACAGCCCAGTCAGATCCCGTTCTCCCACTGCGGACAGACACAGCCCAGTCAGACCCCGTTCTCCCACTGCGGACAGACACAGCCCAGTCAGACCCCGTTCTCCCACTGCAGACAAACACAGCCCAGTCAGACCCCGTTCTCCCACCGCAGACAAACACAGCCCAGTCAGACCCCGTTCTCCCACTGCGGACAGACACAGCCCAGTCAGACCCCGTTCTCCCACTCCCACATTCCATGGCACGTAAACTTTGGCTGAAAAGAAACCGAAATGAAACTCACGAGCAAAAACTGTGTTAGCGCAATATTTCACTAGATTATACTCAGCATGAACAACTTGTCCCTGCAGCATCCAAAATTGTATTTTTGCTTGGGTGTCAGAAGGGAAATTACTCTCCAAAAAGGGGATTAAAGTGGAAAATTGCCAGACGTCAGCTAAGGCTGAAAAGGCGGAAAAGGGATCAAAGGCATACATGTATGTTCAAGTGTGGTAACGTGCGATGAAAAACGACCTTTCATGCAAATGTTTGGTTTTTGGTAAAATTGGGAGTGGAAAATTGCGCTTAGAAAGACAGGAGTACAAAATGATTTTCATTTGAATGTTAGTTTCTAAACCATTAACCAAATCAACACATTTTGGGACACTGCGTCCGAGACGTACTTTACGGCAATACCGACAAAAAGCAGATATCACTTACTTGATGGCCTGTTCGCGCTGGGCCTTGCGCACCTCGGGCTTCATGTTCCTCTTGGCCATGATATCGGAGAGGGAGGCGCCGACGATGGCGCGCTGGAACTTGTGCGTGCGCCGCGCGCGTTTCTTCACCATCTCTTCATCCTGACCCTTCTTGTTCTTGCGCCTGAAACGAGCCAGTCATTGGCACTCTGTCAGACTTACAGTGAATGGTCCTCTAAAAATGTGACATAATGAAAACTTCCTAAAATATTGAGAAAAATGCAGCTGATAGCCCTTCCTCTAGCAGTGCTTACTTACACTGCTTACTTGCTTGCTTACAGCAGACTGGTCTTACCTTGACATGACTACTAGCAAGGAGTACACAGGTTGATATACAGTACCACTGAACTGTTTGTGCATCACTATCATAATGTAACTTCGGGATCTAAATTCAGCTGAAGACTACAAATTATTAGAGTATGAGGGTGGGCGCCATCACAACAATCCCTGCTTTAGCAGAGGCCCTGTCCTTTGAATCCTTCAATTCAAACTGGTTGGACTGACTTTATAAAAAAGACAATAAAATGATATTGTTATGTCACCCAGATTCAAATAGAGCAACACTCAGTACACCACCTTTCTCATGTCTTAATAGTAACACAGATTCTGCACAAAAGTTCAGAGCTCTGAACTACTGTATTCTTGCTTTATTTTTGGATGCTTGATGCTTCTACATTTAGAATCTGGTCTCCCATCAACAAGGAAAGCCTCAGAGCTCAGCAGCCCATAGCACAGCATATTTGGCTAGAAAATCTCTCCACTGCCAAGATGAATGAGCCACAGGAAACAAATGACACGTACCTGTAGAGGATGGTCCAGGTAACCTCACGGGGGTTCCTCTTCATGTTGAAGGACCTCTCAGCCTTCTTGTGGATGAAGGTGTAGGCCTGCAAACACAAGAAACTTAAATGAGTCAACCATGGGCGAAGGAACGGCTGGAACATTGTGGGTGCATGGGTGCAGAAATCCAGCCATGGCCGGTGAAGCGGGGGGGGGGGGGGGGCGACAACCGAGCGAAGGCTCGTTACGAGCTTTGAGGGTGTAACATGTCGAAAAGGTACCAACCGATAAGTGCATTTGGAAGCATTGACCCTCGCATGTGTAGGGGGGTCGGATGAACCCCCCCCCCCCCATGGTTGTTCGCAAATAACTCGCGCAAAAAGCGGCCGATCGCGACGAAACTTTTAGTACCCTCGAGTTGATCAGTTTTACACCTACTCTAAAAATTTCATGACCCTGACCCAAAAGACCCTTGACCTGTGACCTGATTCTCAAGACCATGTTCGGCCGGAATCGCGATTTGGCGTATGTCAGCTCACATTATCCGCGCGTTTCCAGTCTTTTTGTGATTGTAGACGTCCAAACATGTAAAATGATGTTCTTCCCATGCATCACGGTGGTTGTGAAGATAACCTGAAGGTCAGGTCAGGTCATTGACCTTTGATGACCATTGACCTCGGTTCACTTTTTCGAGTTTTACATGTTTCTAGGGTAGTTTAAAGGGCTGATTTCGAATTTAGCATCCATTTGAACGTTTACGAAGTGGTTTTAGTGCTTTCGTGACATGCTACGACGCCGTCAGTGGTAGTTGACAACTACTATGGAAGCCGGTAGGACGCCTAATGTTGACCTGACCTGACCTGACCCGATCTGGCCTAATTGCATGAAGAAATCATCTGTGATCAAAACTTACATCAGATATTTGTGATCAGCACCCCCAAAACCCGATAACAGCTTCACTTTACGCAGCCCTAGCAGGTCCCGATTTTCCCGACTTTTGGAATATTGACCTGACCTGGAAGGTCAACCAATGAAGTAGGACCTTAAAATTGGGTATAATTGGCTTTCTCTCGTCACGGGCAACACCCTCGTTTTTCCGCGAAGCTCTAGCTCGATCAGGGGCCGAACGGCAGGGGGTCCGGCCGACCCCCCTCCCCCTCCCCCTACACATTAGAAGCTGGAAAACGCTGCACAGTGCACACATTCGAGGGCTGATATTGTCAATATTGACTACCGCAAAAAGTAAAAGGGGCCAACTTAGCCATTTTCGAAGATATCGGGCTAAAGTTTTTGACAGTGGGTCATCGGTTCGGTATGTGTTCAATCACATGCTCCATTTCCCTTTTTCAGCACAAATGTAAGTTTTGAAGACCATCACTGATCACAGTAGCAAATGCTTCGAAAGATGGATAGTAGGCAACATATCCTGAATTTGCCGTGCTGCATGGGAAGTAGTGTTGATGAAAAAGGGGTTTTTGGTTCAGATTATTGTGGGTGCAGAATACATTGTCTGCACCCACTGGATAAATATTGTGGGTGCAGCTGCACCCTTGCACCCATGGTTCCTACGCTTATGGAGTAAACAACTTACTGATCAATATCAATATTGATTATTGACCAACAAAACATTTAAACACACATAGCTTTTATTCATAAGGGATTTGGCTCCAAGTGGCTTTTTGACTGCATGTGTTTTTGCCAGCAAAATCAGAAAAACTGAGCCTGAGAAAATTGAATGTCACCAAAGTTAAACGTGAATTATTCCCGATAAATTCCATTAGTGCGTTTTGGAACTCGATATCAGAACAGAGGTGATGCAATCCTGTCAAACTTGCTGTGTGTGCAGCAGGCGTGGGGGTAAGGGATGGGTAGGCAGTTCTGACGTCATGGCTGCGTGCGGTATACACAGTCCCCTACAACACCTTCATGTGACATCTGCTCTACTAATGCCCAAATAAATGCACACCAAAATTAATACAAATAAGTTCTCATATTCACAATCAGCCAACTTCGTTCGGGATGAAATTTACAAAATCCTTGCAAAGGCACTCACCTTGCCATCGGCCTTAACGGCCGTTTTCCCATGGCCTGGGTAGATCTTGAAACCGCTGAATATGCAGAGACCGACCCTGAAAATAAAGTTGTATTAAAAACGCGACCTTAGGTGATATTTCAAACAAGCACATAGAAACAACCAAAGAATTATTACAATAATGCACATATGTGCCCACCTCATTCTTGCTGTTTAGACGGAAAAGACAGTATCCGCGGCGTTGCCAATTTAATAAAAAAAAATCACAACACCTTAGCTGTTAAAAACGCTGAACCATTGTTCTATCAATGAACAAAAAATAAATTGATTTCATATTTTATCCCTTCATTTTTAAAGAAAAAATTAACAAATATAAAAACTCAAATTAGAGCGCCCACTTTTTGATAAGTACAATCACGGTTACCCTGCATTCACCGTGCATTCACCCATACTGCTGCGCCCTGCGGGATAACTGCTTATGTCGAGAGTGGCATATGTTGCTGTTGCATTTACGAAGGCGTTGCCAAAGATTTTTTATTTAGGGGGAAAATCATATTTAGTGTGTATTTCTACTCTAAGCTCAAATCAAATCTACTCGTTTGACGTTTCATATAGGTCATCCAACATGTTTAGCTCCGCAGTCCGCTGCCTGTACCTACTTAAGAGTTAAGCTCCGGCTAAAGTACTGGCAAAGTCTGTGGCTCTACTGGAGCTGAGCCTGACACACGATCCTGGAGCTCGCCCGCACCACAGCCGGACTAATGCCGCATCAGCCGACAGCCGTGCCATACCTCAACCGTACCTACCTACCTGCAGCTACAGTACGCCATAGCAGCTACGAGACAGCCGGACCTGGCCGTAGGGAGCCGGACTTGAGCCAGACTTGGCGGTCCGAAACCATACCAACTCAGGAGCGCTACGGCAAAGGCTGGCTAACCGGAATATAGAGCCATATCGACCCCAACCCCGGCTCTGACCGTCTGACGGCGTTCCGTTTACACCGGCCCAAGTCTCGCATGTCGTAGTTGCCGGGGCAAAATGGGGCCAAGCCAAACTGCTGGCTGCGCCACCACACCCTTAGTGACCGGTGTGGTGTCGGTGTAGCTTGTCGTGCCGTCTTCCGAGCGACGAGTTTCTTCGTGCCATCTGTTAGCCGCCGTTGAATCTCTATTGTCAGTGCACAGCCGCTACCAGCTGTCTGCGGGTAACACGGCGCTGTCAGTGCGCCCGTCACCTAACTTCCGTCACTTCCCTGTCTTGGCCCGCCGCCGCCTCCGCCGCCGGTCGACGAGCGGACCGGCTCACGATGATAAATCCGCTGTCGCTGAGCTATGGACCTCTTTCCTTACAAGAGGATCACTGGCGCAGGGCGCTGGGATAATTCAGACATGTTTGCTAGGTAGGTATTCTTCTTATCCCTGACGCTCTAAATGGATGCATAGAGCAAAATGGATGCCAGATTCGTAACTAGCGGCTACGAATTCAATATTCATCATGTAACACCTTTCATGTGTCTAGGTCAACCAAAGGTGATTCGAGGTCATGAGGTCAGCATAACAAGACTCCACCCTCCGGCACGTGTAGGGGGAGCGGTAGGGGGAGGAGGAACGGATGGACCTATGTTTTAGGGCCTTGGATGGACCAAAAGTTCGCGAATAACTCGTGCAAAAAGCGGCCGATCGCAACGAAACTTTCAGTACCTACCCTCGAGTTGCTCAATTTTACACCTACTCTGAAAATTGCATGACCCTGACCCCAGTGACCTTTGACCTGTGACCAGGGTTGTGCTTGAATCATGAGTCGAGTCAGAAATTTGACTCAACTCTGACTCAAAAGAGTCAGATTTGAGTCGACTCGGATAAAATTTTGAGCTGCTGAGTTGAGTCAGAGTTGAGTCAGGCAAAAACATTAAGGCGTTGAGTTGAGTTAGAGCTGAGTCAGTAAAATGCAGGGTTGTGCTTGACTCATGAGTCTAGTCAGAAATTGAACTCAACTCTGACTCAAATGAGGCAGATTTGAGTCGAGTCGGATAAAATGTTGAGCTGTTGAGTTGAGTCGGAGTTGAGTCGGACAAAAATATTAAGGCGTTGAGTTGAGTCAGAGTTGAGTCAGTACAATAACGTTAAACAATATATATATATATATATATATATATATATATATATATATATATATATATATATATATATATATATATATATATATATATATATATATATATATATATATATATATATATATATATATTAGGGTGCGTCAAAAAACAAATTTGTTTGATGGAACTTGAGCATTTTATTTTTCGGGTTACTTTTAGCATGGCTATTAACTGTGTGGAGTTTGGTGTTTTTTCTCCTTCACTGAAAACAAATTGGCCGGGCTGTGGCGGGTTATCCTTAAATTAAGTGTAAGGTACGTCCGGGTTAATCACTCAAGTGCGGGTAGAACCATGCGAGTAGATAGGGTACCTGTTTGCGATATCTGGAAACAACAGATAAATCCGCGCTGACAGGGGCTTGATACACTTTTTACGTGTAGTTGCTAGCCGACGGTGGCGGATAGCGGGGAAAATCCGGGACTGATAGGTATCGGTTACTCTCGCCAGGCGGATTCATTATATATGTATAGCGCGGATAAGTGTCACGTACTCCCTCACACCGGGTTGTCAAGTTTGCCTGGTGGATTCATTCACCCGCCAACTGCGGATACACTTCCCGCGCATGCGCGTGCGCATGCGCGTTGCCGGCGGTGCACCTCCGGCAACGAATCTCGTGCGACGCCATCTTCCTGACTGTGTTGACGGCGCTGTGGTTTGGCTGTGGTACTGCGTCTGCTGTGGACTTCTGGCTGCTGAATTTCGCGGATAGAGGTAAGGACGCTCTTCAAAACTAACTTTTTAACCCGGAGAGATATACAGAGTGAGTGTACCCTTTCACTTAGGGCCAAATGATTCTTGCAATGCATCTCGTGTAGATATAGGTACCTACCTATTGGGTGACCACGTGGACTCGTAATCGTTTTTCTCTGTGGCCACAGGTCATATCGTGCGGCGAATCCAGTAAGGCGAAAGCTCAGATGACAATGCACAATTCGGTTTTGTGTATGTGGGAATGGTTTATGATACGGGCTATTTTTTCAGGCGTACCTACGAATCGAAATGGGAGGTTTCGACCACTGAAAGCCAAGTGGAGAGACGTTGACAGACACAAAACGACCGGTGGAGAAGTGGTGCATGGCGCAAGGCACCGGGGCCTCATGACCTTAACTCATATTTAGCCCGTATAATTCATGTGTGTGGATATTGTTGTACGTCTAACTAAATAAATAAATAAGACCATATTTAAGTGCTTACGAATGTGACAGCAACCGAATGCATGGGAAGGGGGAATTGGATGCTCAAAGTTAACGAAAATTATAGTTTGCACCAATTAACCTGCAGTAAACGGGTAATAAGTATCAGTCAGTGGCGTATATTTGATACCCGGTGTAGGGTGGTCAAAAATGGTGGTGGATAGGGGTACCCTTCAGATGCGGATTTTACTCCGCGTCAACGGATCGAGGTACCCGGCAGAAGCGGATATTTAGATTCGAGTAACCCTCCTTGATCGGGTAATCTATACGGATTAACCCGCTGTCAACGGATAAACAGTATCCGCGAGGCACGTATATTTCGTATCCGCTCCAGAGTGGTCAAAAATGGTGGTGGATAGGGGTATCCTTCAAATGCAGGTTTTACCCGCTGTCACCGGATCAATTTGTTTTCAGTGTTCATTTACCACTGCCTCATGACACTCCAGACAGGGGTGCAATTTCCCATTGACTTGCTAACGGCATAGCCAGTATCGTTTGCCACAGCCGGCTAGGAATCTAAAATATGATCCTGTACTGCCGGTAAAACGCCAATGATGCCGAAGTTGAGATTGCCAATCAATGCTACACGAATTGGAATAATGGCAATATGCTGATAGCGTGTCACAAATCATGGTAAAGTTCGAGATTCTGCTGGTGCCGGTATTATGCTATTGCTGACAAAGCTGCAGCGAATCGCTCTTACGTGTTCCTTCCTGTATCGTTATTTATTCAGTTGTGGCATTTTTGGACCTTTTCGTCACTTTGGGCATCAATGCACCATTCTGTTTTACTTGTTTTCTATTATTACATTTGCTTCGTAATCGCCACGCGATGTCTGGATCGCCCATGATCGTAAATAATACATACACACAAGGACTCTTTTGACTTATGCCTCTAAACACAGCAGAGTAACACCAAACACAGTAACACCAACATACCGAGCTACTGTGCAGACACCATATTCTCGAAGTTTTTTTTGCAGCCATGTCTTCAAAATGCTCTTCGGGGCGACTTCAGGGCCGAGTTCGAAGATTTTCGTGGACTTCTTCAGAACACGATGGCAACATATCAACCAGCAGGACTTTCGGCCTTGCGACAACCCCAAGGAAAAGGCTTGGAAAGCAGGCGCAGTCGTGTTCTGCGTGCGCGCTCTCCAGGCCGGCAAGTTCTGGCCACGGAACGACTATCCGAGGATGCCTTCAGCTGTGTTCTCTTCCTCGGCGAATTTCCTCCCGCGGTGATGTGACGGGGGTCGACCACCACGCTCGTTGGATGTCGAAGGTCATATGCAGTGATACACCCTTAAGATATTCCTTTTCCGCCATTACCTCCAACTGCGTCCAAAAGATCTTAAATCAGTAGAAGAATTTGCCACCTTCGCTGCGCTTGTGTACGTTAAGCTCTGGACGGAGGCTTTTCTGCTGAATGAAGCGCTCCCAAACGACCTTTCTCTCATTAAACGCCTTCAAGCCTTCCACGAAGGTTTTCCCTCGACTGCACAATGTGCGCATGCCGCGCTGAAGGCTATCGGCCGCCATCGGTACGCAGCCCCAGGGCTAGCTCCTCTGATCTTGTTCTCAAATTACTCGCCTCAAAGAGACCCACGATCCTCTTCGCCTTCAGGGCGGCATGCGCAGTCGAGGGAATCCTTCGCGGGAGGCTTGAAGACGCTTAATGAGAAGAGGAACGTTTGGGAGCGCTTCATCCAGTAGCGGGGCCAACGACACCGACGCCAGGTTCATTCAGCTTGTCCACCATGCATTGTGGACAAACTGAATGAACCTGGCGTCGGTATCGGTGGACCACCATGCCTTCGGCGATCAAATCCGTCGTTGGATATCGCTGGATGGACCATGGATAGGTTCGTCAATGCGTCTTCGCACTTCTTCGAAATCCTCCATTTTCCTTGTCATTTTCTCACGGGATTCCTAGGACGAGACCTGGAGTTCTGGGCTTAGGACCACGACTACCAGGTGGCACGTGGCACTGTCTAGGCCCTGAAGATTGTCAATAATACTGCAGAGAGTGTACTGGCGCTTGTAATGACCTTCAACCGTAAAATAAGAAGTCAGAGTAGGGAAAACAGAAGCTGCTTCAGACGGTCAAGGAAGACCGGGAAGAGATTCCCGGATGCGAAGTAGATGACCGTCTTGAAGAAGTGAAGGCATCCCATGGGTGAACCAAAAACATGTTTCAAGGATTGTCCTAGCTTTCCCAATTGACGTCCGGAGCCTGCTCAAGAATTATAACATTTCAATATTTTCTATTCAATTCTCAGAGCGCCATAAGTTTTCGATATATCGAGCCTTTGGCCAATAAATGCATTGTCATGAGGCAGCACTTCCACTTGCGGGAGGACTGTTATTTTTTGTATGCGGCGTCTACTAACTAAGTGGAACCGAAAAATGAACATGCTCAAGATTTATCATCAACTTTTAGTTTCACCATATAATTAGTGACGTACCCTAATATATATATATATATATATATATATATATATATATATATATATATATATATATATATATATATATATATATATATATATATATATATATATATATATATATATATATATATATATATAAGGACCGTCATGTTCATTTAACGTCACGCTTTTTGCTCAGTGACATCAGGAACGCTTCATATCGGGAAAATAACAAAATTTTATGACGTCAATGTGACGTCATCTTCAACGTTTCAACCGCTCATGAACTTTCTTCAATGAAATATGGCCTATAAGTATTCATTTAAAGCTGTTCAAGTTTCAAGTTCATATCTTATCAGGTTATGGAAATACCTATATCACACAAAATGTAAGGGGGGCAGCTTTATGCCCATTCCCCAGTGGCTCGTGGGAAATGCAGTCTCATACATTCAATCATTTGTTTATTTATCACTTTCTAGTCCGTGTTCCGTAGGTACATGCCCCAAAACCGTCCATATACTGAGCAAATACACACGAATGAAAGAGTTCGTGACCCTGCATTGAAAAAATATAACGTCATATATTGGCTGCAATAACAAGTCTGTTGACACTGTGATAGTAGGTACCTAATTATTTACAGCTGCGGGAGCATGAAGAGAAACGTGCTTTGCCAAAAGTTGTTTACAAACTGAAAAGCCTCTATGCCAGCCCTAGCTCACGGCACATGACATTGCGCATGACAAACTTCTGAATCTTCCCTGTCACCGTCTTGGGGAAATCGTCCCTGAACTGGATATAGCGCGGGACCTTGTAGTGTGCGATCCTGCCCTTGCAGAAGCTCCTGACGTCGTGCTCGGAGAGACAGCCGAGCTCTCTGGTTCTGACCCAGACCACCAGCTCCTCGCCCATCCTGTCATCAGGCACGCCGAACGCGTAGGCCTCCAGAATGTCCGGGTGGGTCATCAGGAAGTCCTCCACCTCCGTGGGGTAGATGTTTTCCCCTCCACGGATCACCATGTCCTTGGCACGTCCCACGATCTTGACGTAGCCATCCTCGGTCATGGTTGCCACGTCGCCAGTGTGGAACCAGCCCGCGGCGCTCACACACTCGCGCGTCTTCGCCTCGTCGTCCCAGTAGCCGAGGAAGCGGTTGTAGCCGCGCATGCAGAGCTCGCCGGAGTGGCCGACCGGCAGCGTCCTGCCGTCGCCGCCCACCACCTTCACCTCGGAGTGGTCCAGCGGGAAGCCGACGGTGCCGCAGCGGTGCTCCAGGTCGTCCGACGGGAAGCCGACTGTCAGCAGCGGGCTGGTTTCGGTCAGACCATAGCCGACCACCGCGTCACGCATGTTCAGGTCCTCGATCATGGAGCGCATCAGGTGGAAGGGCACCGGCGCGCCGGCCACGATGCCCGAGTACAGCGAGCTGAGGTCGTGGCGCTTCTGCTTGGCGATGTTCACCATGTCCACATACATCGTGGGAGTGCCGTACATATGGGTGCACCTCTCGTCCTCTGTGGCCCGCATGGAGGCCTCGCCGTCGAACGCCTCCGACGGGAAGACCAGGCAGTTGCCGTGCAGCGGGGCCAGCACGGAGCCGGCCACGCAGCCGAAACAGTGGTAGAGAGGCACCGACACACAGATCCGCACCCCGTCCCGCTCGTAACCTGCCCGGCGCGCCAGCTGGTGCATGTTGTTCACCATGTTGTGGTGCGACAGCGTGGCGCCCTTGGGCAGGCCCGTGGTGCCCGAGGTGAACTGGATGCTGCACGGGTCGTCACAGTCGACCTGCGCCTGGCGCCGCTCCAGCTCGCCGGAGAGCGACTCCATGCCGGCGTCGAGCAGGTCGTCGAAGCGCAGCACGCCGCGCCGCCGCTCGGGGCTGATCATGACGATGTCGCGCAGCTCGGGCAGCCGCTCGGAGCGGACCGTCAGCGGCACGCCGGCCTCTCCGTCCGCCAGCGCCGGCACCAGCTCCGTCAGCATCGTGTAGTAGTCGGACGTCCGGTAGCCGGCGGCGGCCACCAGCGTCCGGACGCCCACCTTCCGCAGACAGTACTCCAGCTCGCGACTCTGGTACGCCTGGTTCACGTTCACCAGCACCAGGCCCGCCTTGGCCGCGGCGTACTGCGTCAGCTGCCACTCGTATATGTTGGTCGCCCAGATGCCGATCCGGTCCCCCTTCTCCAGTCCGAGCGAGAGGAAGCCCCTGGCCAGCCGGTCGGCCTCCTGCCGGACCTCGAGCCACGTCCTGCGGATGTCCTGATGGACGAACACGAGCGCCTCCTGCGAGCCGAACTCGCTGGCAGCCCGGTCCACGACGTCGCCCAGGGAGGTGTGCACCAGGGGCGCCGAGCCCGCGCAGTGGAGGTAGCTGTCGCGGAGGTGGGTGGCCGGAGCCCCCCGCCGCAGCGCGCCGGCGGCGGAGGAGGCGTGGCGCGAGTGGCCGACAGCCCTGCCAATCGCGCCACAGCACAGTTTGAGGCTCACCCTGCTTGCAATCATCTTGGTTTGTTTGTACTCTAGTGCTGCAGTACCATGACAAGTTGCCTGCAGCAGTGGTTGATTGTTTCAGTCGTTTAGGTCTTTTGCTCTCCTAAGAAGGTTCACAGATCCTGCAATCAGACAAAAGACTTATCAGCAGAAAGCAGGCAAAACAGTTACAGATAGCATGTTCACAATAAGCCGTAGGTACCTATTCTTTACCCTGCATTCTCTCCCGGTAGATTTCCAGTGCATACCTACCAACGAGCACAGCTAGGAACAAGGAGGGTTTTTAGTTTTTACCCTTTATTCGGGCATGAAGCCCTAATATTGATGCCGATTTGTTTGATCTAACTTGGCAACTGTTCGATGTTCATATGTACGAGTCATGCTGACCTGTCCATCTAAAGCTGTGCCCGTTTGCGACAGAACGTAAACATGGCATATTTTCATAACATAAAACCGTACAC